>NC_088406.1:52100608-52473108 GCF_034236695.1 Oncorhynchus nerka
GACAGATCGGGGGAGTGGTAAAGCCTCGAAGTATACTCCAAGATGGAGAGAGGAAGGACGTAGGGTAATCAAAAGAGTGACTGTCGCGCTCTCCCAAAACACTTTATAAAACAAACCAGTTAATCAAGATAATCAAAAGGAGATTAAGAACACACACACACACACACACACACACACACACACACACACACACACACACACACACACAAACTATTGGGGTGCACCATGGACAGAAATAAATTAAACTGTAGTAGGCAGGGCCAGACTAACGCATTTGGGGCCCCAGTGCATCTACTTCCAGGGGCACATGCCCTGTATGCCTGTTCGGTAATTTAGCCCTGGTAGCAAGCCTATTCTACGACCATGCAGCAGGTCATTAAAAATCAACAGGCTTCTCTATTTTACTCCATTTTCCATTGTTATTGATCAGGCTGAGAATTTCAATCATAGTCTGAAATAAGCAGCAGGGTCCCTTGTAGAAATCACTGCGTCAGAGATCAATAGCTAGTGGATTAAACCTAAACAATTGCGGTCACAGAAATTCTAATATTGAATGGTGGAGCTGGAGCCTTGTAGCTCTGTGTGAGACCTAAGAGATTGCCAAGGGGCGCTGGGAGGGAGGGAGTCCTGGGTAGAGAGATGAAGAGAGAAGAAGAAGGAGACACCAGGGACAGGTACTGTGTAAAGACTCCAGACAGACAGATAGACAGAGAGACAGAGAGAGATCAGTGCAGCAGACCCTCACACTTTGTAGTTAGTCTCTTCAGCCCGTCACTCCTGATCTTAAGCAGTGGAGGCTCCACATCTCTCTCTGCCAGTTACCTTACGCATGGTCTTCATCCCTCTATCCTTCCCCCTCTCTGTCTGTCTGCGCCTGCATTGTTAGGGCAGTAGGAGTGTGTGTGTGTGTGTGTGTGTGTCAATCTTGCACTGCAGTGTGTGTGGGCTTCCCCTCTCCTCCTCCACGCCGCGTCAGCTCGCAGGAACACGCCGATGAGCATGTTCCAACACGTCAGCAGTAGCAGCAGCCCGCCGCAGAGGAGATACGGCAGCCCACTTACTGTGCACCTGCTGCTATCGATTCATTTGACCAACTGTTGGCCCAATGGAGCCTCTCTCCTGGCAGCTACACCTATTAGCACCAAGGAAAAGGGGAGGGACGCAGATGGGGGGACAGGGGCGGCTGTGAGTAAATGCCCTACTGGGACGCTGTATTAATGTTTTTACACACCACCGCTCGGTCTGAAGCGGCTCCATCAGGCCGGTGGCCAGAGGAGATACCAGCGTGTCACCTTGGATATTGGGGGAAGGGCTTTGATTAATGGTTGGCTGGTGTTAAAACATAGAAACAGCCGTATTGGATTTCCACAACTGTTGCCTGGGTCTTGTTCTATACGCAGGGCTCAGGGCTGTTATTGGTGCGAATTAGATCCCATTCGAAATCAGAGGAGAAGTGAGATTGGGAATGAAAGGTCGATTCACACCATCTGTTCCTCTGGTGGAGGTAGAGAGAGGAGAGGGATGTAGTGAGAGGAGGAGAGGGGCTGAACCCGTCTCCCAGACCGAGGCTGATGATTGGCTGCTAGGTCATTAGCCACGGTCCACTGACTCCCGTGGTGCCTGGGGTGTGGGGTCGGCGCAAGCTGTTTGTAGGGGTCAGGGGTCAGCCAGGTTGTTTGTAGGGGTGGGAGAGGTCAGAGGTTAGTCTTACCAAGTGCACACGGTACATGATGCTGATTCCCAGGGTCATAAAAGGCTTGGAGAAATCGATGACCTTCTCCCTCTCCGCGGTGATGGTGAGCCCCGCTACGGCTAGGTCCGCTTTCTGGAATAGACACGCATGCACGCACCCACACCCACACCCACCCACACACACACACACACACACACACACACACACACAAACACCGCACCAACCATTCAGATATGCACAGATAGGTAAAGCTACAGTAGCAAAAGTTGGGTTGTGGTGGTGGAAATGCATGGAAACTAAGTAGTAAGTAGGCGACTAGTGTAATTCCACACCTACTGTGCTGCCATTGTTGTCCGTGATGCATAGTCTGCCAGCAGTATGTAGCATAATCCACCACTGGCTTTGTGTCCAAGACCTGACTCACACAGGACACCAGGGAGAACTGAGTGCAGAACAAAGGGGAGGGTCTGCGTCCCAAATGACACCCTGTTTACTGTGTAGTGCACTGCTTCTGAGCAGGACACATAGGGCTTTGGTAAAAATGTGTGCCATTTGAGACACACAGAGTGCAATGTTTTTGCGAGCAGGCGAAGGGCAGATTGTTATGACAAATCACTTGACACAGCAGCCAGTCAGCCAGCCAGGCCGAGTCAGCCAGCCAGGCCGAGCCAGCCAGCCAGCCAGGCCGAGCCAGCCAGCCAGCCAGCCGGTCAGTCAGTGCTACTGGGCATGGTAGGGCTGTGCCGGTGGCTGCTCAATCCCACTAATCATCCGACGCTACAAAGTGCATCTGCAAGGGATTTTCATCTCTCCTGGGACCCAGTGCAACCCTATGCTGCTCTTTGTCTTTTGCAGTTGGAAAATAAGAGGATTGTCAGAGCTCAACTCTAAATGAGAGGAGAGCCTGCCTGCCTACAGTGCTGGATCTGGCCATCAGCATTCATGACCCTATTTTTTTTTTTACCCATCAGCCCCTTTTCTGATTGTCGAGCCAAGTGAGTGTGCCCCCTGTTAACTTGGCTAGAAGGCTCTGTCCAAAAGAATCTGTGGGAATATTTTGCTCTCACTCATCATCAGTTAGGGCCATGCCATTATGGTCACAGTGCACCTCGACACACAAAATAAATTAACTAGCAAACAACTATGGACCAATCAAGAAGAAGAACTTTGTTTGAGACACAGTATAGACAGTAGTATAGCTGTAGGGGTCTTGTTATGTTGTAATGTACCTTGGCAAGTGGGTATCATACACCTTTCATTGGTCCTATGAGGGACTCTGCCTATCATAATGCCTTTATCTGAGAGCAGCAGTTGAGAACAGAGAGAGAGAGAGACAGAGAGAGGGGGGTGGGTGGGTGCAGGGGGCTTTTCACAGCGTCTGTTTGAGTACACGCCCCTGAAGGAGTTGACCAGTCCTGTCCAGAATAACTTGAACAGCGAAAACAGAGCTCCATGTGCTAACACAGTGGTGAACAAGGTCTGGGAGGCTTTTTAGTGGTTTGTTTTACAGTGTTTTCACTGACAACAACACTGGATGCACAAGCAAACCCAGGCATTTAGCCAACCCCCAGCAAGCCCCAATGCAACAACAAAAAGGCAACAAAAAAGATCAACAAAAGAAAGAAGTCACTCCTCCTCTGAAAAAGGAACATGGAACCGTAGCGGCTGCTGAAATATTGATGCACCTATTGAATATTAATATTGATTACTGGACTCTAACAGCTATTCAAAGTATTCTGGGGGGAGAAAGAGAGAGAGAGATAGAGAAAACAAACGGTATAAAGTCAGCTTTTAAATAATGCATCGTTGTATTCTTTCCCCATGCCACCACACTTGTTTCCACTTTCGCTCAATCATAAGATTGTGCCCCAGAAGAAAAAAAAGAAAGATAGGGAAAAAAAATCTAAGCCGTCCCTACAGCTGCTGAATAATGCATTGAGTTAGAGGTTCCCCACTGTACATGGCATTTCATCTTCCCGCTAGGGCTTTGTCTCCATCTCTATGGCTGCTTAAAGTAAAGCCCCCGTCCCCAGCTAGCAGACTGTAGCCTTGCATAGGAAGCTTGTGGAAAGCTGGGCCATACATTCTCTTCTCTCAGCGTTCGCTCTACTTTTCTGTGTTAACCCTGTCAGCCACCATAGGCTAGCTACAGTACAACCTCTCTTCTCTCCCTCTCTCTTCCTCCCTCTCCTCCTCCTCTTCTCTATTCTTCTCCTCGATTGTCCTTTCCATTTTGAAGGTCTTGCCCGAAAGTGGAGCTCAGAGGCAGGGACCCAGTGATCCCACACCTTCCCGCGCTTGTCTCCCCTCGACCTTCACCCTCTCCGACGTTCCTCGGTACTCCGGCACTCTGTAGCAGTATCGTGTGAGGCGCAATTAGACAGAGTGGAGACCTCCTCAAGGTCACCAAACCAGAAACAACTTGCAGGGGGACAAATTGATACAATAATAAGAGTAGGCAATCCTTTCTTTATTTCCTTAATGGCTTTGCATCACCAGCTGTTGGTTAGCTGGGCCCTTTTCTGTGCTGTGTGTCCGCTCAAGGGTGGCTGGGGCTAATGGAGATTCATTAGGACAAGATGAGCAGTGCCCGAGTGGGAAGGGTGAACGGAACACAGCCACGGCCGCGTCCCAAGTGGCCCCCTATTTGACCCGAGCCCTGGTCAAAAGTAGTGCACGACAAAGGGAGTAGGGTGCCATTTGGGGCGGCGCCACTCAAGACTCTGTGTCGTCCGGATCGGGCATCATCTGGACTAATTAACAGCCGTCCTCGTCCTGTTCCTCCGCGACACCCTTGTTCTCCTCCTCCTCCTCCTCCTCCTCCTCCTCCTCCTCCTCCTCCACTACGCTACTCCTACTGCTTCTCCTATTCTCCTCTTTCTCCTCCTCATCACATCTCTGCATGGTTACATCCCCTTACTGCAGAATGCTCTGAATGTGAAAACATCAATCAATTGCTTTGGGCACTACTTTTCTGGATCACTGGGGACATGTTTCACTACGAGACACTCAGCCTATCACGTATCAGATGGAATCATTTGACCCTGGAGTCCACGGAGACACAGTATGTCTGCACACATAACACCCACATATAGGCCCCCGTACAGACTAAACTTGTACAACTGATGCAACGCATTTGGCATAACGGTTGTAATACAACGGAGAGCTATCCCGCCAAAAAAAGACGTCCACAAGCATTGTGGAGCCAGAGAACACAATGGTTGTGTACACATTTCCGTGACGACAGAGGGTATCAGTTGTATCACTATCATTGTGTCAAGGGATTTGTTAGGGGTGATCTGGCTGTAAACAGTCCTGATTAGTACTTTGTGACGCGTTGTTGTTAAAAAGGCGACATTAATAACATTTGATTGAGTTTTGATGAATTGGTCTATAGTCCGAGTGGCATTATGCTGTGAAGTGGTAGAGGGGGGTAAATGGTAGGGATATGGATGGTGATGGTAGGGCCCAGAGTTTTCCTGATCAAGTCATGTGGTCGGGAAAAACTCCTGGCCCTATTAATAAGGTTGACTATAGGAAGCTGCTGCTCTTACCCTGGAGATGAGCTCTCCCACCATGCCCGTCCAGGTACCGTTGGTCCCCGATACCCCGTACACCCCGTCCCCCACCAGATTGATGCAGTACTTGAACTTCAAGATGTCCGCCAGCTCCTTCAGCATGTCCACACAGAATCCCTCATAGCGCTCGTTCCCTTCCATCTCCTGGTGGTTCGGTCGTAGCATCACGTAAGGGTTCTCCTGCAAAGGGAACAAATGTAGCAAAGCACTTGTAGAACGCCAATGACAATGTGGCGACCTTAACCCAATACCTAGCAACCTCGGACATAACGTAACGTTTAAGGTGGACCCGAGTCCCGGTTGGGGCAGCCCCACGAGTTCGCAAAAATTAACATAGCATATAGTATAGCCTAACCTAGTGTAGCATAGCATAACATCATCTCAGTCTTGACAACTTCTCATTTTTTAAAAACCTTTATTTAACTAGGCAAGTCAGTTAAGAACAAATTCTTATTTACAATGACGGCCAAGGAACAGTGAGTTAACTGCCTTGTTCAAGGGCATCAATTAATTTTGCCACCGTACTTGGCAGGGGGGGGGGAACAAAAGCACTCGGACACCTGCCACTGTCCTGTCTGGCACCTCTGCCGACTGTTTTACAACCCTGTTTTTGACTAACTCACTCTTTCTTAAAAGTTCGTTCAAAATTTATGATTTGCTTTTTCATAATGTTGAGCAAGCAGCTCAATGATTTCAATTTGGGGGGTTAAGAGAGATTCATCAACCAATCAGGGATCCACATTTTACGCCAGCCACCCTAGTTAAAAGACTAAATGTGCATACTTTTTTGGGAGAATGGTTTAATAAAGCGTGCATCAAATCTTGACTGCTGCAGCCCACATGGAAAAATACTATAGTGTATACTATGGTAGGGATACTATAGTATTCACTGTAGGATTTTCGCGGACTTTACTGTAGTATTCACTGTAGTTTCCACAAAAACACTACAGTGAATAATGTAGTATTTACTGTAGTATACTGTAGTATTTACAGTTTACTATAGTATAAATACTGTAGTAAAAAATAATAGTATATACTATAGTATTTACTGTAGTGTTTTTGCAGACTGTAGTCTAGGGTATGATTTACTGTAGTGTTTTTGCAGACTGTAGTATTTACTGTAGTGTTTTTGCAGACTGTAGTCTAGGGTAGGATTTACTGTAGTGTCTTTGCAGACTGTAGTATTTACTGTCGTGTTTTTGCAGACTGTAGTCTAGGGTAGGATTTACTGTAGTGTCTTTGCAGACTGTAGTATTTACTGTCGTGTTTTTGCAGACTGTAGTCTAGGGTAGGATTTACTGTAGTGTCTTTGCAGACTGTAGTATTTACTGTAGTGTTTTTGCAGACTGTAGTCTAGGGTAGGATTTACTGTAGTGTCTTTGCAGACTGTAGTATTTACTGTCGTGTTTTTGCAGACTGTAGTCTAGGGTAGGATTTACTGTAGTGTCTTTGCAGACTGTAGTATTTACTGTCGTGTTTTTGCAGACTGTAGTCTAGGGTAGGATTTACTGTAGTGTTTTTGCAGACTGTAGTCTAGGGTAGTATTTACTGTAGTGTTTTTGCAGACTGTAGTCTAGGGTAGGATTTACTGTAGTGTTTTTGCAGACTGTAGTATTTACTGTCGTGTTTTTGCAGACTGTAGTCTAGGGTAGGATTTACTGTCGTGTTTTTGCAGACTGTAGTCTAGGGTAGTATTTACTGTAGTGTTTTTGCAGACTGTAGTCTAGGGTAGTATTTACTGTAGTGTTTTTGCAGACTGTAGTCTAGGGTAGGATTTACTGTCGTGTTTTTGCAGACTGTAGTCTAGGGTAGGATTTACTGTAGTGTTTTTGCAGACTGTAGTATTTACTGTAGTGTCTTTGCAGACTGTAGTATTTACTGTCGTGTTTTTGCAGACTGTAGTCTAGGGTAGTATTTACTGTAGTGTTTTTGCAGACTGTAGTCTAGGGTAGGATTTACTGTCGTGTTTTTGCAGACTGTAGTCTAGGGTAGGATTTACTGTAGTGTTTTTGCAGACTGTAGTATTTACTGTAGTGTCTTTGCAGACTGTAGTATTTACTGTCGTGTTTTTGCAGACTGTAGTCTAGGGTAGGATTTACTGTAGTGTTTTTGCAGACTGTAGTCTAGGGTAGGATTTACTGTCGTGTTTTTGCAGACTGTAGTCTAGGGTAGGATTTACTGTAGTGTTTTTGCAGACTGTAGTATTTACTGTAGTGTCTTTGCAGACTGTAGTATTTACTGTCGTGTTTTTGCAGACTGTAGTCTAGGGTAGGATTTACTGTAGTGTTTTTGCAGACTGTAGTCTAGGGTAGGATTTACTGTCGTGTTTTTGCAGACTGTAGTCTAGGGTAGGATTTACTGTAGTGTTTTTGCAGACTGTAGTATTTACTGTAGTGTCTTTGCAGACTGTAGTAAAGTATCCTGTATAATTTACTGTTGTTTTTTGTAGACATTACTGTAGTTTTTAGTAAAGTGTTTTTGTTTTATTATCTTTGACATAGAAGTGGGGGGCTTTCTCCTTGAGGGAACCTACTGGAGAAATGCTGAAATAGTACATTTTCTCTAACCTGTAGGTAGGTAGGACTGGGGTCTGAACAGATAGTTCAGAGTGTCTGTTCTTTTCTATAACCTGTAGGGAACACAATATATATGTAGGTTTCTTACAGGTGGCACAAATTGGGATATGGGGGAGCGGAATGGGCAGGATATATGCAAATGTAATACTGTAATATTTACTATAGTAAAAAAAAAGTTGTGTTCTGGCGGACTGCAGTGTTTTTGCTGACATTTTTTGTGGATAATACTGGTATTCTACAACATTCTATACTAAGTACTACACATGATTGAGGGATACTACAGTGTACAGTGAGGGAAAAGATATTTGCTCCCCTGCTGATTTTGATTTCCAACAAGGGTTTTGTCACCAAGTACTAAGTCATGTTTTACAGAGGGGTCAAATACTTATTTCCCTCATTAAAATGCAAATCAATGTATAACATTTTTGACATGCATTTTTCTGGATGTTTCTGTTGTTATTCTGTCTCTCACTGTTCAGATAAACCTACCATTAAAATTATAGACTGATCATTTCTTTGTCAGTGGGCAAACGTACAAAATCAGCAGGGGATCAAATACTTTTTCCCCTCACTGTATAGTATTCCACAGTTCACTACTGAATTCTATAGTAAAGTCTAGTATTTTTTTTATGTGGGAGCCTACTAATGACATTGTTGGAGAGGACTTGTCACCTTCGCAACATGTCGGTTTTACAGAGTGAAGCCAGCCTTGTAACAGGTAGCCTCTTTAACCTGTCCTCTGTAACAGTGAGCTTTATACTTAAGTCGAGAGAGAGAAAAATCACACTGTCTGACATAGAGAAATATATAGATGGAACATAAGGCAAACAGTGCAATTGCTCTGTCATACTTCTATTGGGGTGGCGTTTGTGTTGACTGGTGACCGGGAGATGGATTCATCTCACAGTACGAAGTGCGCGTCCCTCCATTATGACACAAAGTGGAAAACAAGAGACCTCAAAGAGGAGGACACATCACACCGCCACCGACCATCCTGTCGCCATGGCAACAACAGTTCTTCTACCTGTGGTACTACCGGACCAGTTTCTTTTATACTTGATTAGTCTTCTATGTCCTCTACCCCCGCCCCACCCCCACCTCGCACACAGTGCACACACCGCTTTGCGTTGCACCGATAAGAGAATAGCAATAGGGGTAATAAAATGGGGTTTTCCTCGCCTTCTCCGCATCATATCTGAGGTCACGGAATGTATTTCGGTGGACATACTCATCAGTATTAGACGGCGGGAGAAACCGGCGAATGCTTTGAACGTGTGCGTGCAGGAGAGCTCCTGGACTGCATGTTAAAGAAGAAGAGTACACACAGAAAGAAGGAACGAAGGGGCCTTTCGTAGCCCTGAGTCAGAGCACGGTGACACTCTATAAATGCAAATCCTCTCCATTCATTAACTTATTAAACAGCCACGCACGTTACCTTTCTGCCCCCGAGTTGACACCTCTGCTGTGGTTATGCGGCGCCACGCGGGAAAGCACAATATAAATGCAAATGATTTAATCGCTCGCAGCAGCCTGGCGGTAGAGGCGCTCAACCATTGCAGCCGGACGGACGCTTTCCCTTTCCCCTCCCAAACTAGGGCTTATTAAGGAGTAGCATTTCACGGGCCAGTTGTACATTACATGGCGGGGGTTTCAAGGGAGAAAGCTTGGAAACGAATAAACAAACCTTCTGGATTCAATTAATAGGTCTCCACACCCCCGGCGACAGAGAGGAGTGGGCAGCTCCGGCTTAATTAAATGCGGCCCATAATTTCTCAGCTAGCTCTCACTTGTTGATTGATGAGTGTGAAAGGAAAGGCAAAGTACTTCTATATTGATCTCCCCAATATTAGGACACTGTACAGAGGTGGGGAAGAACATCCTCAGTTGGTGACCTGGTTAACTACCTCAGCTTATGTATTAATTGGAGATTGGCTGGTTCTGGAGGTCCTGCTGGTCTCCACTGAGTTCCAGCTCACGGAATTGCCTGGAGACCACCTTGAAGTTCGACTCGCTGGTCCCCATTGGACAGTTTAGATGATGTCGAAGGGAGGTGATATGTGAGAGTTGTGTTGGCTTTGATTAATCTTGTTGTGTTTATTGTTTTTGTGATTTTACATGATGTTGTGTTCAATTCTATTGTGTATGTTCATGTTCACAGGGCTCCCTTGTAAATGAGACCCTGGTCTCAACGGTGACCCGCCCTGTTAAATAAATAAATAAATAAAAAAAACCTGCATAAAAAATGTAATTAAGAGCTGGCTCTGACCCATCAATCATGGGAGTAAAACCCAGACATTAATCAATAATGTGTGTGGGGGGGTCTTTCTCTTTCTCTCTCTCTCTCTCTCTCTACAAGGGAAATAAACAATAAAAAATGAACAGTAAACGTTACACTCACAAGAGTTTGAAAATAACATATACTATTGTCTATGTACGGTGTTGTAACAATAAGCAAATAGTTGAAGTACGATGGTGTTTTTGCTCCACTGGCTGCCCTTTTCTCGTGGCTACAGGTTGCAAATCTTGAGGGAAATATGCCTCTAATATGGTCACACATTTGGCAGCAGGTTAGGAAGTGCAATTCAGTTTCTACCTCATTTTGTAGGCAATAGGCACATAGCTTGTCTTCTCTTGAGAGCCAGGTCTGCCTATGGCGGCCTCTCTCGATAGCAACGCCATGCTCACTGAGTCTGTACATAGTGAAAGCTTTTCTTAACTTTGTGTCAGTCCCAGTTTGTTTGCTCTCTCTCTCTCGCTCTCTCTCTCTCTCTCTCTCTCTCTCTCTCTCTCTCTCTCTCTCGATGTGCTGTGTGGAAAACATGACAGGTCATTTGGAATGTTGTCACATCTCCTAATGTTGCATAATACTTTACTGTTTGTGAATGCTTACCGATCTACCGACATACACCAATGTCAGAAGCATTCATTGAAATCACAGCAAAATTGTATCTACCTCTTGTAATATACCACAGACAATTCTATATGAAATTTCAAGGTATGAAGAAATGCAGCATCTCAGCATCTCAACTCCATTGCCAGTAGTCTGGTTGTGTCCAGCTGAGTATTGCCAGTGTTTTTGAAAGAAAACAAATACTTCTTGAACCCGGGTCTGGTTCAAGGAGCAGTAACAACCCCCTAGCCGGGCAATATCCCCATCCTCCAGCAAATACAATTATGTGGTCCGGAGCCTATAGCGAACTGGCAGCTCAAAGACACACTGAGTATACAAAACACCTGCTCTTTCCATTTATTTACATATATTTTTTATTTATTTATTTAACCTTTATTTAACTAGGCAAGTCAGTTAAGAACAAATTCTTATTTACAATGACGGCCTACCCCAGCCAAACCCGGACAACGCCAATGGTCCCCTATAGGACTCCCAATCACGGCCGGTTGTGACACAGCCTGGATTCAAACTAGGGTGTCTGTAGTGACGCCTATAGTGACACCGCAAGCGCTGAGACGCAGTGCCATAGACCGCTGCACCACTCGGGAACAGGTGAATCCAGGCGAAAACCTATGATCCCTTATTTATGCCACTTGTTCAATCCACTTCAAACAGTGTCTTGAGACAATTGCGACGTGGATTGTGCATGTGTGCCGTTACAGAGGGTGAATGGGCAAGTGCCTTTGAACGGGGTATGGTAGTGTGTCAAGAACTGCAACGCTGCTGAATGACACTTCTCTCTCTCACAAGGTAATCCTTTAAGTAAAGCCTACAGTATATCTGAAAGCCACCGTCTTATCCGTTCTCGGGTATTGTTGTTCTGTAACAAGGACATGTCTATGTTTCAAATACTTTACCTGTGTTTGACTGAGCTTGACTGGCACAATGGAACCAATGACTCCAAGTAGAGTCAAGCAAACGTTTAAAGATGGAATTCGCAGTAGGGGGAAACACTGTTTACCCCTCGGTCGTAATTATTTTATTTATTTATTGAGTTTGCAAAAAATTGCAGTACATACAGTTAACTGCCAAAATAAACCAATGGACCAAGTGTCTTGATAGGGCATTGGGCCACTACGAGCCAGAACAGCTTCAATGCACCTTGGCATAGATTCTACAAGTGTCTGGAACTCTTTTAGAGGGATGCAACAACATTCTTCCACAAGAAATCCCATAAATTGGTGTTTTGTTAATGGTGGTGGAAAACGCTCCAGAATCTCCTATTTCAGTGTTCAATAGGTTTGAGATCTGGTGACAGACGGCCATAGCTTCTGGTTTACGTTGTTTTTATGCATATTAAATCGTTCAGTGACCACTCGTGCCCCTGTGGATTGGGGGGCATTGTCATCCTATGCGGACATAGCCATGGTAGCCAAAATAATGGCCTGCCCAGCATTTTTATACATGACCCTAAGCATGATGGGATGTTAATTGCTTAATTAACTCAGGAACCACACCTGTGTGGAAGCACCTGCTTTCAATGTACGTTTTTATCTCTCATTTACTCAACTGTTTCCATTATTTTGGAAGTTACCTGTGTGCTGATGTTCTATTGCATCTCCGAGGGGGGGTTGCTGTAATATCCCAAATGGACGTGGTCAGTTTACCCATTAAGGATTCCACAGCTTTAAAGGTTTAAATACTATTTGACCTCAGGTCTGCATCAGGTACAGTGCTTTGGGCCAGTCCTTGACAGGTGGCCATCTTTGCTCACACTGACTGAGCAGAGAGGATGATGGGAATAATCAACCCTGACCCTCCTGAACAACCATACACTAGGATTACACTACACTTCACTGACCATGTGACTGTGGTCTGAAGCCTGAAGGTGACACTCTCCCTCCTAAAGAGGCCTGAGCCAGCCAATCAAAAATGACTTAAAAACAAATCAACTTAGAGCAGAGTCTCTATTATCTTCCCAGAGCAATCAGGAGTTCAGAAATATCACTTCTCCTGGTGGCACAGCGGAAGAGCTATGGCATGTATTTCTTTCACTAACATCCAAAGGAATGGAAAAACCAAACACCGGTAACAAACAGAGAGATTACGTGGTCATGTTTGGCATCTGTGGAGGCTCAAAATCAATTAGACCATTTCCCCCCCCAGAGGGGCGGGGGAGGTTGTTTGCTATATTGCGTCGGCTCTCAGAGACACAGAGGCCACAGTAACAGTGATGCAGAGCTGTCCTGGAACAATCTGCAGGAGGGGTTAGACCCACAGGTGTAGGATGAATCCTCCTGGTGCCGTTCCGCGCTGCAGCCACTCAAGACTGTAGAGTCTAGCCCGACCCCCACCGGCAGAGATAAAGCACGACACAGCAATCACACCGTGATGAATGAGTTGTGATAGCGACGAAATTGCTCCTGAGGTGGCTTTTGAAATTCGCCTGGACGACTCTATATCTAGCGAAATTAACACGTAGCAGCTCGATCGGACCGCCGCAATTCTCCCCCCAATCTCTCTCTCTCTCTCGCAGCCTCTGTTGTAACAGCTTCTCATTTGTTAAAGAAGCCCCCACGGTCGGTGAAACCAACCGAACCATTCCACCTGAATCCCAATCATGCTCAATGAGACCTTTTTCTCAAGTCGCTGGTTAACACAGACACACTTTATTCCTACTCCATTCTTAACCAGTAAGTGTGACATTGCGAATAACATTGCGGGCACTTGGGCCCTCCTTACAAGATACTTTGGGCTTGTCTTTTGATTCATCAAGTAGTGGTGGGAGGGAGAACAATTTGGATTTCTCTGGCTAACCATAATGCACGCACCCAATCAGCACTGCTGCAAGCGCTAGCAGGGCTAGCCAGTAGTAGAATGGCTCTATTGAACCCCAGTGTAGCTAGAACACTGTTTCAGCCAATCAGAATCTGTTGTATGAATGGCTATATTGAACCCCAGTGTTTTTCAGTCATAAAAACTCCCACAGTCCTCAGTGACCTGCAGAAAAGCAGCGTGGCCTAGCTCAATGAAGAAAGAGGATCTCCCTGCAGGGTGTGCAAATGGGAGGAGAGGAGAAGAGCTTCATTTACTCCCCAGACCAATAGCCTCGTTCCTCCATGCGCTGGAAATTTGCTGCCAAATACGGATGACATCTTTAATTGCTAAGCGTATAGCCTTACAGAGAGTATCTAAACAACTCGGCCCGCTAGGCACACCAGCAATACACCTTCCTGAGTGTATATAGAGGATGAGACTGTATTTACATCAATGAAACCTTCAGAGTCGGGGGGGCAAATCAATATTTACATTGTAGTCATTCAGCAGATGCTCTTATCCAGAGCGACTTACAGGAGCAATTAGGTTTAAGTGCCTTGCTCAAGGGCACCTCGACAGATTTCTTTTTTTACCGGCTCGGGGATTCGGTTAGTGGCCCAACGCTCTTAACAGCTAGGCTACCTGCCTTTCGCCCTCAAGGCAGAGACGTCAACTCTATGAATGACAGGACAGTTTTAGGTGCCATGGAGAAATACCTCCCCACTACACCTTATTTTCAACCACTCTCCATATCTAAACCAAGTGGGTGATCCAGCACATACAGTACCTGTCATTTGGAGTGTGCCGGTGTGACAGGGCGGCGTGATTTACTACGGTGAAGTACTACGCCACCATACTTTATTATCTACCACTCTCTCTATTGTGAACGTGGAGTGTACACTTGCATGTCATTCTGAGTGTGACGGTGTGGTACCCCACTGCACTTTCATGTCTACCACTCTCTCCATTACAAACCAAGTGGAATGTCCAGAACGTGTGTCACTGGGAGTGTGTTGCCGTGACGGTTCACTCACCAGAATAGTGGTGATGGTGAGGGTGGTGTTGAAGAGAGTGTCTGTCACGTTGATTGACGGAAGCTTCCTCTCCATGGACAGGCCCTGCTCTGAGTGCCACTGGCCAATCTGCCAGGGGGATATAGATACCCACACGTGCACACACACACACACACACACACACACACACACACACACACACACACACACACACACACACACACACACACACACACACACACACACACACACACACACACACACACACACACACACACACACACACACACACACACGTGCGCGCACATACGCCAATGCACATGCCAACACACACGCAGGTGTACGCACGCACACACATAAATCACACACACACAGAGAGAGAGAGAGAGAGAGAGAGAGAGAGAGAGAGAGAGAGAGAGAGAGAGAGAGAGAGAGAGAGAGAGAGAGAAAAAAAAATAAACTGTTAGAGAGTTCATCAAAGGGCCAGGCAGCAAGCAGCCTATCAAACTAGCCCAACAGACAATCCTCTCTCTTCTGATCTGCAACCAGTGTCACCGAAGCCAGTCTCACCCTCTTAAGGTCAGCCTTAAGAGGGGGAGACAGCGAAAGAGAGAGGGAGAGAAAAGGCAGTGCGAGATAAAGGACAAAGACACATGCTGCTCCTTGAAGAAATACATTGGGGCATGTGTTCAATCAGGAGACAACAGAATGTTTTCTTTAGCTCAATTACACCCAATTCTCTGAAGCGAGCCAATGTCCTCATTAGAGCTCGGCTGGCGCCCCTCCACCACTTTTCCTTGCACACCTCCAGCAGGGCCTTGTATGGTCATCCCATCTTGCCTGTACCCACCCCAACACACATGTCACTCAGTGGCGGTGCTACATCATGCCTAATTTTTCATTTGGTATCGTAATTACAAAGCAGCATGGTTCATTGGGCTCTCTGCTTAACGTCTTTTGTTGAGGTGTTGGTTAATTTATCATCCCCTACCAATCGATCCCTGGCCGGTGAGTGGCTGGCTGCATTAGAGTAGCTGTGTTTATTTGTATGTCTGTGTGTTTGTGTGTGTGTGTGTGTGTGTGTGCATGTGTGTGTGTGCGCGCGCGCGCATGTTTGTGTGCATGTGTGTGTTTGGTGTGTGAAGATGTGCATTTCTAAATAGATTTTTTTGACTATGTAGCTATTACTTTTCACTGTCACGCGGTGCAAAGCAGTGAGATACCATTATACCACCTATATTTGACTGACTGACACATAATAGCCTAGGCCTTTAAATGTCAAAACTCCTCGATACTGATTTATAGTATGGATTGTCAGTGACAATAATTGTAGAAAAGCATTGAGGCTGACTGCTAAATGGCATATGGGACTTACATAGTACATATTGCTCAAAATTGCTTCTTGAAGGCTGTGCGATAACAATGCCCTCCATATGCACGAGACCCATCCTTTCTAGTATACCGAACAAAAACATGAACGCAACATGTAAAGCCTTGGTCTCATGTTTATATCCCAGATATTTTCCATATGCACAAAAAGCCTATTTCTATACATTTTGTGCACACATTTGTTTACATCTCTGTTAGTGAGCATTTCTCCTTTGCCAAGATAATTCCATCCAACTGACAGGTGTGGCATATCAAGAAGCTGATTAAACAGATGTGATCGTTACACAGGTGCACCTTGTACCGGGGACAATAAAAGGCCACTCTAAAATGTGTAGTAGTTATGTCACATGACACAATGTCTCAAGTTTTGAGGGAGCATGCAATTGGCATGCTGACTGCAGGCATGTCCACCAAAGCTGTTGCCAAAGAATTGAATGCTCATTTCTCTACCATAAGCCGGCTCCAAATGTCATTTTAGAGAATTTGGCAGCCAACCAGCTTCACAACAGACCAGCGTGTATGGCGTCTGTGGGCGAGCGGTTTGCTGATGTCAACGTTGTGAACAGAGTGCCGCATGGTGGCGGTGCGGTTATGGTACAAGCAGGAATAAGTTACGGACAACAAACACAATTGCATTTTATCAATGGCAATTTGAACGCACAGAGATACCATGACGACATCCTGAGGACCATTGTCATGCCTTTCATCTGCCACCACCACCTCATGTTTCAGCATGATAATTCACGGCCCCATGTCACAAGGATCTGTACACAATTCCTGGAAGCTGAAAACGGCCTGCATGCTCACCAGACATGTCACCGATTGAGCACGTTTGGGATGCTTTGGATCGACGTGTACGACAGTGTGTTACAGTTCCCGCCAATATCCAGTAACTTCGCACAGCCATTGAAGAGGGGTGGGACAACATTCCACAGGCAACAATCAACAGCCTGATCAACTCTATGCAAAGTAGATGTGTCGTGCTGCATGACATAAATGATAGTCACACCAGATACTGACTGGTTTTCTGATCCACACATTTACATTTACATTTAAGTCATTTAGCAGACGCTCTTATCCAGAGCGACTTACAAATTGATGCGTTCACCTTAAGACATCCAGTGGAACAGCCACTTTACAATAGTGCATCTAAATCTTTCAAGGGGGGTGAGAAGGATTACTTTATCCTATCCTAGGTATTCCTGAAAGAGGTGGGGTTTCAGGTGTCTCCGGAAGGTGGTGATTGACTCCGCTGTCCTGGCGTCGTGAGGGAGTTTGTTCCACCATTGGGGGGCCAGAGCAGCGAACAGTTTTGACTGGGCTGCGCGGGAACTGTACTTCCTCAGTGGTAGGGAGGCGAGCAGGCCAGAGGTGGATGAACGCAGTGCCCTTGTTTGGGTGTAGGGCCTGATCAGAGCCTGGAGGCCAGAGCCTTTCAAGGTATCTGTGACCAACAGATGCATATCTGTATTCCCAGTCATGTGAAATCTATAGATTAGGGCCTAATTCATTTATTTCAATTGACTGATTTCCTCATATGAACTGTAACTCAGTAAAATCGTCGAAATTGTTGCATGTTGTGCTTATATTTTTGTTCACAATATATTATGAATCATCTGGAAGCAACTGGAAAGCAATCTTGAAGCAATCTTGTGAAATACTGATTCATATCATACAAAAACTGTGTAATCAAGGAGATGCATACAATACATTCACAATATTCTTGCTGGTTTGCTGTTTTCTCAAGACGTTGAGCTTCACTTGACTAAGACACGTTTCCAAGGCTAAATCCAGACAGTCCTTCCTACATGCTTATTAACATAATCAGAGACTCCATCTGAAGGTTTTACCATTCTTCCCAGAGTGAACTCCTGATGCGCAACAACCCCCCCCCCCCCCCCCAAAAAAAGAAAAAACCCCGAAAGACTCCCGGAATCAGATATCTCCTCTGAGAATATGATCAAAAGATCTTACGTTCCATTTCCTCTTTGTTGTACTCCTCCATGGTGCACGAGAACGAGAGAGACAGCACCATGCACACACAAATGGAATACAAACAGGGGTGTAACAACGCTGCGCTAGCTGCCGATGGCTTCCGGGAATTAAGGCGGGGGGAGGGGGGGGGGGGGGGGATAACATGTGCACCTTGCAGGGATCTTGCAGAACGTTGTTCAGCAATCAGCTTGTGCAATCAGTTGTCAAGTGCATCTCCCCTGTAAGACAGACGTGGTGGAAGGCAGTGGAACGCAAACGCTCAGCAATGCACCACCAGGCACGGGCGGTCTGCGGCGGAGCAGAGGGGAGTGAGGAGAAGGGCAGATGATTAAGGACGGGTAAATGAGAGGCAGCACAGGCTGCCCGGGACAGAAATAGAGGGGCTGAGTATGTGTGTGTGTGTGTGTGTGTGTGTGTACATTTGTGTGAGTGCGTGGGTGTGTGGGAGCAGGAAGAGAACCCAGGCATCCGCCAACAGGGAGGAACTGCTCTGAGTGTGGCCCCCTGCTCAACTCAGCTAGCTATGACAATAGGGAATGCAGCGCACAGCAGCTTGCACAAACACTGTAGAGATGAGACACAAGTGAGACCGTACACCTACCCATAAATACACACTTTAAACACACACAAGCCAGATCTGTATATACTAGTGTGCCTATGTGACAGAAGTGGTTTGGGGGCAAACTACTGCCCTCCAGGACACATACACCACCCGATGTCACAGGAAGGCCAAACAGATCATCAAGGACAACAACCACCCGAGCCACTGCCTGTTCACCCCGCTACCATCCAGAAGGCGAGGTCAGTACAGGTGCATCAAAGCGGGGACCGAGAGACTGAAAAACAGCTTCTATCTCAAGGCCATCAGACTGTTAAACAGCCATCACTAACATTGAGTGGCTGCTGCCAACATACTGATTCAACTCTAGCCACTTTAATAATGAAAAATGTATGTAATAAATGTATCACTAGCCACTTTAAACAATGCCACTTTATATAATGTTTACATACTCTACATTACTCATCTCATATGTATATACTGTACGCTATACCATCTACTGCATCTTGCCTATGCCGTTCGGTCATCGCTCATTCATATATTTTTATGTACATATTCGTATTCATTCCGTTACACTTGTGTGTATAAGGTAGTTGTTGTGAAATTGTTCGGTTAGATTACTTGTTAGATATTACTGCATGGTCGGAACTAGAAGCACAAGCATTTCGCTACACTCGCATTCACATCCGCTAACCATGTGTACGTGACAAATTCAATGAAATTTGAACTACCTTACGCTCGTCTTATTAGACTCCTTGCCTGACACCTGAGAACTCATGTAAGCTCCCAGAGCTAATGCCTGGGCTTTAACCCAGTGGGGTTAAGAAAACCTTAAATGATGGTTCTTTAGCTGTTCGTTGCCACACGTTGACAATTTGATACATGTACTGCACACACAATTTATCTGCCAATCTAAACAGTTCAATGTCCTCACTTGTCAATGCTGCCCGTCTGACTTTAACAAAACATTTGCGTGGCACTAAAAACAGCCCTTTCAACGATCAAGAACATGACATGAGGACCGGCCAAGGTAAATGGGAGTAACTGTCTAAGTGGTGCCCGTATCCTGCTAATTAAAATGGAGTGCGGTGAATCGGAAATATGACCAATGTCTCTCAGTGCACCTCACATACAGTTACACTGTAACGCCAGTGTCAAGCAACAAGTTGTTTTCCTTCTAGCTCCTTCGTCACAAGGTGTTTACAAGTGATCCTTTTGGTTCTCGGGTGTGTTGCAAGAACCTTTCCCCCGGGGTGGAGAGAGAGATCCGATCGATCTTGCCGAAGCACAACATGGTGCTCACTCAATCCCCATCCTGCGTCTATACACCACAAAGATCCAATGATGTCGAATCCCAACCCTTAAAAAAAAAAAAAAAAGCAAAGTGTTCCAAATTGAGTTCTCTCAACCCCCTTTTTCCTGTGCTCTGAGACGGTAGAATAATAGTCCTACTGCACAGCTATAGAACATCTTCAAATGCTAATTGAGCTAACTGCCTCTCTACACCTTCATGTTTAATTCGGGTTGAGCTGTTTTCTCCACAGTGACTCCTCAGGAGAAGTGTGAGCTGCGATAGCGAGAGGAGAGGAGGAGATTAGTGTCCTAGCCAGGAGTGGCAGTCATTTACTGAGGAACCAGAGCAGAGTGCAGGGAGAAAAGGGAGAGAACAAATCAATGGAAAGGTGTGAGAGGAAGAGAGCAGGGAAGCGGCGTGGCGTGTGTGAGGGATTACCCCCGGGCTCATTCTGGCACCTGAAATTACAGCGTATAGGCCCAAGATAAGGGCCCTTGCTCAAGGGAAAGACACCGTTCTTAGATTTCCGTTTGAAAAACGCAGCAGAGCCATTAGGACCTGGCAAGCAGGGCTGTGTTCTGACAAATACGTATATCATGCTACGGTGCTACTGCTACACCACCAGTATCTTGTAGGGTAATGTAGACACCAAGCCGTTGCTCTGTAGCTAAAGGGTTTGGGTTTTGATGGTGGATGTGTGTGTGTGTGTGTGTGTGTGTGTGTGTGTGTGTGTGTGCGTGCGTGAGCATGCGTCAGAGGAGATGTGCATGATGTGGTTTTCCAGAGGAGCTGTGTGATGCTAGCTATCTCACCCTTCATTAAAAAGGGGTTCTATTTGAACTTGTCCAGTAAGAAAAGCTTGTCCAGTAAGAGATGCTTGGTACGGTGTTCCCTATTGAACAGGTCCCAGGTGTGCCTGTAGAACTGCATCTCCCAATGAGCAGAATGGTGGATCACTGCATAAATAAACGCTGCCTTGCTAACACAGAGATGTGCACTTTGCTTCGCATAATGAAGAGGGCTCTAAATCAAAATAGAGCAAGTCATAAAACGACAATGTTATCTCAACAACCACTAGGGGAAATGTATGCTACAGAGAATAAAGGCGTTCTGCGCGCGCGCGTGTGTGTGTGTGTGTGTGCGTGTGCGCGGCTGACTTGGCTTTGTTATGTTGCCGCTCTAGTAATGACCACACCAGTCAAGGAAAGGCCAGCCCAAAAGGTCAGGCTCGTTTATGTGCTTTCACGACTTGACCTTTCAATACAATCAAAATTTCAATTTGTAACGCCTACCAGGCGAACAAAAACATTTGTTGTTAGTTCCATGATGCAAAAGCCTGTTTCTCACATTCATTCTATGGTATTACCAGTGCGGTGGCCGCGGCGTCACCTTCTCCGTTGGTATAACGAGCACCAGCGCTGGTTTGAGAGAGGGAGCCGAGCGGCCGCCTGAGCACTTCAAAGCGCACGTCTGAGCCGCGGGCCATTCCCCCTTCTACACACGCGCAGGCACACACATAAACACACACACATAGGCGTGAAGACACACACAATTCCCACACACACACACACACACACACACACACACACACACACACACACACACACGATGCCCTCCCAACCACTGTCCCTTAAAAACCAGGATTGTTCAGCAAATGTCTCTTTTCTGTCTCTCTCTCTCTGGATCCATTCTTGGGCCACACAGAAACGGGGAATGGACAGGGACCAGGTCTTAGTTGGAGACAGCGGTTAAATAAAGTGCTACAGGATGCAGCAGACTGAGGGTCCCTGCCTCTACTTGGAGCATGTATGGAGGAAACACTAGTACCGGGCAACACACACACACCCGTCTGTGTATTGGCCATTCTACCATGTTTCTACTAGAGTGGCTCTGCTGCTAAGCCCTGGCGCCTAAAAGGACTGCATAGTGTAGAGTGACAGAAAGACAACAACACACACACGCATGCGAAGTGCGCACACGCGCATACACACACACCCACCCACACCAACCCACCCCCACCCCCACACACACACACACACACACACACACACACCCACCACCCACCCACACACACACCCACCCACCCACCCACCCACACACACACACACACACACACACATACATACAAAGTCTCAGTCAGCCTTGAAATCCGCTAAGGCTGGGGGGATCTTGCAAACCAGCTCATCCATTCCGCTTTTGATCTATTCCCCATCTCCAATCTGCATGCAAACTGACAAAAAGCTAAAAGAGGAAAGAGCACGATGTCTCAGAGACCGAGCCAGAGAGGGAAAGAGGGACAAATGAGCCAGACAGGCACATGGGTCACTGTGAGTGTGGTCCAAAACTTGCTCTGTAAATCTGCATTAAAACCATGTTCACTCCGAGACCGCTGAATCACAAAGCTTTTACAATCGGCTTCAGTCTTTAATCTCTGAAATCATAATCAAAGGATGTGAACGCAAGTGTCTGCAGAATCGCTTTCTGACAAACATACCGCTGTTCACAAAGCTAACACTGACTTCCAGGAAGCACTTTCAGATCCATCACAATTACTCCAGGAAAGTCTTAACTGACTTGCCAGGTTACATTTTTTAAAAGATAGAAAAAAGGGGAGCGAGAGAGAGAGGAGGATGGGTAGAGAGAGAGACAGAGCAAGTGAGGATCGAAAGAAAGAGAGCGAGAGGGAGAGAGAGAGAGGAGGATGGGTAGAGGGAGAGACAGAGCAAGTGAGGATCGAAAGAAAGAAAGAGAGCGAGAGGGAGGGAGAGAGGGCTCTGGGATACATAGAGCAGAGGAAAGAAAAGAGGATCTAGAGGAGCAAGAGCAATCTGATCAGCAGGGCAAATACCTTGTCAGTTGATGAAATTAATCTGGGGGCAAGTGCCTTCTCTTTATTAGAGCTAGAAAGAAGTCAATGTGAGTGAGGTAAAGGATGACTTTCTGTGGTATGTGGTCGAACTGGGTGCGGGGACGGACTCCTCAGGGGCCAATGAGTGGCTGTGCCTGGATACACATGCTCTCTGTCTCTTGCTAGGACTTACAGTGGTGTAAAGTACTTAAGTAAAAACACTTGAAAGTTCTACTTAAGTAGCTTTTTGGGGTATCTGCACTTTACTATTTATATTTTTGACAACTTTTACTTTTGCTTCACTACATTTCTAAAGAAAATACATTTCCCCTGACACCCAATAGTACTTGTTACATTGTGAATGCTTAGCAGAACAGGAAAATGATCCAATTCACACACTTATCAAGAGAACATCCCTGGTCATCCCTACTGCCTCTGATCTGGCGGACTCACTAAACACAAATGCTTCGTTTGTAAACGAAGTGTTGAAATGTGTCACAGCCTATCCCTACATTAAAATAACAAGATAATAGTGCCGTCTGGTTTCCTTAATATTAGGAATTTGAAATGATATATACTTTTACTTTTACTTTTGATACTTAAGTATATTTTAGCAATTACATTTACTTTTGATACTTAAATATATTTAAAACCAAATACTTTTAGACTTTTACTCAAGTAGTATTTTACTGGGTAACTTTCACTCTTACTTGGGTCATTTTCTATTAAGGTATCTTTACTTTTACTCAAGTATGACAATTTGGTACTTTTTCCACCACTTACGGTATATGTCCAGTCTCACTCTATAAAAAAGGTCTTTGGCTAATACTGTCTGGAGGCTAGTGCTTTTTGTTCCATTCTGAGAACTGTCCTGCAGACTAGAGGTTGATAAGGGAAGAGGACTCCCTTGTGGGTCCTGGGGGATTCTGGCAGGAATGGGAGTGAAGTCAAGTTCGGGACATCACGGGACAGGATCGAAAGTCCACAAGAATGGGCAGTACAGGAATGACTATAAATCGATAGACCCACCCGCTTGGGAGCCATGTTTTATTACAGACAGAAATACTCATCCGTTTCGTCAGCTGTCTGGGTTTCTGGTCTCGGACGATCCCGCAGGTGAAGAATCCGGATGTGGAGGTCCTGGGCTGGTATGGTTACACGTGCTCTGCGGTTGTGAGGCCGGTTGGACATAATGCCAAATTCTCTAAAACGTTGTTTTGGCGGCTTATGGTAGAGAAATGATCATTCAATTCTCTGGCAACAGCTCTGGTGGACATTCCTGCGTAATCTGTGTAATGATCATGCTTTTTAATAAGCTTCTTGAAAGGCCACACCTGTCAGGTGGATGGATTAAATTGGCAAAGAAGAAATGCTCACTAACACGGATGTAAACAAATTTGTGCACAATTTTAGAGAAATAAGCTTCATGTGTTTATGGAATATTTCTGGATCCTTTTATTTCAGCTCATAAAACATGGGACCAACAATTTACATGTTGCGTTTATATTTTTTGTTCAGTATATATGTGTGGAGCATTTCATTTTAAAAAGTGTGTAGGCCTAATATAGTTTACTTAATAAAAATCTACTCAAATGAAATGGTAATTTCCCCCATCCCCCTTCTGTAGGCTCACTGTTTTGCCTCCCTCCAGTTGTACTCACCAGTCACTCCTTTACCTCAGATGCTTAACGAGTGAATGATGAAGGCTTCAAGAGAGGAATTGCATCATCTCGTTGCAGGAACCATCACTCACAGAGCCATTAAAAGGAAAGAGCAATGTTTTGGCTAAATTTGATAGAGTTGTCTTTGACAACGAAGGAACCGGGTACACGGCTTGTAAAAAATGCTGCTGTTTAATCACATACCACCCAGAGAGAGGGACAAGAGGCCTGAGCGGCTCTACTACCAACCACGTTACCAGTCAAGCCCAATTGTTCCTTCAAAGTGCACACAGAGACATACACATTAACACATATCCATTCGTTCATCCGACTCTGGGTAAGTAGAAGGGCTGCCTTCATTGCCAAAATCTCTTAATGTGGTTGTTATCAGCTGTGTATGCAAGCAACTGTCTCATGATCGCTGAGCAGCAGGCAACGAAGCAGTTGCTATGGCTACTCACACACAGGGCGGTGGACAGTCAGACCAGCAGCTAATGGAGGAAGTTATTTATGATATCAGTACAGGACAGTACGGGCAAACATTTGACAGGACAAGACGGGACAGGAATGAATTTTCACTCCTGTGTCCACCTCTACTGCAGACTCGGAAGGCAGGTAGCCTAGCGGTTAGAGACGTGAGCCAGCGAGGATTGCCAGTTCGAATCCCGGATCCGATGGGAAATGAGCTGGTAGCTGGCCGGTTGCTAGTATCAAATCCTAGATGCCATTGCCTGCCGTTGTGCCCTTGAGCAAGGCACTTAACTCATACCAAGATAATTCTCAAGGGCACATTACATATTAGTTTGCAGTATAAAATGACTATCCTTGGCTGCTGTGCCAGTATCAATTAATGAAACTTAATACAGCGACTGTAAAACCTTCATGTAATTCATCTCCAACTCTTCTCGAGCTCAGGCTCTATCTGTGCCTTATTAAGCCCTGAGCGCTGTGCAGGTGTGCACTGAGTGACTGGGGATATCGGCAGCACACTAAAAAGGAATGGTCCTTTCCCACAAAGATATCACCCGGAGAGTACCTAATTGGGGGACTTGAATGGGAGCGGCTTAGCCGTCGGAGCACTATGGTGTCGAGCTAAGCTTCTGGTCCCCGACACTTTGTGAAGGCGTCAGCCTCAACCCCAGCCACCACACTGGCACATTAGGCCCAAGCTACGTCTGTCAGGCCTGCTCAAAGAGACGCTCATTTTCCAGTGGAGTCATGGGTGACTGCGCCACATGGAGCCGTCATGAGGCCGGACCCTTTTTAAGGTGTCAGACTGCCCTGCTGCTGTGCTGTCTGCCTGGGTGGAACGTCAAGCTCCCCTCTTCCATGTGCCGCCGCAGCAGCAGCAGTCAGCGATATAAATTGAATTGAGTGCCGTTGCACGTCACAGCCACGGCAGCTTATAGAGTTCTCAGACTCTTCAGAGATAAAGGAGAGAGGAGAAGAAAGGCAGATTGGCGTAATAAACGGGGAACGCCGCCGACAGAGGAAAAATAAATAAATCCAATATACAAAAAAAAAAAAGTGGAATGCAAAATGGGGATGTTTACCCTAGAAGTGCGGAAGCTCTGTAAATAACAGAACTCAAATCATTTGATGTAGATTAAAGTGGCCCACTGTGCAAAGTTCCTCTTCCCCGTGTTGACTCAGAGTGAGGGAGCGATAAAGACATGATTCCTTCCTTTTTTTCCCTCTCTATCTTCTCTTTCTTGTGAATAACCTTGCTTTGTGTGGATTACAAGTTACAAGCCGTGCCTTGAGAGACATGCAGTCAACAAACTATATAGCAGCTAGCTATAGTTGTTCCCCTTCAACCATTCTACTTGGCCTATAGGTAGTCACCCATTAACATACAGTTTTGCCAGGGCAGTCAAACCCATATGACATCCTACTAAATTACTACAGCGGCTATTTCATAAACCCTCAAAGTGCCAATAACGGGGTGGAAATGGCAGCCATATACTCCAAGTCGATATTCACGTCATAAAAAGGAATTGCCCTCGACCACTGCCAGAAATGGGGGAAAACAAACATTCTTTTCCCCATTTGACCCCCATTGTAAAAGAGCACATTTCGTCGTGGATTTTTAAGTTCAACAGAAATAGCGAAACAAAGCCGAAAAGCTGCTGTGTTGTTCAATGTAGTAACCAGGTAAAAAAAAAAAGGCCTATGGTTGGAAATGCTCCCACGTGAGGAAAAGAGCTGACGAGAAGAGTCCTGTGGCTTCAGGCTATTAGGCGTGGGGAAAGTGGGACATGTGGTGACCCGGTGTCCAAGTAGGCTACACGTATGTAGTACTGTAGCTAAACTATATATATACAAAACTATGTGGACACGCCTTCAAGTTAGTGGATTGGGTTATTTCAGCCACACCCGTTGCTGACAGGTGTATAAAATCAAGCACACAGCCATGAAATCTCCATTGAATAAAATTGGTAGTAGAATGGCCTTACTGAAGAGATTTCACTTTCAACGTGTCACCGTCATAAAATGCCACCTTTCCAACAAGTCAGTTCGTCAAATTTCTGTCTTGCTAGAGCTGCCCCGGTCAACTGTAAGTGCTGTATATTGTTGAAGTGGAAATGTCTAACAATGGCTCATCCGCGAAGTGGTAGGCCACACATGCTCACAGAACGGGACCACCGAGTGCTGAAGCGAATAGAGCATAAAAATTGTCTGTCCTCGGTTGCAACACTCACTACCGAGTTCCAAACTGCCTCTGGAAACAATGTCAGCACAATAACTGTTTGTCTGAGAGCTTCGTGAAATGGGTTTCCATGGCCTAGCAGCTGCAGGCCAGTCAAGAACTTGACTGACATGCACAGAGCCCTGACCCCTATTGAACACCTTTGGGATGATTTGAAATGCCGACTGCGACCCAGGCCTAATCGCCCAAAACATCAGTGCCCGACCTCACTAATACTCTTGTGGCTAATTGGAAGCAAGTCCCTGCAGCAATGTTCCAACATCTAATGGAAAGCCTTCCCAGAAGAGTGGAGGCTGTTATAGCAGCAAAGGGGGACCAAATCCATATTAACTCCCATGAGTTTGGAAAGAGATGTTTCGACGAGCAGTTCTCCACATACTGTTGGTTATGTAGTGTAAATGTGGGGGGAAAACCTTTAGTACAGTCTGTTTGTAACTCCACTCACTACCTGTAGCTGTATAGTCCATTTGTTTGTGTTGTTGGTCTTGGCTAGCTTAACGTTCTGGTCGGTAGCTAGCTAGCACTCACTCACGTGGCTGCAAGAACATTATGCTTTTTTAAAAGTAGTATTATGCTTTATTATGATGCTTTTCTAAGTCTATGAGAAAGCTAGAGAGCAGAAAATGTTCAAAAGTTATCTTTAGCCATGTAGTTTTCTTAAATGTAGATGCACACAACAAGAAATGCACACAACAAGAAAATTGCAGTTGAAAAAGGTGAAGTTTTTGCAGTGAGCCAGTGGGGTAACCTAGTTAACCACAGGTAGTTTTCCCCACGGGTAGGTGGGGCCACAACATTCTGGGTGTGTTCGTCAATTCACTCTAGAGTGCTAGAGTACGCGCAGAGAACATTGTCAGAGTTTTCTTCTCAGAGCGTTCAGAGTACACACTGGACGCTCTGGTTGAGGAGTAGTGTTGGGCCGAGGGTTCTCACCTCACAACGGCAGCCAAGCACCGAAGTTAACTGGCTAAAATTGGCTAGCTTGCTAGCTACTTCCAGACTCAAATGAGAGAACACCTCACTCTGGCAATTTTACTTGCCCTAGTAAAGCTGGTTAGGCTGTTTCCATGTGATATAAAGCGTTGGTGACTGTGCTGCTGGCAACAATTGAATTATGTTTTTTTCCCGACGTTTACTGACAGCAGACATATTCAACAGGTGTTGTGTGTTTGTAAATCAATCAGTTATTCTGCGCTCTGGCACACTCAGACGAAAGTGCTCTGAAATCAGAGTAGACAGCCAGAGTCAATTTATGAACGCACCCTCTATCTAATACCGACTGGGACTATTGGTCAGGGAGAAATCCAAACCAGTCAAATAGGAATGAATATCAGTAGAGTCACAATCCAGATTTTACTTATGGAAGAAAATAAAAGTAAGGCATTTGATACATCAAAAATAGTGTAATAGAATTATTGTCAACTTAAAATATTGTCAGATAATTTATTATAAATACAGTTTACTCATTTAATAAAAATGTTCTGTATAAATAGCCTCTATAATATATGTCAACATTTTGTTTTCTTGGAAAGCTGTGAGTGCTATTATATGATACAAGATCAGTACTTGTTGCATGTACAACTTGTCTAGGTCCTATAATCAGCTGATTTGGGTTGGCACACCCCTTGGGTTGTGCCGTGGCGGAGATCTTTGTGGGCTATACTCGACCTTGTATCAGGATGGTAAGTTGGTGGTTGAAGATATCCCTCTAGTGGTGTGGGGGCTGTGCTTTGGCAAAGTGGGTGGGGTTATATCCTTCCTGTTTGGCCCTGTCCGGGGGTATCATCGGATGGGGCCACAGTGTCTCCTGACCCCTCCTGTCTCAGCCTCCAGTATTTATGCTGCAGTAGTTTGTGTCGGGGGGCTAGGGTCAGTTTGTTATATCTGGAGTACTTCTCCTGTCTTATCAGGTGTCCTGTGTGAATTTAAGTATGCTCTCTCTAATTCTCTCTTTCTTTCTCTCTCTCGGAGGACCTGAGCCCTAGGACCATGCCTCAGGACTACCTGGCATGATGACTCCTTGCTGTCCCCAGTTCACCTGGCTGTGCTGCTGCTCCAGTTTCAACTGTTCTGCCTGTGCTTATTATTGTTTGACCATGCTGGTCATTTATGAACATTTGAACATCTTGGCCATGTTCTGTTATAATCTCCACCTGGCACAGCCAGAAGAGGACTGGCCACCCCTCATAGCCTGGTTCCTCTCTAGGTTTCTTCCTAGGTTTTGGCCTTTCTAGTTTTTCCTAGCCACCGTGTTTCTACACCTGCATTGCTTGCTGTTTGGGGTTTTAGGCTGGGTTTCTGTACAGCACTTTGAGATATCGGCTGATGTACGAAGGGCTATATAAATACATTTGATTGGATTTGATTTGAGCCACTGTATGGCTGTTGTAACGAGTGCGCTGAGAGTCAGGAAGCAAGTTCAGGGAGTGAGTGTTTTAATAAATGAAACAATAAACACGTAACATAAACAACGCCCCGACATGAAAACAGAGTCAATAACACCTGAGGAAAGAACCCAGGGGAGTGACAGATATAGGGAAGATAATAAAGGAGGTGATGGAGTCCAGGTGAGTGTCATGAGGCGCAGGTGCGCGAGACGATGGTAACAGGTGTGTTGAATAATCAGCAGCCTGATGACCTAGAGGCCGGAGAGGGAGTATACGTGACAGCTGTGGATTGACCTCATTGTTTGAAAGGAATGTTGGGATATTGGCAGTTCATTTGAAAAAGTTATGGAATCATTCCTCTAAAACTGGCTGGCTAGCTAGCTAGCTAGCTAGATAACAAACATATAGTGCAGATAAAATTATTACACATAATATCACAGCACTGGCAGGCCATAGTTGACCAACTCCCAGACCAAAATGGCTGACCTTTATCCAGCCATAAGAAGATTCATGTCCATTCTTGTATTCTAATTCCGAATGACATGGTCATACCTTAGATTAGAGGTCATCATTCAACAGTTGGCCTTCACCATACTTCATCTAAATGTTTTGTATAGCTGGAAGCAATGACGCCAGAACCAATGAAGTTATACCATCGTACCTCACAGTGGTCAAAATATTCACACCCCACATATCCCACAAAAGAAATCCTGCCTGTACTTACAACTGAATCACTAGTTCTTAGGAGGGAAGATTGTAGTTTGTGCTAGAGGTCGTGGGACAAATCACAGTGGTAGTGGCTTCCACACACAGATCTAAACGCCCACTGTAGTCCCATCACACTAAAGCAGGGGTGTCAAACTCATTCCATGAAGGGCCTAGTGTCTGCAGGTTCTTCTCTCCTTTTCTTTTGAACTAAGACCGAGACAACAAGGGGAGATCTTTATTAATTACTGAACTTAATTCATCAATCAAGTACAAGGGAGGAGCGATAACACGCAGACACTTGTCCCTCAATGGAATGAGTTTGACACATATGCTCTAAAGCCTTTCCACTCTGTCCTAACACCAATAGCCTTCCCACTCTGCCCTAACACCAATAGCCTTCCCACTCTCCCCTAACACCAATAGCCTTCCCACTCTGCCCTAACACCAATAGCCTTCCCACTCTGCCCTAACACCAATAGCCTTCCCACTCTGCCCTAACACCAATAGCCTTCCCACTCTGCCCTAACACCAATAGCCTTCCCACTCTGCCCTAACACCAATAGCCAACCCACTCCGTCCTAACACTAATAGCCTCCCCACTCTATCCTAACACACTAGCCTACCCACTCTTGCCTAACACTAATAGCCAACCCGCTCTGCCCTAACACAGTCTAGCATTCCCACTCCCCAACACACTCTATAGCCCCCCACACTCTTCCCTAACACAGTCATACTCTATACCTTCCCACTCTGCCTAACATACTCTATAGCAGGGTTCCCCAACTAGAGGCCCGAAGACAGAATTTGGTTTTACTTTGCCCCTGCTATAGAGTATATTTTCTGAGAAAAAAAGAAAAAAAAAGTTATATATATATATATATATATATATATATATATATATTATTTTTATTTGGACATAAAAGACTGTAAAAACACCTCCCAACTCTGCTGCCCTATCATGGTGTCTCTTCCCCTTTCCTCAGGTGCTTCATTCCAAGGCCTTGATGAACAGCCTCCATTACCAAACTTAATTAGCAAATCGCCCTTCGCAAGGAAGGGGCCTCACGCTTCTCTTCTCTCCACTCTCTCTCCCTCAGCCAGCAAACCAACCAACCCCCCTGCAGGAGACAGAGACACAATAACAAATAAACCCGAGAGCTACACTAACAGCCTGTCGCTGCCTGCAATTAGTCCAGCACCAGCTCTCACTCTAATTAATAGCTGGCTCGCGTCTGTTGATGAGCACAATAAAGACAATGGAGATCCATCCGTGGAGAGCCAGGATGGAGGCATGGAGGTGTGAGGGGGCAAGAGAGAGGCTGGACTGGGTCGACAGTGGTGGTGGTGGTGGGGGTGAAGCCTGGCAGGCAGGTCTGTTCTTTGGCCCAGAGGTGTGCCCACTGCCCAGCCCGGCTGTCAGACACATGCCAGCCTGGCAGGCGAGCAGAGGCAGACAGAATGCAGGCAGCCATGGCCTTCTGGGGCGTAGAGGCTGTCATTAGGCCCTAACAAGCAAGGCCCGTCGCTCACTCACACCGTCTGAAGGGCACTTGCATTGGTCCACACGCAGGTAAATGCACGCACGTGTAGGCACACAAACACACGCACACCCAGGGCTCAGCTGTGGAACAATGTCAAAGAGATCACTCAAAAGGCACCTAACCGCCAGCCGAACAAGGCACCCCATAAAAGTGATGTTATTGTTCTCGTATTTCTTCCTCCCAAACTACATGACGTTGTAATTTGTTAGAAACCAGGGCTGATTTAGAAAAATCCTCGCTCTCTCCCTCTGAACTCAGAGGAAAGGTTGTCTGAGTTATGTCTGCATTAACAGAGCAGGTTGAATTGTATTGCCCACTTATATAAATCTGGAAAAACTGTATTTACAGCGTAATACTACTGAAGACCTGTGTAGGGCTCCACAGAGCTAAATCTTCTTTATACTGTTCAGCTCGTTACACACACACACACACACACACACACACACACACACACACACACACACACACACACACACACACACACACACACACACACACACACACACACACACACGTGTATGTGTGATGGGGTGGGGTGGGGTGCAGGTGCCAGCAGTGGGTTGGCAGAGTAGGTACAGTAGGGACTAGGGGGGCGCCATGCTAGAAACTGAGATGATGATTGATCACTGGCATCACTGTCTGTGACTGGGCAAAGGGAAGGACAGCCAACTGTGTATAAACCATGCAGAGTTCATCATTTTATTTTGTTTCCTGAAGAACGCAAAGATTTGACCGACAGCGCATCATCGTAATATTCTGTGAAACAAAAACCTATTAGGAATGGACATTATTCTTATACGCACCTTTACACGCGCCAAACTATGAACGATATCTCAAGCCACATATCCTCTGTCATAGTAAAGCAAGACGAACCACAGTGGATCCTCATTTAAAAGTGGTGTCATACTGTAGCACAGCTTGCAGTGTGCTCCGTATGGTACAGCACGTCACAGCGTATGACATCATAGTATTCCACTATCAGCCGTCGTTGCCGTTAACGCTCGTTGAAACAACCAGAGGGCATCTTTAAAGGGCGTCTTCATGAAGCACGCATTGGCCAGACATTTTGATTGCTATGCCCTATCTGAAAGAGCATAACACGTTTTTTTTTCATTTAGTTGGCATGAAGCAACCATAGCCTCAGCTACTATAGCACAGACAAACACATCTTAACACATCTTATTCTGTTCTTTGGCAATAGATTGTCTTAGTGTCATGCTTTTATTAATATTAATGGATTTTTTTGTGAGTGTGTACAGAACCAGTCAAAGGTTTGGACACATGTACTCATTCCAGGGGTTTTTCTTTAGTTTGACTATTTTGTACCTTGTGGAATAATAGTGAAGATATCAATGTGTGTATTGTTGTGAAATTGTTAGATATTACTTGTTAGATATTGATGCACTGTTGAAGCTAGAAACACAGGCATTTCGCTACACCCACAATAACATCTGCTAAACATGTGTATGTGACCAGTAACATTTTATTTGATTGTTTTTGAGGAGGTGTGATGGTGTGGAAATGCTTTGCTGGTGACACTGTCGGTGATTTGTTAACACGACTTACTTATTGGCCTAAAAGCCTACTTCAATAAATATCAATCAATTATTCATTCATTTGAGCACGTCATCGCACAGCATACAAGTCCTTCTTGTCTTTAAATACAGTCATGCATTTAGTTATAAAACAAAATAACAAAGGGAACCTTGAATAATGAAATAATGAATAAACCACAACATGTCGACTAAAACAATTCAATTCAGGAATTATTTCAACTGTTTTTAATCTTGTTTGTACCAACAGATATTAAAACCTTTTTTTGTTACAACAGACAATACGGAATTGATTATTATTTGTTTGTAAATTATTATTGTATTTGTTGGTTACACTGGTTGGAAATGGTCAGAAAAAAAGATCCCACATTTTGCAATAAGCACACAGAGCTCGCTCCTCCTGCCCTGCTTCTTGATCTCCTTCTTCGTGTCGTTATCATCAGTAGGGAAACACCCCTTACACATCCATTCATACATTTCAAGCCCCGACAAATAGAAATCAACTTGGCAAGAGTCTATTGTCCTGCTAAAAGCTCATCATGGTTGGATGGCTTCTTTTGTATTCCAATGTATGGAATAAATGTATTAATTACAGTCATTTTACCATTCTCATTCACGGGGTGGAAACATTGTTTGTTGAGTTCACAACCTGCTACACTTGTGAAAAATAAGTGTTTTTAAAAACCTGTTTCAAAATGCCTCCAGCTCACATTGTAAAGTGGTGTGTGACACGCTGGTAGCCTGTCGCCTGCACTTGAATAGTGAATGGGAGGCGTGCTTCAATTACCAGTTGAGAAATAAAAAGAGACGCACAGGCCAATTTAATTCCACTAAATTATGCAAAGTATTCTATAGACCAATAAGCATGACGGTCAAATGTATTTACATCTAGAATTTAGAGGCAGAAATTGGTGGATTTTGGTAGGGTGGATTCTAATAAATTGACATATTTGTCGGGGTTGTTGCATTTGCCATTATATCTGGATGGCCAGATACAAAGTAGTTTTGATCACCAATTAGCTATTACGAGGGTTTCTGCTGGCTATTGTCCAATTTAATGGCTCATCAATGCGTGAACTGTGACCAAGGTCCATCACTAACGTAAACCGAGAACTGTAATCGAAAAATAAAAACACAGCATCTACAGTGGTAGAAATATATTATTGAATTTGATTTTTTTTTAAATTAAAGTTTCAAAATGCATATGTTTATTAGGCTACTGTGCAGTGTGACAAAAACCAACAGGACAATGAGACGTTTACTGCAGCCTACGTGTGCTGTAGGCCTAATTCCAAGATAAGGGAGAGCAGGCCATGTCCAGACTTGGCGACCTCAAGTACTCATTAACTGTCTTTCATGCTTTTTTGGGGTTGCATCACTCATGGACAGAAATGTCTGAGACACAGTATTCATGATGAACACTCAAAAGATCCCGAGGCTAATTTGGCCTCCATCCCAGTTGGTATTCTATGTCCACTCAAGGTAGTTCTCTTCGGGTTACACATCCTTGGAATAGCAGAACAGCATAACGGTCTGGATGGCCCTCGCTGTGCTTGGTGAGCAGTTCATCCATTTATGGTGTCAGAAGAGGAATGGGAATGCCAGGGTGAACCGATGACCTGACGAACCCGCCACGATTGTCGCCTCTGCCTGTCAGAGGTGGAGTTCCAGAGCTCGCAGGTGTGCCTGGCATGGATTGTGACTCCATCATCTCGTCCCTACTGCTGGTCTTTACTGTCTGCTGCACATGTTTACATTATACTCCATTTCCTACGAGACTGTTCAAGCCATGGACTCACTGATGGATGAAGATGATGAGCGATCGGCAAAGGCCATCGGGAATCTGCTGACATCACGGCACGACATCAACATCGCTATAATCACAGTCAGAGGACAGTTGAAGAAACTTGAGTGGACTTTACGCTAATATTTTAGGAGACCACCTATTACTTGTGTATATATGTATGTATATATATATTTTACAGAATATTAACCATGTGTGTTCCTTTGTTTTGTACTGTTCTGTAGTTTCGACCCAGTGATTCATCTGACAAATGAAGAACTTTGTGTGCTGCAGGCCCAGGCGTGGATCGAAGCTGGCGAGACATTCATTGACGTCATCTTCACGGACGAATCAACCGTAAGACAATATTTCACAAAATTCCTTTGAAATTCTACGTCTTAGCAAGGGCCTTCCTCAAAAACTACCATCGCTATCACTCTTCATCAGCCGTAATGTCTCTAACTTGGCAAATTACATCTAAACTGAAGATGCCTGTCAAGCCGCGATAGCTCCCCATGATAAACAGGTTCTGACAGAGCAGTAACTGATGTGTTTTTCCGAGAAGTGCACAGTTCAGATATGTGAAATGCCTGCCAGAGAAATTCCCTTTGGGGAGTGAAGGGGCTCTGGAGCCGTGCCTCTCACGTTGTCCCCCGAGCCTCCGAGCTCACACACGTGTGGGACGATCACAGCAGCCACAGGACTGCATGGAACATGGATGCCAAAAGCTGTGGGGGTCTGGGGAATCCAGCCAGTTAAACAGAGAAAGAGTGAGAGAGAGAGAGAGAGAGAGAGAGAGAGAGAGAGTGAGAGAGAGAGAGAGAGAGAGAGAGAAAGAGTGAGAGAGAGAGAGAGAGAGAGAGAGAAAGACATAGAAAAGGGGTAGGGAGGGCGTGAAAAGGAGAAAAAGTGTTCACTACGCCTTCTCACCCTGCTCTTCTTTCATACCAGGTTCCATTTTTAAGGATTCTCTCTCAGCTATACATTCATATCATGGGCTGAAGAGACAGCGTGGGTGGGGCTACTGTATGTTTCCACAACCAAACGGTCTGCAGCATGTGTGTCAATGTATGATGTGGAAACAATATGTGAGTAGAGAGCTGCATGTGTATGTGTGTGTGTGTGTGTGTGTGTGTGTGTGTGTGTGTGTAATGTGTGCAATGTGCCTACATCAAATCAAATCAAATGGTATATGCTTCGTAAACAACAGGTGTAGACTAACAGTGAAATGCTTACTTACGGGGCCTTCCCAACAATGCAGAGAGAATAAAAAGAGAAATAGTAAAAAAATATATAACACGAGGAATAAATAGAAAAATAGTAACAAGGAATGTATGTGGATGTGTTTGTACGCTCACAAATGTGAGCATGGATGTGTGTGTGTGTGCAATGTGTGTGTGTGTGTGCATGCGCGTGCATATGTGTGTGGGCCAGGCAGCCAGCTAGCTCTGGCATCACCTTCCCAGTCCCTGCCAAGGCATTCACACCTCTGACTGGTGCCAGGCTGAAACAGACCCATCACAGCAGCATGAGGGAGGTGTTGTAGAACTAAACAAACAACCCCCCTCCCCATCTCTCTAACCAGCATTAACGCTTTGTCTCATCCAATGACCATTACTGGTGTGGAGCGATTATACATACGCTACATGGCCAAAAGTATGTGGATTCGGCTATTTCAGCCACACCCGTTACTGACAGGTGTATAAAATCGAGCACACAGCCATTCAAATCTCCATAGACAAACATTAGCAGTAGAATGACCCGTACTGAAGATCTAAGTGAATTTCAACATTACACCGTCATAGGATGCCACCTTTCCAACAAGTCAGTTCGTCAAATTTCTACCCTGCTAAAGCTGCTCTGGTCAACTGTAAATGCTGTTATTGTGACGTGGAAACATCATGGAGCAACAACGGCTCAGCCCCGAGGCAACGTCAGCACAATAACTGTTCGTCGGGAGCTTCATGAAATGGGTTTCCATGGCCGAGCAGCTGCACACAAGCCTAAGATCACCGTGCACAATGCCAAGTGTTGGCTGGAGTGGTGTAAAGATCACCGTCATTGGAATCTGGAGCAGTGAAAACTCGTTCACTGGAGTGATGAATCACGCTTCACCATTGATGGACGAATCTGGGTTTGGCGGATGCCAGGAGAATGCTATCTGCCCCAATGCATAGTGCCAACTGTAAAGTTTGGTGGAGGAGGGATAATGGTGTGGGACTGTTTTTCATGGTTCGGCAAAAGCCCCTTAGTTATGGTCAGTGGTGGGAAAAGTACCCAATTGTCAAAAATGTAAAGATAGCTTAATAGAAAATGACTCCATTAAAAGTCGAAGTCACCCAGTAAAATGGTACTTGAGTAAAAGTCTAAAAGTATTTGGTTTTAAATATACTTAACTGTCAAAAGTAAATTGGGAGCAATTTCCAAATGCCTGAAAGTACATCTGTACAAATAATAGTACGCAAGTATAAACACCATGGGACCACGCAGTTGTCATACTGCTCAAGAAGGAGACGCGTTCTGTCTCCTAGAGATGAACGTACTTTGGTGCGAAAAGTGCAAATCAATGTCACGTTCTGACCTTAATTTCCTTTGTTTTGTATTTATTTAGTATGGTCAGGGCGTGAGTTGGGTGGGTTGTCTATGTTTGTTTTTCTAGGTTTTGGGAATTTCTATGTTTCGGCCTAGTATGGTTCTCAATCAGAGGCAGGTGTCATTAGTTGTCTCTGATTGAGAATCATACTTAGGTAGCCTGGGTTTCACTGTGTGTTTGTGGGTGATTGTTTCCGTGTCTGTGTTTGTTCGCCACACGGTACTGTTTCGGTTTTGTTCACGTTTATTGTTTTGTATTCATTGAGTGTTCAGTTCATGTTTTTAAATAAACAACCATGGACACTTACCACGCCGCATCTTGGTCCGATCCTTGCTACACCTCCTCTTCAGACGAAGAGGAGGAAAACCATTACAATCAATCCCAGAACAATAGCAAAGGACCTTGTGAAGATGCTGGAGGAAACAGGTACAAGTACAGGTACAAGTATCTATATCCACAGTAAAACGAGTATTATATCGACATAACCTGAAAGGCCGCTCGGCAAGGAAGAAGCCACTGCTCCAAAACTGCCGTAAAAAAAGCCAGACTACGGTTTGCAACTGCACATGGGGACAAAGATCGTACTTTTTGGAAAAATGTCCTCTGGCCATAATGACCATTGTTATGTTTGGAGGAAAAAGGGGGTGGCAGCATAATGTTGTGGGGGTGCTTTGCTGCAGGAGGGTCTGGTGCACTTCACAAAATAGATGGCATCATGAGGCAGGAAAATTATATGGATATATTGAAGCAACATCTCAAGACATCAGTCAGGAAGTTAAAGCTCGGTCGCAAATGGGTCTTCCAAATGGACAATGACCTCAAGCATAACTCAAAAGTTGTGGCAAAATGTCTTAAGGGCAACAAAATCAAGGTATTGGAGTGGCCATCACAAAGCCCTGACCTCAATCCTATAGAACATTTGTGGGCAGAACTGAAAAATTGTGTGCGAGCAAGGAGGCCGACAAACCTGTTCAATGCTGGTCCGACCAATCTGATTCCACACTCCAAGACTACTTCCATCACGTGGACTGGGATATGTTTCGTATTGCGTCAGACAACAACATTGACGAATACGCTGATTCGGTGAGCGAGTTCATTAGAACGTGCGTTGAAGATGTCGTTCCCATAGCAACGATTAAAACATTCCCAAACCAGAAACCGTGGATTGATGGCAGCATTCGCGTGAAACTGAAAGCGCGAACCACTGCTTTTAATCAGGGCAAGGTGACCGGAAACATGACCGAATACAAACAGTGTAACTATTCCCTCCGCAAGGCAATCAAACAAGCTAAGCATCAGTATAGACAAAGTAGAATCTCAATTCAACGGCTCAGACGCAAGAGGTATGTGGCAGGGTCTACAGTCAATCGTGGATTACAAAAAGAAAACCAGCCCCGTCACGGACCAGGATGTCTTGCTCCCAGGCAGACTAAATAACTTTTTTGCCCGCTTTGAGGACAACACAGTGCCACTGACACGACCCGCAACTAAAACATGCGGACTCTCCTTCACTGCAGCCGACGTGAGGAAAACATTTAAACGTGTCAACCCTCGCAAGGCTGCAGGCCCAGACGGCATCCCCAGCCGTGCCCTCAGCGCATGCGCAGACCAGCTGGCTGGTGTGTTTACGGACATATTCAATCAATCCCTATCCCAGTCTGTTGTTCCCACATGCTTCAAGAGGGCCACCTTTGTTCCTGTTCCCAAGAAAGCTAAGGTAACTGAGCTAAACGACTACCGCCCCGTAGCACTCACTTCCGTCATCATGAAGTGCTTTGAGAGACTAGTCAAGGACCATATCACCTCCACCCTACCTGACACCCTAGACCCACTCCAATTTGCTTACCGCCCAAATAGGTCCACAGACGATGCAATCTCAACCACACTGCACACTGCCCTAACCCATCTGGACAAGAGGAATACCTATGTGAGAATGCTGTTCATCGACTACAGCTCGGCATTTAACACCATAGTGCCCTCCAAGCTCGTCATCAAGCTCGAGACCCTGAACGTCATGAACCTTTCTGAGTGGCAGGTGATGGGGATTTTCAAAGTACACATGTTCTGGGTATAACTATTACTGTATGGAGAAGCTTCAAGTGGAGACATCAAATCGAATACCTAAAATATATCGAGAGACGTAACCTTGAAGAGACACAGCAAGACAGAAGTTTAAGTCAACATTCAATAAAGCCTACACCCTGTCAGCTACAGTATATCTAGTATTTGTGTCTAACATTCAGGGTAGTCCACCATCTCGACTCCTGAGACAACCAGTAACCCACAAACACTGTTACGTGTGATGCAAAGAAAGTGGGAGTAGGAGGGTGAGTAGTGCTTTAGGACATTCTGTGGAGTAAAGTGCCTTAGGTGCCAGATGTCAGTGGCGAATAGACAGGAATAGGGGGAGAGAGGTGGTGCTGCTACAGTATAGCCTGGTCCCCAGATCTGTTTATGCTGTATAGCAAACTCCTATTGCATAACTTATAGCCATTTCCAATTGGCATAACATCAACCTTAGGAGTTGGCTACACCGCACAAACAGATCTGCGATCAGGCTTGTACTAACGCTTTATTCATTTATGTGGAGTAAGGTGCCATAGGTGCAGTCAATGGAGAATTGATAATGGTGGAGTTGTGGGAGGGAGGAGGGGGGTGCTACCGGGAGTGGGGGGAGAGGTCATACAAGGACAGGTGCTCCGGGACATGCTGCAAACGTGTAGAGACTAAAGTACTACCTGCTATTATATGAGAGCTGTGTCTCTGCCACTTCTCCCTCCGCCGCAAGGCCGGACAACACACAGAAAACAAAGATACAATATCAACGCCAGCGTTTATCTCAAAGAGAGCCGTCTCAGGGATAAAAGCACTCTTCATGTGCAGCCAACAGGATCTGGGGCCAAAAGAAGACGAACCCTCAGCATTAAAGGAAAGGTTCACCCATTTTGAATGTTACATTGTTTTTCGTGCATCTCTGAGTGATTTTCTATCGATTCCCTGGGACATTTCATGTTTTCATGTGTATGGGAGTTATTGGCATTCAAGCAGGCAGAAATCCGGCTGGTATGACGAAGCACTGTGATAAAGTCGCTCTCATTACACTGGAAGTTAATAGGAATATAACTTTTAGATCGCGAAAACGTCTATCATACATGTCAGATTTCAATACTGGTCGATGTCATAACTCGAGAGGATGTCTTCTCTTGAATGAGCCATTGATCATATTCCTACCTCGAGAAATGTGTAATTTAATGTAGGGTCTAGCACATTTTTCCTATTTGCCTGCCTACTTTAGTCAAGGGTGCATTGCATGATGCCGTTGCCAGTGGTATTATAGAAAGGAGATAGGAATCCAATGAATGAAGGAAAGTATAACGCCCCACCGGGCAGACTGTCGACCAATTGCATTCATGTTGTCATGCTGCGTCACGCAGTCGCTAAGCTAATCGTCATGCAATCCCTTCTCAAGTCAGTGTATATGTCGAGAAACGTGCCTATTGTCCTCGAAAGGACGTACTGTCACCATTCCAATGCTGTACGATATTACAGATAGCAAGTTAATTATCTCAGTCTCGGTAAAGTTTTGTAATGTTGTACTTCTTGTTGACGAAATTCATGCTAATGTTGGGTTTTTGAGCTACCGCCCAATAGACTCAATGTTGAATTGGACTGCGCTACAGGCAACAAAGTATAAACAACAGCTTGGAAAACAGTAGTTAGAGCGAGTGTGTACATATTCACTCCTTGAAGGAGAGTGCTCCTTGTCCCAGAATCGCCCAGAATGCACCACTCTAACGTAGCATGGGCAACTTTTGTAATCTCCTCAAAAGTATATCTGCTGTTTGGAATGTCAGACTCCACTCTGTGAGGCACATTGATCTGCAGATACAGCATAGTGAGATTGCAGACTACTAAATTGATAGTGCAGTTTGTTTAGGTGATTTTACAGCTAACTAGCTATTTTACATGCTGATATTGTCTTTGGTATTATTGAGTGTAGCTACATTTGCTACCTAGCTAGCTAGCCAGCCCGTAGAGATAGCATTGCATCGTGGATTTTGAAGTCTTGATCTGCAACAGATTTCGACAACAATTTTCCATGTAGCTCCCAACCTTATTATATTGGCAAAATGCAACATTAGTAAAATAAAAAAAATATTGATCTAACATATTAGTGTTAAATAACACTATAACTTAAAGGAATTAGTGGTTTTGTATGGATTTTTCCTTTAGCTACAGTGCAGCATGTTTAGTATATTGCTGAGCACTGGAATGATTGTGAGACTTCCAGATTCAAGTGACGTGGCAAGGCCAAAAGATGTTTGACTTTGATCGAGCACAGTACCAGACCAGAATCCGTCTATACAGATGGCTAGCCAAATGTACACTGGAACTAAGCAATGTAACTTTCAACATGGAACCAACATGTCCTACTGTGAAATTAATTGATGCAGGTTTGTGAATTGAGGTGAAGTCCCGGAAGGCATTATAATAACACATTTTCCTTAGTAACTCTTCCAAACACAGCACCACTGTTGAAAACGCTATACTGATTCAGAATAAGATACTCAGTAAACGACACCAAAAACAGTTATCGAAAAAAACAAGATTAAAAACCCTCCTTTCTTTGCCTTTCCTTCAAATTCTGCCATGCCTCCTGCGCCAGTCCAAATGGCATTCTAAATATTTAATAGTGCACATGGAGAGGTTTTGGACACCTCAGCACTTAAAACCATGCGGGTCAAGGGGATATTTCTACGACCAAACATCAATTGAATACATTATCATGGCTCCCTGCTGCACCGTAGAGCTCTATTACAGGATGTAAGGGAGTGCTTCACACAGCAGTTCTGGGGTAGTGGTAAAAAGAATAGGCCTGCGACTGGGCAAAACATTGTACCGTAACACTGTATGAACGAGAGAGTTACTTTACCTGCCTTAGGCCGTCTCTACTGTTCTGCATGATCCGCAGGGCGTAGTTGGACCGCTGGCCTTTGCTGTTGAATTCAATGTGGCCCGTTAGTCCTTCCAATTCTACCTATCCCAGAGAGAGTGAGAACAAGAGAGAAAAGCTCCCATGTTATTAAGGTGTTTCACTTGGTACGCGACTGTTGTTTTTGGTGTCAGTAATTTGGGTTCAAATAGTGTTAGTTTGCTTTCAAATCCTTCAGCTGTGCTGGATTGAGCTTGCCTTGAGCGACAGAGCCAATGGAGTAGTTCCAAAAGGGAAAACTGCAAACCCCGCCGATCCGACACTGCAGGCAAGGCTCAATCCGATGCTCCCAAGTATTTGAAAGAAAATAAATACTGTTTGAACCCAGGTATGTCAGTAACTTCACATGCATGTCTGGGTTCGGTCGGGCTTTAGTTCCTTATTGATTAAATTATCCAGAAGGGAAGCGGACTGACAATTATGCTGCGACAAAACCCTAAGCCACCCCATCATCTGATACTGAGAAACCAGCAGTATGATCGATACGAGGGAGTCTCAACGAAATCATTGTGTGATGACAAAGTGATGGTGGTAAAACATCTAAATGGCAACAGATGAATCATTTTCAGATTTGCTTTTACTAAAGAAGAAAAAAACAGTCTGAAATTCAATACATGTCACACTCTAGTGTCTTGATGGCTCACTCACAGGCAATTTATTCCTAATGAGGGACTATGAGCATTACAGTGTGACAGCCAGTCAACCAGTCTCTAACTCCTTCCATGCCCCCCTTCTCCCTGCTGTAGGCTACTGATGAAGAAATAGGGGCAGTGACCTAGCCTGATCCCAGAGCTGTTTGTACTGTCTTACCAACTCCTATGGTCTTAGGCGTATCAATGACAACACACACAGATCTGGGACCAGGCTAGCAGTGACCCAAGTTAATGTGACAATATGACTGACTGTATACACAGTGGTAAGAAAAGGGCTAGAAGATTTCTCTATAAATATAAATACATAAATGTAAATATATTCAGCTGGTAGATCAAACAGTAAGGTTAGGTTTGGGGGATAGGGATCTGCTGGCTGAATATCCACTGCAAAGATATACACACACCTAATGGCTTTTAGTATAATGTTAACTAACACACTTGGGAGCATACTGTATATCACAGTGCACACTGCAGTCTAATTTAGCTCCACAAAGATGAATCTTATCTTAATCTTAAACATGACCAACAACAGAATGCCATTCCCCTCCTATCCAGAGTGGGGCGCCCTTACCATCCTCAGGTAGTTCATGAGGCTGGTGCCATGCTCCCAGATCTTGGAGGACTTGCAAGAGAGCTGCGTGGCGCCCACGTTCTGGCTACGGTTGAGCTCCTGGACCGCCGCCACCACCGCATGCACTGCGTCAAACAGCAGCGCCGACGATAGCTGAGAGGGGGGGGGGGGTTGGGGGCGGTGATAGGGAAAGAAGAAGTAAAAGAAAGAAAGAAAGAAAGAAAGGAGAAGGGAGGGAAGGAAGAAAAGGGGGCTATTCTGTGGTAAACACACACCGATCTTCCATTCTCCCTGATGGCTTGGGTCCACTCTGGTCGGTCAGTGATGGGTTAGAACAAGCGATCCCCAAAATGCCATCCATGCAGCAGTCAGATATTCCATTAGATCGTTAGGATCCTCTGATGTGCTGACAGAGGGGGGAAAAAAGCTGCACCACTTTCACCCCTACTGGAGCTGGCAAGCCCTGGCTGTTCCAATTACCACACATCCGTCGGAGTGGAGGCGGAAGTGCAGGAAGGGGGATTTGTCCTGTAGACTGTTTTCATACAGGCCCCATCCGTGTATGTAAAAACAATTAAAATGCATGATGGCATAGATTATACGAGGGAGAGAGGGAGTATTTCACCGTTATATGTCTGTATAATAAACCAATAAGTCCTGGCCCTGATCTGTTGTGCATATTGATATGGGAACATATAGATGATTGTGATGCATAGTAAACAATGAGCACCATATCAGGCCCATAACCATCATAATTTCCGTGATATATCTCCTCCTTGCACAGGCCAATGTTGAATTGGACTGCGCTACAGGCAACAAAGTATAAACAACAGCTTGGAAAACAGTAGTTAGAGCGAGTGTGTACAGTGGTTCAGTGCCATTTGGATTCCAGGACGGAAAGTCGATGGCAGCAGCTTCCTGATCATAAGTCACCATTATGCACCACGTGACCTTAAAGGGAGATGTCACTTTGAAATCAAAGTTGGTCAGGTGTTTTCATCCCTCAAAAGTAGTCTAATATCAAAATGAATCCCCATCGTACGCCATCGATTGTCATGCATTGAGGGATATGCTGTAGCTGGATCTCCAAAACAAATGACCTGGAATCTCAATCATTTTTAGGTTTGAAAATATCTGAAACACTTTGGTTGCAAGTCACTGTAACCCCCCCCCCCCTCCATTCTTCCTCACCTCACTCTCTTTCATCCCACCACCTCTCTCATTCCCATGACACTGTACAGCTGAGAGAGAGGGGTCTTTTAAAAATGGAACCTGATATGAAAGAGCTCCCTGGAACACTGCAAATGAATAGCAGGGCGAAAAGGTGTAGCTCGCTCTCGCTACTTTTATTAGGGGCTCAGAGCTGTTATCCCTCCACTGCTTTACGACAAAATATCCTGTGATTAATTAAAGATAACTCCTAATTATGAGCGGGGAAAAACAACTGGAGAAAAACAGCTGGTTTCTAAAAAAAACTGCAGCCATTGATTTTTCAAAATATTTCTTGAGGGCTTAATTAAGAAACAAAAATTCAATAAACCCAATTAATGAGTTCCTCGTCGCTCTCTGATGTCAGAAAACGTCTCGTTTACAGAAGTGTGGTGAATTGGGTTCACATTTTTCAAATGCAGCATGGAAGAATGTTATGTTAATGTTATGTACTACACTACCAGTCACGTATTCATGTAATAAGCATGTGGCAATTAACTAATTAGATCTTTAAGAATGACTAATTAACGACTACACAGAGAACTGTATTAAAGGCATGGAAAGACTTCAAGCCTTAACATTCTCAAAGATCTAAAAGCTTGTAATGAAGCCGAATCTCGCAGTCACACGTGTGGGGATACCTCATAATATGGGAAAAGAGCTGGAGTGTAATTCAGGAGGATGAACCTTTCAGAAGGTTGCAGGTAGATATATAGCAAATACAGTGTTCCCAGGAACAGGATTAAGAAACACTGTGCTAGAGAATAATATATTTTCTGCATATGTCTGAACACTCTTTTTGGCTACAGATAGAACTGTAACTAACAGAGCTGAATTTCCAATAGTACATACTAGAGTACGATTGGGAATCATCAGGTCTATTTGTTACATTTCTACCTGCAACATTACAGAACCTTCAGATGTAAATATATTATGGAGCTCAGATATGACTGTCTAGCTGCTGAGCAATCCTCTCTGTCCTACATAAACCTGAACCCTGGTCTCACCGGTGTGCCGGCGAAGGGGGCGTGGTCACAGTTTTCCTGCCAGGAACGGTTGAGGCTGAGGAGGAAATCCTGGAAGAAGGGGTGTGTTCGGTTGAAGACGGAAAAGCCCAGAATGTTCACCCGCTCACTGGGCACGTCATCCAATCGCAGCAGAGAGAATTCCTGCAGAGGGAGGAGTCAGAGGGTCAAAGGTGTAATGGTATTAGGTATGCACAGTGTATGACAGAGGCTTGGACATGTCCGACATAAATCATGTTTAGTTGCCTCGATATGGAGGAGATATGTGAATGAACGGAATATTTAATCAATGTCAGGGAAAAGGGCACATGCTAATCTAATACGTTTAGCCCCAATATCATTGAATTACTTGAAGTTTTGTTATATTAAGTTCATTAATCCAGATGATTAAGATTCCTAACATGTACACAACCCACGTAATTCATTCAGTGTGTATGTATGTGGCGTGTGTATGGTGTGTGTGTGCATTAATGTGTGCATGGGTTCCTTTAGTAGTTTAGCGCATATTCATACATGCGTGGGCATGTGTGTACAGCCTGGAACGAGCCCATGGAAATGTGCTTGGGTGAAAAACAACTTATACTTTGATGTCCCTAAGTTCAGTCTGGTGGCTCCCGAGCGGTGGGGAGGACGTCACCAGAAGGTTAATAGAGATATCAGCCCAGTCACCCTCAGGTGTCAGTGCCAGCATTACAGTCTATAACAGTGACACCGCCTGTCACCTCGCTGAGCCCAGGGACAGCTATGAAGGGGAGGAGGTGGAAAAGGAGAGAAGAGTTGGAGGAGGAAAGGTGCCCAGGCTTCAGACAGTTTAGTCAGAGACAGACTACTCTACTGTGGAAGACAGGAGAGAGGAGGTGGTGTGTGTGTGCGTATGTGTGTGTCTGTGGGCGTGCGCGAATGTGTCCAATCCTCAATAAGAGGTGATGGGGCTGGTGAGTTGAGTAGGAAGAGAATCATTCTGAGAACAGGAACGTCACAAGACACCGGCAGTAGCCTTTAAAATCCCAAGGATTAGATAAGGTAGCGTGTTAGCGGGTTCCTCTGCAGCACTAGATCAAAGCCCAACTAGACGCTGGTGCTCTTACAACAAACACTAGCAGAGTAGGAGAAGGTGAGCAGGCCACGGAGGAAGAAAATATTTTTCATCAGCGCCCCTGAGGGAGAACAGAACAGGCGAAAGACCCTGGTGAATTCCCTTAGCATCACTAGCTACAGACCGCAATGCAAACTGGCAGCTTTATGTCTTCCCAATCCAGACCAACAACACGATGCTGTTTAGTGGTGACACAACACTTTTTGATTTACTCTCTCTTAGCCATGTTGTCTCTGTATCTGATTGAAATCAGTACAGTTCTGTCCATGCCAGGTGATGAAAAGCAATCTGAAAAGTTTAAGGCGAGTCGCTACACCCCAATCGACGCTGACGCACTAGCTTCCGATGTTTTCGAGGCAAACTCTTGGCAGATTGTTTTTGCACTTTCTGCCAAGTGCATTCAGGACATTGAGGACTTGAGATAAATAGATATTGAGGATTGAAACAAAGCAGCACTTGATAAAAGGAAAGCTGAGTTGAGCCGGAAACAGTGTCATCTCCGTGCTTAATTCTTTATGAATGAGTATTAAAATAAACATGCCGAAAGATGAATATATTCATTCATTAATTCATTTGAACATTTCCAACATGGACGGAGGTGTTGTTCACAGCCCTGAGTACAAGTGGAACTACACCCCACATCTTCAAACATTTAATTACCCTCAATATTTATAATAAATATATTTAATTATGTAAATAGCATAATATATGGGCACTGACCCTTCTTATACGGCAACTATAAAAAATAAACTACGAGTGGATACATTTTACACACACACACTTCAATTCCCATTGCGTTACTTTAACCCTTTACGCTTGTGGGAATTGGCCTATATGGATATAGATAAACTGAGATGTTTTTTTTTACAGAAGAAATATGGAAAGCATATGCATAACAATGGTAGCAATTAAAAGGGAACAGTTTGGAGATCCTGGGAAAATGATTAGACTAAAGCTGGGGTCAAGAGTTCACCTGGCACAACATTACACTGTTGATTTGAAGTGAGTTTTACATTTACTGTTCTTTTAGCCGCATTTGTTGATAATTATAGCTGAAACTACTCTGGATACATTCATTAACATGATAAGAATATTCTTGGAAAGTTTGTGGTAGGTCCAACATAAAGGCAAAAAAACATGGGTTTGAGTGAGAGGTCTAACTGGTGTCTCCAAGTGGCTACACACCTCTCCAAAGTGTGCACAGTTCCTAAGTTCCTCAGTAATTTCAATGCACCTTTATGGCTAAAGGTGTTTTTATTTTAGCTCTCCAAGCTCTGCCGTTGAGGAACTAGAGCAAGAGCACTTGTATCTTTATTTGTTGTTGTAAAAATGGTCCATTAAAAAAAATCGCAATCTGGGTCAGGTGGGCATAGTTTGAAATGTTGTTCTACTGCCAACATGACTAGCTAAAATATTAAATACAATCTTACAGTGTTTGGCTTTCAAAAGGCAATGCAGAGAAGCAGATCATAATGTTGATGCGTATAGAATGGATTCATGAGTTGCCTTCAAATGCGCGGTACACACATTTTTATTCACAATTACAACAAACACAGGCTCATTCTGTTCAGGACAACCCAGGGTATGACGCCATGTCATTTTGTAACTGTACATCAAACATAGTGATCATAAACGTTGACACTGTATATTACATACATTTTATTTGGACTAACGTGTGTTTGGCTTGCTTGTATGACATCAAGGCGGTATTTATTGTAATCCTCAACATCTCATATTTCAAAATGCATTGAGTACTCTTAAATGCACAACATTTCCCTCACTCAGACAATTAGTGGGAAGGATGGGGGCAAATTCGTGTCAACCGCAGTGATCAAGTTCAGGAAGGCTGTCTGTCAATACCCATACAGAGCTGTGAAGTGGAGACCCTGAGCTCTGACGTCATGTATAGCAAGCATGTTACTGTGCAGCCACTGCTGTTCCAATTTAGGGGCTTATCAGTGTCCAAATCTGCCATTTTCAACTCATAGAAGTGTAAAGGGCTACGACATTCGAACAGCTAAGTTAAAGTCCCCACCACACCTACCATCTGCTCGCTGATAACGGTTTCATGGTCTTCCCATCACTTTCCCCCAGTGTATCCTGACAAGCCCAATGGGATTGGCACCATGATTACTCTTTAAGTGGACTTTAACAGATCATTAGAAGAGGAGCCCGTGCAAATGAGATGGTCATTAAGTGTGCCCCTCCTGGGTACAGTCAAACACATGAAACACAAGGTCACCAAATATCCACCGGCGGCGTCTGGAGAAACCTAGCTAGCAAAATTGATACTTACTTTATTTATTTAAATAACAAAGTAATGCAACTCCTAATTCCCCTGTGTGGAAAAGTAATTGCCCTCTTACACTCAATAACTGGATGTACCACCTTTAGCTGCAATTTTAATTTTAATTTTTAATTTAACCTTTATTTAACTAGGCAAGTCAGTTAAGAACAAATTCTTATTTACAATGACGGTTAACCAAAAGGCAAAAGGCCTCCTGCGGACACGGGGCCTGGGATTAAAATAAATAAATAAATACAATATAAATCTAGGCCAAAACACACGTCACAACAAGAGAGACAACACAACACTACATAAAGAGAGACGTAAAGACAACAACATAGCAAGGCATCAACACATGACAACACAGCATGGTAACAACACAACATAACAACAACATGGTAGCAACACAACATGGTAGCAGCACAAAACATGGTACAAACATTATTGGGCACAGACAATAGCACAAAGGGCAAGAAGGTAGAGACAACAATATATCACACAAAGCAGCCAACAACTGTTAGTAAGAGTGTCCATGATTGAGTCTTTGAATGACGAGATTGAGATAAAACTGTCCAGTTTGAGTGTTTGTTGCAGTTCGTTCCAGTCGCTAGCTGCAGCGAACTGAAAAGAGGAGCGACCCAGGGGTGTGTGTGCTTTGGGGACCTTTAACACAATGTGACTGGCAGAACGGGTGTTGTATGTGGAGGAAGAGGGCTGCAGTAGATATCTCAGATAGGGGGAAGTGAGGCCTAAGAGGGTTTTATAAATAAGCATCAACCAGTGGGTCTTGCGACGGGTAAACAGAGATGACCAGTTTACAGAGGAGTATAGAGTGCAGTGATGTGTCCTATAAGGAGCATTGGTGGCAAATCTGATGGCGGAATGGTAAAGAACATCTAGCCGCTCGAGAGCACCCTTACCTGCCGATCTATAAATTATGTCTCCATAATCTAGCATGGGTAGGATGGTCATCTGAATCAGGGTTAGCTTGGCAGCTGGGGTGAAAGAGGAGCAATTTGGATAGAGGAAACCAAGTCTAGATTTAACTTTAGCCTGCAGCTTTGATATGTGCTGAGAGAAGGACAGTGCACCGTCTAGCCATACTCCCAAGTACTTGTATGAGGTGACTGCCTCAAGCTGTCAACCCTCAGAGGTAGTAATGACACCTGCGGGAAGATGGGCATTCTTCTTACCAAACCACATTACTTTTGTTTTGGAGGTGTTCAGAACAAGGTTAAGGGTAGAAAAAGCTTGTTGGACACTAAGAACGCTTTGTTGTAGAGCATTTAACACAAAATCCGGGTAGTGGCCAGCTGAGTATAAGACTGTATCATCTGCATATAAATGGATGAGAGAGCTTCCTACTGCCTGAGCTATGTTGTTGATGTAAATTGAGATGAGTGTGGGGCCTAGGATCGAACCTTGGGGTACTCCCTTGTTGACAGGCAGTGGATGAGACAGCAGTTTTTCTGACTTTATACACTGCACTCTTTGAGAGAGGCAGTTAGCAAAACAGGCCAAAGACCCCTCAGAGACACCAATACTCCTTAGCCGGCCCACAAGAATGGAATGGTCTACCGTATCAAACGTTTTGGCCAAGTTAATAAAAATAGCAGCACAATATTGCTTAGAATCAAGGGCATTGGTGACATCATTGAGGACCTTTAATGTTGCAGTGACACATCCATAACCTGAGCAGAAACCAGATTGCATACCCAAGATAATACTATAGATATCAAGAAAGCCAGTCAGTTAATTATTGACAAGTTTTTCCAACACTTTGATAAACAGGGCAAAATAGAAATAGGCCTTATAACAGGTAGGATCAGATTGATCTGAGTGCACTTATTTCTCATTTGCCTGAACGATAGCCAGCCAGCCTGAATATGCATAACTCTGCAAGATCACGGTCGAACCAGGGGCTGAACCTGTTTTTAATTATCATTTTATTTATGGGGGCGTGTTGATTAACAATACCACTGAAAATATCAAAAAAGAAGGTCCAAGAGTTCTCGACAGAGGGGATCAAGCTGATTCTATACCTTTATACAAAGGCCAGTTCATAAAGGAAGGCTGGCTCATTAAAGTTTTTTAGCAAGTGTCTATGTCAAATCAGGACAGGTCGTTTCACTGAGCAGCCATTACGAACACAGGCTGTAAAACAGTGATCACTAAGGTCATTACAGAAAACACCAGACTGATACCTATCAGGATTATTTGTGAGGATAACACCGAGGAGAGTAGACTTTTCTGGGTGTTTGGAGTCGTACCTTTTGGTATTGGTAATAATCTGAGAAAGACTTAGGAATTGTGGTTTAAGCATGTCCCAGTTTAGGTCACCTAGTACGACAAATTCAGACTTAGTGTAAGGGGCAGGAGAGAGTTTAGGGCAGGTAGGGTACAGGCCGGTGCTGATGGAGGACGATAGCACTCAGCAACAGTCAACAAAGAGCTATTTGAAAGTTTAATGCTTAAAACCAGCAAATCAAATTGTTTGGGGACAGACTTGGGGGAGACAATCGAGCACTGAAGGTGATCCTTGGTAAAGATTGCCACTCCCCCACCTTTGGAAGATCTGTCTTGCCGAAAAAGGTTATAACCAGAAAGGTTAACATCAGTATTCAAAACACTCTTCCTCAACCAGGTCTTAGTAATGACCAACACATCTGGATTGGAGCTGTGAACCCACACTTTCAATTGATCCATTTTAGGTGATAAGCTTCTAGTGTTAACGTGCAGAAAACCCAGGCTTTTACGAGAGCATAGGATGGGCATAGGACAGGGAGAGCTCTGCAGTGCTGATTTATGACATCTGAATGTGCATCAGACGGCAACAAGATCATAGTGTACAACAATTTCATCAGGTAACATGAATACAAGGCCGGCGAGAGATGGTTAGAATAGGATGGGAGGCCAATAGAGAGTTAGACTCCCGAGTGTGGGAACAAACATAGTCTGTCCCCACGGTTGGGTAAAGAATGTTTGTAGTCAACAAAGTATGCAGGAGTCATGAGGCAAATAGCAAAATGCACAATAAAATAATAAAATATATAACGACTTGGGGCTAGCCATTGTAAGTTCAGAGTCACTCGCCCCAACAGTGTGTGTGTGCTGGAGGCGAGCTAAATCTCAGGAGAGAGGGGTGAGTGTGGTGGAGGTACCTGTACCAGACAGGGGGAGACAGACCAGGGCAGATGGGGAACATATCGCCAGGTGGCATCCAAGCAGCAGTTCAGCAGGCAACTGGAGTAGGTGTCACACGCATTTGGGAGAAGTTTTTATTTCTGGAGGCAGATTTCTTGTAGAAAATGCCAGTGAATGGTCTTTGAACAGCTGGAGGGGGCTTCAGAGGACTCTTCAAAGACTCCTGACACTTGTTGGGCCTAGAAAGGCCTAGAAAATTGCATCAGACCAAACGCTACTCACTCAGTTCCAGGTTAGATAGTGTCCTCAGGTCTCTTCTGTTTGTTTGCTCGAGCACCCTCTGTAGAGCTTGAAAACAGGAAACCTTGGAAGCAGTAATCTCTCAGGTTAATTTTGGTCAAAATTAGGTTGTAGGTGTTGCAATGACTGCAACCAAATGCTTCCTGTAGTTGTTGATCAGTCGCTTCGGAGGAATTATGGCCCACTTTTGCAGAACTGTGCGACATATGTGGGTTTTCAAGCTTGATCTGCTCGATTCAAATCCTGCCACAACATCTCAATTAGGATTAGTTCTGGACTTTGACCATTCCAAAACTTAAAATTTGTTGCTTTTTAGCAATTTTCATGTGGAATTGATTGTGCGTTTTGCTGCATGACCCAGCTGCGCTTCAGCTTCACCTCACAGATGGATGGCCTGACATTCTCTGATACAGAGTAGAATTCATGGTTCCTTCTATTAAGTCATTTAGGTCCTGAGGCAGCATCCCCAAACCATTAGACTACCACCACCATGTTTGACCGTTGCTATGAGTTTCTTACTGTGGAATGCAAGTGTTTGGTTTTCGCCAGACATAACGGGACCCATCTTGTCCAGAAAGTTGACTCAGGTTTTTCCAAAAAGCACCTGGTAGCACGTGGATTAAGACTCTTGGAAGACTGTTCTATGGACAAGTGAGTCAAAGGTAGAACTTTTTGGACAACATGGGTCCCATTACGCCTGCCGAAAACCAAACACTGCAATCCACAGTAAGAACCTTATACCAACGGTCAAGCATGGTGGTGGTAGTGTGATGGTTTGGGGATGCCACGGCCACGTGACTCAGGAGTGATCCATTTTCATGTACCTAATAAAAGCTGTAGTGCATTCAGAAAGTATTCACACACATTGACTATTTCCACAATTTGTTGTGTTACAGCCTGAATATAAAATGTATTAAATTGAGATTTTGTGTAACTGGCCTACACACAATAGCCAATAATGTTAAAGTGAAATTATGTTTTTAGAAATACAAATTTATTAAAAATGAAAAGCTAAAATGTCTTGAGTCAATGAGTATTTAACATGATTTTTGAATGACTACCTCATCTTTGTACCCCATACATACTGTACACCAAATCAATACAAAGATACAGGCATCCTTCCGAACTCAGTTGGCGGAATGGAAGGAAACTGCTCAGGGATTTCACCATGAGGCCAATGGTGACTTTAAAACAGTTACAGACTTTAATGGCTATGATAGGAGAAAACTGAGGATGAATGAACAACATTGCAGATGTAAAACACAAGGCCAAATATACACTGGAGTAGCTTAACAAAACCACATTGAATGTTCCTGGGTGGCCTAGTTACAGTTTTGACTTAAATTGGTTTGAAAGTCTATGGCAAGACTTGAAAATGGCTGTCTAGCAATGATCAACAACCAACTTGACAGAGCTTGAAGAATAAAAAAATTAAAATGGAATCCATTTTGAATTCAGGCTGTAACACAACAAAATGTGGAATAATACTTTCTGAAGGAACTGTACACACGTGTACATGCACGCACACAAAACCCTCACCCACCCACCCTTCCTTACCTGACCCACAAACCGCTCCAACCCCCTCACCCTCACACATTCCTACACACATCACTGCTTGCATAAAGAGCAGCAGAAAAGACAGAGAGTAAGTGTGAGAGGTGGGCCAGGCAGGCTGGCCCCGGTGGCCTCCAGTTGACAGGCTGGCCATGTGCCCCCTGACACAGCCTGTCACCTGGAGATCAATCAGAAACGAGGTGCTGGGCCAACCCGCTGTTCCCCTGCTGGCACCTCCTGGACCCTCTTAATAGCATATTCTGAAAAACACAGGCATACTAACAGACACACACATGCGTGCAGACACATGCATGCATGTCGCAGACAGGCAGGCACATGCACACACACACACAAAAAAACTCTTCCACATTCTGTTTGTTGTGGTGTATCCAAGTTGAGAGCTGAATAATGAGCTCCCCAGAGACCTGGCTGTTACCTTACTGTTGTGCACTGTCAGGGACCACACACACACACACGCACACACATTCACACAGCTGTTAGGGGCCCAACCAACAGGGGCCACACAGCTAGACTCCTTCAGCTATCTATCAAAAACTATTTGTTTTGTAATGCAGAGCATCCTAGCTAACAAACACATTATTTAGCAAGTTCATAGAATCTAACACCATTTGAATGCCTGTAAGGTCATATTCCATTAGTAAGGACCCCTTGTGTAAGCTATGTTTGCGAATAAGCAAACACACAAAATCCAACCTTATTTTGAAATGTATCCTCTACAGCCAAGGATGACCTTCTGGGTATGTATGTGAGGTCGAAAACCTCTCTCAAATAGGATGGATGTGCCAAGATTAGATTATAGAGAGCTTGCATACTCTCTAAGCTCCAAGAGCGTCCAAGCATACTTAAAGATAGAATTAGACTACATTTCAGCATGCACATAGCATTGTGTTCTACAAACTGTACATCTTCAGAGGCTAATTGTATAACAGCAGCAATGTCAAGAAGCTAAAATAAAAAATCATGTTAGCATTAGGGAGCCATTTAGGTCAATGTAAAGAAGCTAATGCAGAGTAACAAGCTAGCACCAAATAAAAAATTAAACTAGCTAGCATGTTAGCATAAAGAATTTAAAGAAACGCATGTTAGCATTAGCAAGCCGTATAGCTCAAAGTCAAGAAGCTAATGCAGAGTAACAAGCTACCACAAAAGAAAGAGAAAACCAGCTAGCATGCTAACATTAGAAAGAAAAGCATGTTAGTATTAATTAGCAAGCTGTACAGCTGCAAATGCCTACCATGATCAAAGGTAGACATGAATTGTCGCAAGGCTGCTTTAATAAACATCAGAGACAGTTGACTAAATAGGAATTTACTCTAAGCATTTATTAATGGCATCTATTTAAATGGTACATGATAACTGACTGACACCAATATTACCTCATATTTTGCTTTCAGTGGCATGAGATATCACCCATTCTGTGAGTTACGTTTAATGTGAAAGAAAGGTCACAGCTCAAGTGATTTCCGAGAAATGTCAGTGAATGTTCGTATTAAGTGTAATATTAAGTGGAGGTGAGCAGCGAAAGGGTCTTTTATAGTAGCCTACTGAACAACGGCGTAATTAGAGGGTTATGTTTTCAGAGTAGCTATTGTCCTTGAGTGCCAAAACACTTGAAAAAGCCTTGTTGGTGTTGTAGCTCTGGATAAGAGCGTCTGCTAAATGACTTAAATGTAAATGTAGCTGCATGTTATGCGAGTTCAAGGCCCCATACACAAGAGAGAGTACTGAGGCATTCCATTAGGGATTTGTGACTCGTTTCAGGAAACTAGGCGTGCAGTGGTCCTCCTTTAAAAGTTGCGTCATACTGCGGCACACCCTGCCTGCTGCTGCAGCATTATGTGGCATGTCATTTAATTCTCAGCCATTTCTTCTGTTACTGCAAGTTATTGCTAGTTTGACCACCAGAGGGCATCTTTAAGAAGCATTTGATAGTATTCCGTATTGGCATTACCAGATAATTTAAAACCTTTTTTGTAATAACATAGTATATGTGATTGATTTTAAGAAATGTGGCTTAATGAATTTGATTCATATTATGGTGTTTCCATTCAGAGAAAATTATCAGTTTGTAAATTCATAGTTATAGTTCAAATGTAAACAACAAAAATAATATTGGAACTCTGCCGTCTTCCCATTGTTTCCTATGGGGGAAATATAGGCATGTCTGTCTATTTCGTCAAATATCTCGCAATGTGTATATCTAGATATTTTTCAAGTCGGGTGTAACCGGTGTGAAATGGCGAGCTAGTTAGCGAGGTGCGTGCTAATAGCGTTTCAATCGGTGACGTCAGTTGCCCTGCTTCTTTGCCTTGCTCTGCAAGAGTCGTGGTACAATGGGTAACGATGCATCGAGGGTGGCTGTTGTCTATGTGTGCAGAGGGTCCCTGGTTCGAGCCCAGGTATGGGCGAGGAGAGTGCCCCATTTTAATCAGGAGAATCTCCTCTTTGTAATTATGTAAGTCTGGGCAGCGAGCTTGTTTGTCATCGATCGATAGACCAGAAATAGACGTTTTTATTTTTCCCTAATTTTTCATTACGCAGACATAAGAACAGTTGCCAGCATTGAGGTGCGGATGTTAAAAAATTACTTGTGTAGAAAGTTTCCGGTTTCTTCCAACGAACAGATTGTAGTGTTAAAATAAAAAGAGATACATTTAGGCGAAATTGAATTCTAAGCATCACTCCAGTCAAAACAGGCTTTGCGAACGTTTGATTTCATTCATTTGCCTTGGGCTCGCACCAGTGTTTCAGCGTAACCATGGTTCTTAAGCCGTTTTTCAGCCTTGGGTGAATTTTGACTCGTTCTATTATCCAGCCTTTCGATAGCCAGAGCGAATTTACGAAAGCACCCGAATGTTAATTGAGAACGCACAACGACGAGAACGCACAATTTAGCTAAGCTAAGAATGATGAGAATAATCAAGTCAATAAATGTTGGATAGTTAGATAGCCTATAGTTAATATACTGGAAAGTTTGATGTATACTAAACTATTAACGATAGGTAGCTAGCTAACATACCGGTACATACTGCTGTCATGATATGCTATGTGGTTCATAAGGACAGCGTAGCTAACAAATTGTCAGCCAACAACGTGTAAGGTAACTTATTTGAAAGTCATTACTTTATTACATTGAGTAGCAAGCTACCCCTTGGTCGTTAGGGCAAATCTGGTCTGTGACAGGAGAGGGGGTTTCACACCTAGCTCGGCTATTAGACTATTCTTTAGTAAAGGTTGAATAGTCCATTGTTCAGCTATTAGCCCTCCTCTCCAACTTGCAACAAATTACTGTTATCATCTCATTCCTTTCCCTCTTCCACACGTCACCATTCATCATTCTCAGTGGCTCGCTTGTGGGCATGCTGGCAGGCTAAGGCAGCATCTTCTTGTGCGTCAAGAATTCTGCATACAGTAGCACGTTTGTATGAAGGTGTGGTTATTCACAGGCAAATTGTTATATGCTATGGAGGTACATTTGTGTCTTTTCGTCGAGAGCAAAACTTTTTTTTTTTCCAATCAAAAATAATTGTTCTGAAAGCAATTTTTTTCCGACACAAAGGAAGTCATAGTGGACACCTAAGAAGGTGGCATCTCAGGTAAGCAGCACTGGGCTGTATTGTATCCTAAAAATGACATCTGCTGCTTTAGATTGAACGGTCATATCTCAGTTATTGTTTTCATATCTATAAAAAAAATAAGCTGTTTCCTTTATTTTCAGAGAGCGAGCTAATCAAGCGGTCGAAAATGTAGATATTGCCAGATGTTCGCTGTCCGAGGAAGCTTTATTGCTGGCAAAAGTGTCCATAACCAGAAGTAATTAAACTGTTCTGTGTTCTTTTTCTACATTTCTGCCTGTCTTGTGGTACATGGAACTTGTCTCACATGCATTAATTAAAAAACCCTTAAGATGTCAACTGCTAATTTTCAGATTTACACCACATGAACACAGACATTTTTACTGGACTATCTGTTGCTGCCAAGTCATGATTTCCCTGGGGGTTAGCCTTGCAATAACCAAGTGCTGAGACACATAGCCCTCTATATTTAAATGTTTCAGGTACACTCCGATAGGTGTCTGCGTCACATACAAAATCTTTTGACATGGTCTTCTATTGTTTGTCCTCGTGTGTCTGTTTTTCAGCAATAAAGTACTCTGTAGCCACTTAGTGTGGACAACAGGTGAAACCACACACACACACACACACAATAAGTCTCTCTTCTTCACTTCATCCCTCTCCCCCTTCTCCCTAAATCCTCTAGGTTATATCAGCTGTTTTGGTGAACCCTGCCCGCATCTGAACTGGCTGACACAGAGGGCAGAGCATGATCATTGGTGACATGTCACTTGGTCGGCTCAACAGGAAGTATTATTAAAGAGATGCTTTACATTGAAATACAGACAGAGATGTATTAGTCCCAGGGTAAATGATCCAAGGTCAGTTTTGCATTTCACCTCCTGATGATTATGATGACTGACCGTGGTAGAATCAAGGCTTAATCATGCTCTCTCTCTTTCCATCAGTCACTTGTCTGCAGGTATGTTTTGATGTGAGAGTAGAAGCCAGTCTCGTAATCGCCACCGCACCTGCTCTTAAGATAACCTTCGGGCCAAATGGGGGGCCCAAGGCTGTTTAGGAGACACTTTTGTGATAAAGTGAGAGAATATTAGGGTAGCACTGTAATTCATGAATCATATGCTGTCTGTCGCTGTTCTTACCTCTTTCCCTTTCTGTCTTCTACACCTCTCCCCCCACCTCGTCTTTCTTCCTCATTTTATAAGTACAGATTGAACTTGTGTGTATAATATTACAATTATCATAATTATAATGCATTTATAACACCTGTATAATTAACTTCTTTCAATAAAGCGTTTCACATTCTCCACTGGTTGAAACTAAGTATCTCATTGAAATACTATCCTGTGTCCTCAGATTAACGCAGACAAAGGGAGTTAGAATGCATAGTTTTTTTCTGTATATATATGACTTACAAAACAATCATGTTTCTAGTCTATTGCATAGTTACAATGTGTAATCATTGATGTCCCAGGAGCAGGAGTAGTAAACACTGTTGAAGTGTATAATTGTAATACATACATGCAGACACAGCATCATTCAAATAATGGAATTTGATATGACTGAAAAATAATGTCTCAGAGATTCATACCTGAACCGCACCTTTATTTGCCAAGGAAGAGTACATGATCAGTGAATATATTCAACGTACAGGCTACGATGTGGGAATCTCATGCGTGGTAATAACTACAGTACATGTGTATATAGCACTTGCATCCTTGGCACAATAAAGTTATTATATTCTACTCTATCCATAAGCTTCATTAATACCATTCAGACTTGAAGTTGATACAACAACTATGATAGCTGAGGTTCATAGATAAGTTCTGAACTAATACTCATACCAAACGTTTTAGGGTCCATACACAGATGGGCTACACATCCATAGGCATACAGTTATTTTTATCCTCCACTACACAATAAGCATGTAAACAGTTAACTAGCTATGTTACTTCAGCTGCATTGCAATGCAAGCTTACACAATTGTACGTTCAATTTGCAGTAAATGATTTAGCTAGCTAGATTCTTTACATCCACTGTTTCACAAGACGATAGCCTGGTTTGCTGGTTTTCTCAGGAAAACATTAAACATTAAAACATTAAAACATTAAACAACACAAATTACAATTTCATTCTCCTAACACTAGCTACCTGGCTAATATTAGCTAATCAGATAACTTGCTAAAGAGCAATTTTCATAAATTAACTTTGTGACAAAAAAATATTAACTAATATTAACTAAGGGTGGCAAGGGTGGCTTGCATCAAAATTCGTCATTGGAACCACTCGATATGATTGGTCATATAAAACCTTGGGACCCAAATGCATAATGAGTGCTCCAACTCCCCTTGTGGTGGTCTGGAGCAATGAAGCCGTAACGCTGCGTACCTCTAAGTCCCGAGGTACAAGCTCGCAACTTTTAAAGGAGGAACCACTGAATGTCGCGGGTCACTACATCACAGGAAAGCCATTTGAACGTAACCTTTTTTTTTTTTAGCAAAATGTGCTTTTTGGCAGAAATGCCTTCTGGAACATGTGAACTTTCATGATCCTTAATAATAAACTTGTATGCCATCTGTAAATATGAATACAATTGTTAAATTACAAGCTAGTTGGTTTAGCCACAGAAAAAGTCTGCAACCTTCTCACTAGCCATGATTGACTAAGATAATGAGTTGGCTGGACATGCCGAGAGATGAGTTCAAATTGGTCTGCCATATAGCACGCTTCTGTCTATTTGAGCTGGTCAGTATGTGTAGGTAATCCTGTCTAACATGGCTTTAAAAAAAATATTGCATAGTAGACCTGCATAAGTGTTACTCTACACTTTCTGGAGGACTGAGTTTTGAAATCAGTGGAATTAGAGTATGATAGCTAAGGAGATAGAGAAAACACATGTCTCCAGATTACATCTTCAAATAAGGGCAATCATTGCATCAGTGACAGGGAGAAGCATCCACCCATGATGTATACGGGTAAGATAGTCAACCTAGCTACATTTTCAGATATTACACATTTGTAATTTTGACAGAAAGTCATTTTCATTTCAAGTAAAAGTGTACTGTTAGCTAGCTAGCTCACTAGCTAACGTTACGTGTATGATCTTATTATTCGTATCTCAGAGTAATTTGCTTTGTTAGTTACAGCCTAATGTTAGCTAGCTAACATTGAACCTGGTTGGTTAACTACCTGCAGATTCATGCAAGGTAGAAACACCATGATTTGGACTATGGTTAATTTTTTACCTAGCTAGCTAGCTACTTGTCTTATCAAAAGACTCCACTATGCAAGTAACCATTTCAATAGAATTTCACTGCGACAACTATTGATAGATGTAGCTGGTAAATACTCTGATTATAGAGCATTCTCGTCTGAGTGTGCCAGAGCGCAGAATAACTGACAAATATACAAACACTCAACACCCGTTGAATATGGCCGGTGCCAGTAAACGTGGGCAAAAAAGCATCAATTGTTGCCAGCAGCACAGTTGCCATCAATAAGGCTTTGGATAACATAAAAACAGTCTAACCAGCTCTGCTAGGGCGAATAAAATGGTCAGAGTGAGGTGTTTTCTCATTTGTGTCTGGAAGTATCTACCAAGCTAGCCAGTTAGCTTGGGTGCTTGACTGCTGTTGTTAGGACAGAACGCTAAAGAGGGTGGGAACAATGCTGAATGGGTGTAGACAAAGAAGAGCTCTCCAGTAGGTACCAAAACATTCAAAGGCCATTTTCTCAATAGTGAGATTACAAGTTTATCAACTTTCAAAGCACAATTACTTTCCCATTGTTCCTCAAATGCAGTGTATGATATACCATTTTTTTGTGACTCTGATTTTATCCCATGTAAAAAACACAATTTCAAATTTTGCTACAATTTTTTTTGTGAAAATTGCATACTGTACAACACAGAAAGGCATGGGAAGAAAAACAAGTGGCCCCAACCACTTAAAACTGCAAATGTTGCTGGTGATCGAATCTACTGGAAGAAGTTTATGGTCAACAGATCTGGAGTTTGAGGATGGTGATGATAATGGTCCCTCATGGAACATCCTCCAGGTTTTTGGATGAAAAGAATGCCTGATGAGCAAAACGGGAAAGAGAAACCCATCCCATGCCTAATCAATCCAAAGACACCACTGGGATGCAGTACCAAGGGCTCCAGTATCTCCTGATTGAGTATCATATCTTTAAATTGGCATATTTATTTTACAATATCAATTAATTACATCCTTTTGTACGGTGGAAGAAGACAGTAATGCCTTCTCAGCCCAGGCAGCTCTGTCTGTGTGCAATAATGACATCCAATTCTAGTGGCACAGTGATTACACTAATAGCTGGAATGTTCACGCACTGTTTTGGGCAATAAGTCATTTCATGCTCATATCAATTGCCATGTAAATTCAGTCAAAGCGTCCTGCTGCCTCTTAATTACAGAGACTGGGGAGTAAGGAGCATCACTAAATGTCAGCACAGCTCTCACACTCATTTTATATAGAGGTAATACTGAAGTTTGATGAATTAATATTTAATTTCCACTGTCTTAGACAACAGTAAATATGGGTATGTATGTATGAGTCCCAAATGACACCCTATACCTTATGTGCCCATGGTCAAAAGTTGTGTACTATTAAGGGAATAGTGTGCCATTTGGGACGTAACCTATGAGAGTAATACCATATCATATTCCTATGGGTTCATAGGAGATGACGCCAATGATGCATGCAATGCTTCTATTACTGTACATCTCAGCGCAGCATGGTGGAAGTTGATGCATTACCTTTATTTGAAATTGTTTAATAGGGGCATATATCAAAAACAAGTTGGCTTTTCTGTTGAGTGTTAAAAATAAATGACCTCTTTCGGATCCATTATTCAGAGAATTATGGCTGAGCCTACAACAATAATAGCCCATCTATAAGGTGGAAGAGACATGATCTCCTGAATAATCTAGTAGTGGACAAGGCCATGAATTTCACAGAGTACAGCATATGCTGAGAATATGAACTGCAATTTTTACACTATCTCCATTCTCTCTCTAATCAAGGTAGAACAAGGAAATAGAAACAGAAAACCCAATGATGTCACACTTGAGAAATACTATTAAAAAGGAACTAGTTCACTTCAATTACAAATTCATGCTGCTCTCTGTATGAAGGGCTCTGAGGTAAGGAACACTGATAAATGAATGACAAATCTTGCACTTTTGCAGCAGTGGGTTCACGCTAAAGTTTGCATGGGGTCATCTCATCTCGTGGTATGTCAGAGATGAGTCTCATAGCCTGTGAGTTGGTCTCAGACGAGACAAGACAGCAGGGTTTATCTCACACAGCCGATGGAAATGAGAGGGGAGCTAAACTCTCATTTCGGTGAGCCCTGAGCGCTTGCTATCGATCTCTGGAGGCCAATTGACTCCCCTGATACTCTGGACCGAGCCCCGCAGAACTTTATCACCTACAGTCTGGACAAGACAGGCTGATGAATATTGAAGAGAGAAGGTTATTTCACCCAGGCCAAGGAAATGTCTGCTGCTGATGCCAGGTATGCAACAGTTTCAGATGAAATGTCACACCCTGATTTGTTTCACCTGTCTTAGTGCTTGTCTCCATCCCCCACCAAGTGTCTCCCATCTCCCCCCATTATCCCCTGTGTATTTATGCCTGCACTTTCTGTTTGTCTGTTGCCAGTTCTTCTTGTCCCGTCAAGTCCTACCAGCGTGTTCCCATGTTTCCTGTGCTCTAGTTTTTGTTTTTCTTCGTCTTCCCAGTCCTGACCCTGCCCGCCGCCCTGTACCTGCCTGACTCTGATTTGGATGACCTTTTGCCTGCTCCTTGAACTATAGTAAACTCTGAGACTCATACTATCTGTCTCCTGTGTCTGCATCTGGGTCTTAGCCTGAGTTGTGATATGAAACTGATACGATTTTTTTAAATTTAATTTTATTTCACCTTTATTTAACCAGGTAGGCTAGTTGAGAACAAGTTCTCATTTACAACTGCAACCTGGTCAAGATAAAGCAAAGCAGTGCGACAGAAACAATGCAGAGTTACACATGGAATAAACAAGCGTACAGTCAATAACACAATAGAAAAAAAAGAAAGTCTATATACAGTGTGTGCAAATGGCATGAGGAGGTAAGGCAATAAATAGGCCATAGTAGCAAAGTAATTACAATTTAGCAGATTAACACTGGGGTGATTGATGAGCAGATGATGGTGTGTAAGTAGTGATACTGGTGTGCAAATGAGAAGCAAAGGGAAAAAAACAATATGGGGATGAGGTAGGTAGATTGGGTGGGCTATTTACAGATGAACTATGTACAGGTGCAGCGATCGGTTAGCTGCTCAGATAAGATAGTGAGGGAAATGTAAGTCTCCAGCTTCAGCGATCTTTGCAATTTGTTCCAGTCACTGGCAGCAGAGAACTTGAAGGAAAGGCGGCCAAAGGAGGTGTTGGCTTTGGGGATGACCAGTGAGATATACCTGCTGGAGCGTGGGTGGGTGTTGTCATCGTGACCAGTGAGCTGAGATAAGGCATAGACTTATAGTCTAGCATAGACTTATAGATGACCTGGAGCCAGTGGGTCTGGCGACGGATATGTAGCGAGGGCCAGCCGACTAGAACATACAGGTCGCAGTGGTGGGTGGTATAAGGTGCTTTAGTAACAAAACGGATGGCACTGTGATAGACTTTATCCAATTTGCTGAGTAGAGTATTGGAAGCTATTCTGTAGATGATATCGCCGAAGTCGAGGATCGGTAGGATAGTCAGTTTTACTAGGGTAAGTTTGGCGGCGTGAGTGAATGAGGCTTTGTTGCGGATTAGAAAGCCGATTCTAGATTTGATTTTGGATTGGAGATGTTTGATATGAGTCTGGAAGGAGAGTTTACAGTCTAGCCAGACACCTAGGTATTTGTAGTTGTCCACATATTCTAGGTCAGAACTGTCCAGAGTAGTGATGCTAGTCGGGCAGGTGCGGGCAGCAAACGGTTTATAAGCATGCATTTGATTTTGCTAGCGTTTGAGAGCAGTTGGAGGCCACAGAAGGAGTGTTGTATGGCATTGAAGCTCGTTTGGAGGTTAGTTAACACAGTGTCCAAAGAAAGGCCAGATGTATACAGAATGGTGTCGTCTGCGTAGAGGTGGATCAGGGAATCACCCGCAGCAAGAGCGACATCGTTGATATATACAGAGAAAAGAGTCGGCCCGAGAATTGAACCCTGTGGTACCCCCATAGAGACTGCCAGAGGCCCGGACAACAGGCCCTCCATTTTTACACATTGAACTCTGTCTGCGAAGTAGTTGGTGAACCAGGCGAGGCAGTCATTTGAGAAACCAAGGTTATTGAGACTGCCGATAAGAATACGGTGATTGACAAAGTCAAAAGCATTGGCCAGGTAGATGAAGACGGCTGCACAGTACTGTCTTTTATCGATGGCGGTTATGATATCATTTAGTACCTTGAGCGTGGCTGAGGTGCACCCGTGACCAGCTCGGAAACCGGATTGCACAGCGGAGAAGGTACGGTAGTATTTGGTCAGTGATCTGTTTATTAACTTGGCTTTCAAAGACTTAAGAAAGGCAGGGCAGGATGGATATAGGTCTGTAAAAGTTTGGGTCTAGAGTGTCATCCTCTTTGAAGAGGGGGATGACCTTGGCAGCTTTCCAATCTTTAGGGATCTCGGACGAAACGAAAGAGAGGTTGAACAGACTGGTAATAGGGGTTGCAACAATGGTGGCGGATAATTTTAGAAAGAGAGGGTCCAGATTGTCTAGCCCAGCTGATTTGTAGGGGTCCAGATTTTGCAGCTCTTTCAGAACATCTGCGATCTGGATTTGGGTGAAGGAGAAGCTGGGGAGGCTCGGGCAAGTAGCTGCGAGGTGTTGGCCGGGGTTGGGGTAGCCAGGAGGAAAGCATGGCCACCTGTAGAGAAATGCTTATTGAAATGTTCGATTATCATGGATTTATCGGTGGTGACCATGTCACCTAGCCTCAGTGCAGTGGGCAGCTGGGAGGAGGTGCTGTTGTTCTCCATGGACTTTACAGTGTCCCAAAACTTTTTGGAGTTAGAGCTACAGGATGCAAATTTATTTTTGAAAAGGCTAGTCTTTGCTTTCCTGACTGATTGTGTGTATTGGTTCCTGACTTCCCTGAACAGTTGCATATCGCGGGGACTATTCGATGCTATTCCAGTCCACGACAGGATGTTTTTGTGCTGGTCAAGGGCAGTCAGGTCTGGAGTGAACCAAGGGTTATATCTGTTCTTAGTTCTACATTTTTTGAAAGGGGCATGCTTATTTAAGATGGTGAGGAAATTACTTTTAAAGAACAACCAGGCATCCTCGACTGATGGGATGAGGTCAATATCCTTCCAGGATACCTGGGCCAAGTCGATTAGAAAGGCCTGCTCGCAGAAGTGTTTTAGGGAGCGTTTGACAGTGATGAGGGCTGGTCGTTTGAGCGCGGATGCATAGGATGCATAGCGGATGCAGGCAATGAGGCTGTGATCGCTGAGATCCTGATTGAAGATAGCAGAGGTGTATTTGGAGGGCAAGTTGGTCAGGATAATATCTATGAGGGTGCCCATGTTTATGGATTTAGGGTTGTACCTGGTGGTTTCCTTGATCATTTGTGTGAGATTGAGGGCATCTAGCTTAGATTGTAGGACTGCGGGGGTGTTAAGCATATCCCAGTTTAGGTCACCTAACAGAACGAACTCTTTTATTTTATTTCACCTTTATTTAACCAGGTAGGCTAGTTGAGAACAAGTTCTCATTTGCAACTGCGACCTGGCCAAGATAAAGCATAGCAGTGTGAACAGACAACACGGAGTTACACATGGAGTAAACAATTAAGAAGTCAATAACACAGTAGAAAAAAAGGGGAGTCTATATACAATGTGTGCAAAAGGCATGAGGAGGTAGGCGAATAATTACAATATTGCAGATTAACACTGGAGTGATAAATGATCAGATGATCATGTACAGGTAGAGATATTGGTGTGCAAAAGAGCAGAAAAGTAAATAAATAAAAACTGTGGGGATGAGGTAGGTGAAAATGGGTGGGCTGTTTACCAATAGATTATGTACAGCTGCAGCGATCGGTTAGCTGCTCAGATAGCAGATGTTTGAAGTTGGTGAGGGAGATAAAAGTCTCCAACTTCAGCGATTTTTGCAATTCGTTCCAGTCACAGGCAGCAGAGTACTGGAACGAAAGGCGGCCGAATGAGGTGTTGGCTTTAGGGATGATCAGTGAGATACACCTGCTGGAGCGCGTGCTACGGATGGGTGTTGCCATCGTGACCAGTGAACTGAGATAAGGCGGAGCTTTACCTAGCATGGCCTTGTAGATGACCTGGAGCCAGTGGGTCTGGCGACGAATATGTAGCGAGGGCCAGCCGACTAGAGCATACAAGTCGCAGTGGTGGGTAGTATAAGGTGCTTTAGTGACAAAACGGATGGCACTGTGATAAACTGCATCCAGTTTGCTGAGTAGAGTGTTGGAAGCAATTTTGTAGATGACATCGCCGAAGTCGAGGATCGGTAGGATAGTCAGTTTTACTAGGGTAAGCTTAGCAGCGTGAGTGAAGGAGGCTTTGTTGCGGAATAGAAAGCAGACTCTTGATTTGATTTTCGATTGGAGATGTTTGATATGGGTCTGGAAGGAGAGTTTGCAGTCTAGCCAGACACCTAGGTACTTATAGGTGTCCACATATTCAAGGTCGGAACCATCCAGTGTGGTGATGCTAGTCGGGCATGTGCAGGTGCAGGCAGCGATCGGTTGAAAAGCATGCATTTGGTTTTACTAGCGTTTAAGAGCAGTTGGAGGCCACGGAAGGAGTGTTGTATGGCATTGAAGCTCATTTGGAGGTTAGATAGCACAGTGTCTAATGACGGGCCGAAAGTATATAGGTGTCGTCTGCGTAGAGGTGGATCAGGGAATCGCCCGCAGCAAGAGCAACATCATTGATATATACAGAGAAAAGAGTCGGCCCGAGAATTGAACCCTGTGGCACCCCCATAAAGACTGCCAAAGGACCGGACAGCATGCCCTCCGATTTGACACACTGAACTCTGTCTGCAAAGTAATTGGTGAACCAGGCAAGGCAGTCATCCGAAAAACCGAGGCTACTGAGTCTGCCGATAAGAATATGGTGATTGACAGAGTCGAAAGCCTTGGCAAGGTCGATGAACTCTGAAGATAGATAGGGGGCAATTAATTTAAACATTGAAAATTAGATTGAAAATTAAATTGGAATATATACAAAAAAGACAAAAAATAAAAAAAGTAAATGCTACGCCATCTTGGATTGACTGTACGATACGGTACAACACAACTTTATTTGTCCATTTGAAAAAAAATATGTCTCTTGTTCTCACTCCCATCTCTCCTCAGACAACAAAAACACACACACCTTTTGATTTGAGCTAGATCCAATACAGACCTAGACATGTTCACATTGCCAGTGAGTGAGTTTATAAGGAAGTGCATAGGAGATGTTGTACCTACAGTGACTATTAAAACCTACCCTAACCAGAAACTGTGGATAGATGGCAGCATTCGCGCAAAAATGAAAGAGCGAACCACCGCATTTAACCATGGAAATGTGACTGGGAATCAACACTGGGGCCCCACAAGGGTGAGTGCTCAGCCCCCTCCTTTACTCCCTGTTCACCCATGTCTGCGTGGCCATGCACGCTTCCAACTCAGTCATCAAGTTTGCCGACGACACAACAGTAGTAGGCTTGATTACCAACAACGACGAGACAGCCTACAGGGAGGAGGTGAGCGCACTCGGAGTGTGGTGGTAGGAAAACAACCTCTCACTCAACATCAACAAAACAAAGGAGATGATCGTGGACTTCAGGAAACAGCAGAGGGAACATCCCCCTATCCACATTGACGAGACAGCAGTTTGAGAAGGTGGAAAGTTTTTAAGTTCCTCGGCTTACACATCACTGACAAACTGAAATGGTCCACCCACACAGACAGTGTGGTGAAGATGGCACAACAGCGCTTCTTCAACCTCAGGAGGCTGTAAGAATGTGGCTTGTCACCTGAAACCCTCACAAACTTGTACAGATGCACAATTGAGAGCATCATGTCGGGGTGTATCACCGCCTGGTACGGCAACTGCACCGCCCATATCGGCAAGGCTCTCCAGAGGGTAGTGCGGTCTGCACAACGCATCACCGGGGGCAAACTACCTGCCCTCCAGGACACCTACAGCACCCAATGTCACAGGAAGGCCAAAAAGATAATAAATTACAACAAACACCCAAGCCACTGCCTGTTCACCCCACTACCATCCAGAAGGTGAGGTCAGTACAGGTGCATCAAAGCTGGGAAAGAGAGACTGAAAAATGTGCTTCTATCTCAAGGCCATCAGACATCACTAACACAGAGAGGCTGCTGCCTACATACATAATTGAAATCATTGGCCACTTTAATAAATGGATCACTTGTCACTTAAATAATGGCACTTTAATAATGTTTACATACTGTATCTTGCATTACTCGTATGTATATACTGTATTTTATACCATCTATTGCGTCTTGCCTATGCTGCTCAGTCATTGCTCATCCATATATTTATATGTATATATTCTTATTCCATCCCTTTAGATTTGTGTGTATTAGGTAGTTGTTGAGGAATTGTTAGATTACTTGATAGTTATTGCTGAACTGTCGGAACTGGAAGCACAAGCATTTCACTAAACTCGCAATAACATCTGCTAACCATGTGTATGTGACCAATACAATTTGATTTGATTTGAAGTAAATGCTGAAGTAGCTAGAACACATAGCGTAGCTAGCGCTCGGCATAAGAAAGACAATTGAATAAAGAGACTCCATTTCAAAGAGCATGAAATATGGGAAGAAGGGTCGCGCAACAATGGCCACCGCTGATTTAGAGAGAGTTGGATTTACAAAGTAAAAGAAAACAAAGAAGTAAAAAGTTTTCCAGTTTTTCAAAAGTTTTCAATACTGAATGTGACAATCAGCTTATTTGAATAAGTGAATACACACACATGCAGGCACTTAACCACCCACGCACAGACACACACCATTTGGATAAGTGAATAAACACGCAAGCAGGAGATGGAGCTGATTAAACTAATGGCAATTTCATGATTAGTTGATTTTTGGAGTCAGCTGGAGCAAAAGTGTGACACCCTAGAGGACTGGAGTTTCCCATGCCTGCTCTAAGGGTATTTACAGGCCTTATGCAGTACCAGTCAAAAGTTTGGACACGTGCTAATTCCAGGGTTTTTCTTTATTTTTACTATTTTCTATATTGTAGAATAATAGTGAAGACATCAAAACTATGAAATAACACATGGAATCATGTAGTAACCAAAAAAGTGTTCAACAAATCGAAATATATTTGAGATTCTTCAAAGTAGCCACCCTTTGCCTTGACGACAGCTTTGCACACTCTTGGCATTCTCTCAACCAGCTTCATGAGGTATTCACCTGGAATGCATTTCAATTAACAGGTGTGCCTTGTTAAAAGTTAATTTATGTGTTTGGGCCAATCAGTTGTGTTGTGACAAGGTAGGGGTGGTATACAGAAGATAGCCCTATTTTGTAAAAGACCAAGTCCATATTATGGCAAGAAAAGTTCAAATAAGCAAAGCGAAATGACAGTCCATCATTACTTTAAGACATGAAGGTCAGTCAATCGTGTAAAATTTCAAGAACCTTGAAAGTTTCTTCAAGTGCAATCACAAAAACCATCAAGCACTATGATGAAACTGGCTCTCATAAGGACAGCCGCAGGAATGAAAGACCGAGTTACCTCTGCTGCAGAGGATACGTTCATTAGAGTTAACTGCACCCAAATAAATGCTTCACAGAGTTCAAGTAACAGACACATCAACTGTTCATAGGAGACTGTGTGAATCAGGCCTTGATGGTCAAATTGCTGCAAAGAAACCACTACTAAAGGTCACCAATAAGAAGAAGAGACTTACTTTGGCCAAGAAACATGAGAAATGGACCTGTGGAAATATGTATGTCCTTTGGTCTGATGAGTCACTGTCGGTGGTATTTAGAATTCAAGGCACACTTAACCAGCATGGCTACCACAACATTTAGCAGTGATACGCCAACCTATCTAGTTTGCGCTTAGTGGGACTATAATTTGCTTTTCAACAGGACAATGACCCAACACACCTCCAGGCTGTGTAAAAGCTATTTGACCAAGGAGAGTGATGGAGTGCTGCATCATATGACCTGGCCTCCACAATCACCCGACCTCAACCCAATTCAGATGGTTTGGGATGAGTTGGAGAGCAGAGTGAAGGAAAAGCTGCCAACAAGTGCTCAGCATATGTGGGAACTCCTTCAAGACGGTTGGAAAAGCATTCCTCACGAAGCTGCTTGAGAAAATGCCAAGAGTGTGCAAAGCTGTCATCAAAGCAAAGAGTGGGTACTTGAGGAATCTCACACATAAAATTTTAAAACATACTTTTTTGCTTACTACATGATTCCATGTGTGTTATTTCATAGTTTACATAGTCTACAATGTATAAAATAGTAAAAATAGTAAAAATGAAGAAAAACCCTTGAATGAGTAGGTGTGTCCAAACTTTTGACTGATACTGTACATGGAGAATTACGGTCACAACAGAACATAACTGTATGTTAAGGGCATAAAGTAAATGCCTCTGATAGGGGGAATGTGATGCTTTAGCAGGCAATTAAATTTCTAAAACTGAGCCATGATGACATTTGCACAGAGAGAGAGAGAGAAATGGAGCTGCAAAGAGGGAGACACACAGTAATCTATAGTCTACCTGACGTCAGGCATAAACTACAAAGTTTGACGGGAGGCAGTAAAGTTAGGCGCTAAATGGTTTGTCTCAATTTAAGAAAAACATTTGTATCCGTCTGTCACATCTCCCCATAAATGCATTTTACCCCCTTGCTGGAATTTATCTGCACTGGCAACAATGCAGAGTAATCTTCCCCCTCGAGTACAAGGAAGCAGTGCTTAAGTGAACACATCATGCCAGCATTAACATAGGACAAAATAATGACATACTTTATATTCTGACGAGGGGGAAGAGAGGCTCCACTCTCTGTTGTCACCTTTCCACGTAGCCTTTTACCTTTTCTATTACTCAGTTGATTGATTCTCAAACTCTGTGTCTAAACAAGGAAATATGAACTTGACATAAGCCGTTTGCCAGGAAATCATTAAATCCCTAATCATTTTGGGTGTCACAATGGAATGACTTTTAAAGCATTTTGAATGGCGAGGTTTGGGAGTCGTAAATGGCGTGTAGTCAGAGAGACAACAGAGACATGGGGAGTTGTGTTTTTTTTTTTGTAATCCACCATTCTGTCAAGCTGGTGTCAGAGAATTGCTCTACGGGCGACATTTTGCTCTCACAAACACACTGTGCTGTGAGCAAATACAGTAATATTTCAAATAGAGGGTATGAGTAAAATTAGAATATGCAGCGCAATTTATGTTGCAACTTCTCAGACAATTTCCGTGAAGAAGAAGTTTAGTTTCACCAGTGTTATTTTTATATAATATATAACTGTAATAATCAATACCGACTCTTGAAACCGCTATGGACAGTATAGATTTTAAAGACCACCAAGCTTGTATTTGTACAAACTATGTGTGTGCATTAGAGGGGAAGATAGGAAGAGTGTGTGTTTGTTTGTGTTCGTGTGTCCGTGCTTGCGTGAGAGACAGAGAGTGGTGTGTGTGTGTTTCTGCATGTGCACATGTGTGTGTACATTGAGTCATGGCATTATGCCACTGGCTATTATATTATGCCTTTTCTCCCAGCAGTGGTAGCTACGCAGGCTGCAAGGCCACCCTGCTATCTCCCTCCTCTGTGTGTGTGTGTGTGTGTGTGTGTGCGTGCATGCGTGTGTGTGACAGCGAGAGACACCGGGAGCTCTTCCTCAAGTGTAGATGCATGAAAATGACGGCATAGACAAGAGAGATCATGGGTGTGTGGAGAGGAAATGAAACATGAAGAACTAATCAAACAGGAGGAAAATGGCCCCCGCCAGGTGACGGCCATAATATGTCAACCAAGTCATGTGCGCTGGGGCCTCAAAGTGAAGTGATCTTCTGCTCGCCTAACCTTCAAATGACATTAGGCATCTTGCTGACGGAAGACGAGGCGTTGTGCATTACCGGATGTGATTTATTCAATCCCGCCGATGAGTTTGGATGGGAGGGCAAAAAAAATCACTCTGATGCACACGCACACTACTCTGGTGGGAACCGAAGGGGGAGGGAAGAGGGGCGAGTTTTCCAAGTGAAAATAGACGATTCTCTCTACATATAGGCGACGAAGCTCTATCAGGTTCTGCCGTTGTATAGGCTATGAAAAAAAACCTGCAAGGGGAGAGCTGCTCAAAATGCTGCGACTCTCCTCCTATTCAGCTACTCAAAGCCACTTATTTTGGATGACAGTGCCGAATTTACATTACGGCTCAAACCGTTGTCAGCTAACACTAAGTAGACAATGGCTTGTAAACCGCAAATAGCAGAGATAGGTGCTCATTAACGCAGCCTGTCTGCAATTCCTGTCTCCGCGACCTTGCCCGACTAATTCCGACTGCATCGTTAACTGAAATGATTGTTTCTTGATTATTCATTACTTTCCGGACAGCGGGGCCCCTTTCCTTTGGAGGCAGGAAAGGGAAATGAATGTTGCGAGGGAACACATGGTCCGGCTCATAAAAAGCTGGCTATCTGGGCTGATGTGTTAATGAAGGAATTCACAGTGAAAGAATTCATCGCTCTCCCCTGGGTGGCATACATTCAAGCGTATTACCCGTAATGATTGCTCATTGATGATCATTCTCCCTCATCCATCTCCCTCGCCCCGGGGACAGTAATACCTCATCGACTGGCCTGTCATTAAGTGAAAAAATCTATACACTGACTGAATGTACAAATGTCCATGACTGATCAGGGGAATCCAGATGAAAGCTATGATCCCTTATTTATGTCACCTGTTAAATCCACTTCAATCAGTGTAGATGAAGGGGAGGAGACAGGTTAAAGAGGGATTTTTAAGCCTCGAGACAATTGAGACAGAGGGTGAATGGGCCAGACAAAAGATTTAAGTGCCTTTAACGGGGTATAGGTAGGTGCCAGGTACACCGGTTTGAGTGTGTCAAGAACTGCAACGCTGCTGGGTTTTTCAAACACTCAACAGTTTCCTGTGTGTATCAAGAATGGTCTACCACCCAAAGGACATCCAGCCAACTTGACACAACTGAGGGCAGCATTGGAGTCAACATGGACCAGCATACCTGTGGAACACTTTCGACACCTTGTAGTCTATGCCCCGATGAATTGAGACTGTTCTCGAGGCAAAAGGGGGTGCAAGTCCATAGGAAAGTGTTCCTAATGCTTTGTACACTCAGTGTACACATATACACCAAGAAGTTACTAAAAGAGAAGGGATGGTAAAAGGGAGGGATGGTAAAAGTGTGTGTGTGTGTGTATGTGTGTATATGTGTGTGTGTGTGTGTATGTGTGTATGTGTGTGTGTGTGTGCTTGCGCGTGTGAGCATCATGTCTACTGACTGAACAGATTCCACTGGATTAACCTTGTCCATGGCTCCTTTCCTATAACCTTACCTATAAGCCTCTCTCAATAAGTGACCCCATAGAGGAAAATGTTAAGAGTCAATGTAGAAAACTCAGGTTGATGTTATTTGAGTGGACATGGATCCCTCTCCCACAGTTTTAGCTGCCCTTTTTCATTTCTACAGAATTTGCTGCTACTCACAGCACTGCCACTCAATGACCCTGGGTTTCAACGACCCTGCGTATGTCCACGCACACACACACATATGCGCACGTGCACACACACATGCGCACACACACACGCACACTCACATGCCCACACACGCACACGCAAAAAAAAAGGCTGTTAATGAGTGAATTTGCAACCGATTGAGGTACTTAACTTAACAACCCCCCCACACACACACACACACACAATGACACAGACGAATATGATGTTGGACAAAACGATGCTGCTCATTGGGTTTCTCTCAATAAGGCTGTAAGTTATGTTCCATTGTCCTACGAGGGGCTCATCTGTAATTCTCTAAAACATCACGGCCGTGACAGACAGAAGGAAGAAGAAGAGGAATGGCTGCAATCATCTTCCAGCGCACTCCTTAATCAATCAGCCTGCTCCGCATCTCTGAATGACTGCACTTTGGAAACAAACACCCGAGACAAACAAAGCAAAACAAACACCAAGATAAATATTACACCAGAATCCTGTTTAGAAGTCATTTGCCGAGTGCCCCCCTTTTTTTATGAGCCATATCTGGAGATGATTTGAGGAAACAAATTAGGCACGCAAATGGCGTGGCAGGTCGTTTGTCACAGTGTGTGTCAGAGGGCTTGTGGCAACCCGTCGTTCATCGAGCCCCACATTTTCAGCGTGCCTGTTTTGCATGTTGTTTTGGCGTTAATATGTGCCACATATCAGTTTGCAAACAATGTTACATTCTTTTTAATTTTTTTTATCATTGAGTTAATAAAGCCGCATACAAACATGGTCTTTTTTTTTGCTTTGTTGAGTAAGGCAGCTCCAAAATGCAAGTGTTTCAGCCTAGCTCAGTGCTTTCTGTGGTGGTGGGGCAGCCAACGGAAATTACGGAGTGTAGATGTTGGTAATGTTCTCTAGTTGCCCCGTGATTGCCTCAGTGTTCCATCACTCACTTCCGAGTCTAAGGGTAGAGATCAAAAAATTCAAGCCCCTTGGTTGCTGCCATAGAGTTACAGTACATTAGAAGTGCCCATCCAAGAAGGCTCAAGTTCATTGGGCACTTTGATTGGACTGATGTCAACATCATACTTTCAAAGTCTTAGCTAACGGTCATCATCATGAATCAAGTCGACAATCTACTGGCAAATCATTTTTAATCCTTGTCATATGAAGAGCCATAATGAAGAATTATAGATAAAACGTATCGGTGCTCATCGGTCGTTGGCGATAAACATTACAACATTACACAACAAGTTGGAAATCGCAAATTCAACAATGAGTGGTTTGGAAGGAATCCGTGGCTAACTGCAAGCATTGCCAAGCAATCGTTAGCCTGTTATTCAGTGGAGTGGCTGTGTGGTCCCAAGTCTGGGAGTAACGGTCTCTTTTCCAAGTTTAAAATGATAAACATTCAACATTGGCCATGCTATCAATGAAGCATGATTTGAGCCGTGCTCAAAACAACTGTTAACTCGGAACAGGGAAATCTAACTTCAGTGAGTTCAAGACAACTGGTAACTCTGGAAAAACGAGCTCCTACTGGGAAAATGCGTTTTGAACAGTCATCCAACTTGGAATTGTAAATCCGGAACTCGGGCCACTTTCTAGAGCTACGACCTGAAGAACACTGACGTCATCATGATTCGACCTAGTTTTTTTCCGAGTCTCCAGTTTCTTGAAAGCACCATAAATCCAGAGAATGCCAGACTTTGATGACAAAGTTTGATGACAAAATTCGCCCACAAAGGACCGCAGTGCCACCTTCCTGTTCAAGTGAGCACAAAATGTCTTGTATGCTGCTGCATAAATGATGTAATATGCCAGGGAGATATGTATACTGTAGCTAAGAAAGTAATACTAAGTGTAAGTAGTTAGCTGTTAATAGCCCATGTGCCTCACCCTAATAATTTGGTATATTTTCCCATCTTAATTTTGCCTACTGTTCTGACTTGGTGGTGCACATGTAGCCTATAACCTGTGTTAGAGAAATGTAATCATCTAATGTTGTAAGAGCTTTCATTGTCTGCTTAGTTTCCCACTTTTTATCCTACGGTTCTGACTTGGTGTACAGGGAGAGCACTGTAGGAACGGCCCATGTTATGAATTCTGTCGCTGTACATGTCAAAAGTGCTGAAAAAATAGTTCTAGTTGACTACTTCCATCCGGGGGCGCTGTTGGAAGCCAAGGATGTAGAACACGTTTCCCTATTGCTCCTGAGTTAGTGACCAAATTTATATATTTAACCTGGCATCTGAAGAGACCCATAAACAATTCAGATCAAGTTTGAGAAATGTAAGTTTGTAATGTCGTCTACCCGGCCAGAAACGGAGTCTGCAAGAACAGGCCGCAGCAAGCCCGCGCCCTTTCCTGATTCACCCCCGCCACCGGATGCAGCTAATGCCGGCCCCACGGAAACACTGACTGTGGAGATGCTACAATCCGTGATAGGCACCCTCAAAACCGACTATGTCCATTCTAGCTCACTCATTGTCTTAATCGAAATTACGGATTGCGTCTTATCTGCTTGTCGTCCCCTTATGCCATAGTTTGTACATCTCAATTGTCAGTAGAAATCACAGTTGTTTAAGCAAGTTAGCCATATCAGCTATGATTTTTTAAAAGGCAGGAAATGAGGCTGAATGAACTGTTTCGCTGCCAGACAAGGCTCCACTGATAGCCAGGTGTAAGGTGTTGGGACTGCAGTTGGGACTCTATTGAGCTTTATGTAGGCCGTAACAGTCTGTTGGCACCATTTGTCAACGTTATAGCGCAATTCATGTATTGTTTAGTGTTATGTTGTGTAAGTGGCTTTGCTGGCATGCATCCCACTTTCTTCTTTTTATTTTTTGCCCCACCAAGATTTACTTGCAAAAATCACCAATGCAGAGGAATAGCTCTCCGGCTGCAGATGTATGGGGATGTCAGAGGAGGAGAGGAGCAAGCTGGGTAAAGCAGTGGGAGCCGGGATGATACCTGATGGGAATAGTACAGTGGAGGTGTTATAACACCCACAAAATGGTTCCAATCGTTTTTCCACCATTCACGTTTCCCATAGGGGATTTTAGAAACACTTCAAATAAAAGGCTGTGTTTTGTGTAGGCTTACCCTGGCGTGACGTTTTGATAAACATGTACATTTCTCTCAGACAAGGTGAGTTTTATCAATATATTCGGCTCTATTTACTCTCAGATTCTAAAATGCTAATTAGCATCAAAGCAGACATCATGAAAAACTACAAATTCCTGCAAGATCCGACATGTCACCTCTAGCTGACACCTTTGCTAACAGGTATTGTGACAATTTAAAACTTGTCCAAGACAGTTCACAAAATTGTCCATTTAAAGAAATGTTGCCAATTTATTCATTACAACATTAGATAAAAAAAAAATATATATATATATATACAGCACCAGTCAAAAGTTTGAACACACCTACTCATTCAAGGGTTCCTTCTACAATGTAGAAAATAGTACAAATAAAGAAAAACCCTGGAATGAGTAGGTGTGTCCAAACTTTTGACTGGTACTGTATATATAGTTAATCTAGTGATTTTTTAAAAACCTTTGCCTCGATTCAACAGTCTCATCCAGATCATGATGGTATTTGTAGTTCTTTATGATAGACACATTAGCAGCTAATTAGCATTTCATTTTTGGATTGTAAATACAGGCAGATATATTGATAAAATTAAACTTGTCCTAGAGAGATTTACACGGTTATCAAAACGTCAATCCAGGGTAAGCCTACACAAAACATAGCCCTTATTTTAAGTGTTTGTTTTTTGAATCCCCTATTGGAAAAATGAAAGATGGAAAAACAATTGGAACCATTTCCCTGTTTGACTGCTAGGTTTTATGGGTATTATGTCTCCTATTCTGGTACTCTACACACAGGCTCGTGGGAAGGTCACACGCCTACTGTGTTACATAGATAAACATTCGGCATGATCCTCCTTAAGATTATGAATGCGATTGAGTTGAAGTGAATGAAAATGATCATTGCTAGAACTATAAACGTGTTGGCTGTGTGACATCATCGATGGTTGATTCATGTTCTGCATGGTAGCTCTTAATATTAAAACCGAGATGAATGAACATTTTTTAATTGTACAATGTGTTGGCTGATGATTCCCCGTCACCTCACATTGGCATTTCGATGCGCAATGTCAACAAAAACACATTCTAACGGGACAAATAAAATGAGTCATCATCTGAGGTCACATATTGGCAATGAACGTGAGTACTGTGCATGTACATTAAACCTAATTTGTATCTCTCTCCTGAAAACCGTATCTCTACGTCTCAGCGTTGTGCTTGGAGACGAATCAGACAATACAAAGAGTCACTTCCCAGGTTAACCGTCAGCGACCGCCGCGAGGCTTAACGAGATGATCTCGGAGTTATTGCAAGTACAAATCACAGAGCAACCATCCCTCTATAGCTCCCATGGATGGCATTTCATGCCGGGAAAACACATTGGGCAATTAGAGACAAGTATAGCTGTTCTCTGTTCACTTACCATTAAAACTAGCCAACTGAACTCCATTTAACTGTAACTCCACTTCTGTAAGGAGCTGATTCATATATGCATATGTATAGAGTCAGTTTCATCATAGCGTTTGATGGTTTTTGCGACTGCACTTGAGGAAACTTTAAAAGTTCTTGACATTTTCCAGATTGACTGACTTTCACGTCTTAAAGTAATGATGAACTGTCGTTTCTCTTTGCTTATTTGAGCTGTTCTTTCCATAATATGGACTTGGTCTTTTATACAGGTGTGCCAAGCATGTAGTGTCACCCAAAAGACTTAAGGCTATTATCGCTGCCAAAGGTGCTTCAACAAAGTACTGAGTAAATGGTCTGTATACTTATGTAAATGTGATATTTTTTAAATGAGCAAACATTTCTAAATAACTGTTTTTGCTTTGTCATTATGAATATAATGTGTAGATTGTCAATGGAAAAAAACGATTTAATCCATTTTAGATTCAAATTGGTCTCCCGAGTGGTGCAGAGGTCTAAGTCACTGCATCTCAGTGCTCGAGGCATCACTACAGACACCCTGGTTCGAATCCAGGCTGTATCACAACCGGCCGTGATTGGGAGTCCCATAGGGCAGCGCACAATTGGCCCAGTGTCGTTTGTCTGGTGTAGGCTGTCATTGTAAATAATAATTTGTTCTTAACTGACTTGCGTAGTTAAATAAAGGTTCAATTAAATAAAAAAGAACAAAATGTGGAAAAAGAGTGCTTTCCGAATACACTGTATGTACAGTACCAATCAAAAGTTTGGACACACCTACTCATTTAAGGGTTTCTATTTATTGCTACTATTTTCTACATTGTACAATAATAGTGAAAACATCCAAACTGTGAAATAACACATATGGAATCATGTAGTAACCCCAAAAAGTGTTAAACAAATCAAAATATATTTCATATTTTAGATTGTTAAAATAAGCCACCCTTTGCACATGCATTCTCTCAACCAGCTTCACCTGGAATGCTTTTCCAATAGTCTAGAACAAGATCCCACATCACTCTGTGGTCCAACTCATCCCAAACCATCTCAATTGGGTTGAGGTCAAGGGATTGTGGAGGCCAGGTCATCTGATGCAGCGCTCCAATACTTTTCTTATTGGTCAAAAAGCCCTTACACTGCCTGGAGGTGTATTGGGTCATAGTCCTGTTAAAAAACACATGATAGTCCCACTAAGCGCAAACCAGATGGGATGGCGTATCGCTGCAGAATGCTGTGGTAGCCATGCTGGTTAAGTATGACTTGAATTATAAATAAATCACTTAGAGTCACCAGCAAAGCACCCCCACACCATCACACCTCCACCTCCATGCTTCACGGTGGGAACCACACACGCTGAGATCATCTGTTCACCTATTCTGTGTCTCACAAAGACACGGCGGTTGGAAACAACAATCTCAAATTTTGACTCATCAGACCAAAGGACAGATTTACACCAGTCTAAGGTCCAATGCTCGTGTTTCTTGGCCCAAGCAAGTCTCTTATTCTTATTGGTGTCCTTTAGTAGGGGTTTCTTTGCAGCAATTTGACCATGAAGGCCTAATTCACGCAGTCTCCTCTGCAATTTCTGAGCCTGGTAACTCTAATGAACTTATCCTCTGCAGCAGAGGTAACTCTGGGTCTTCCATTCCTGTGGTGGTCCTCATGAGAGCCAGTTTCATCATAACGCTTGATGGTTTTTGCGACTGCACCTGAAGAAACTTTCAAAGTTCTTGACATTTTCCGGATTGACTGACCTTTATGTCTTAAAATAATGATGCACTGTCATCTCTCTTTGCTTATTTGAGCTGTTCTTTCCATAATATGGACTTGGTCTTTTACCAAATAGGGCTATCTTCTGTATACCACCCCTACCTTGTCACAACACAACTGATTGGCTCAAACACATTAAGAAGGAAAGAAATTCCACAAATGTACTTTTAACAAGGCACACCTGTTAATTGAAATGTATTCCAGGTAACTACCCCTGAAGCTGGTTGAGAGAATGCAGTGTGTGTGCAAAGCTGTCATCAAGGCAACGGGGTGGCTACTTTCAGCAATCTCAAATATAAAATATATTTGGATTTGTTTAACATTTTTTGGGTTACTACATGATTCCATGTGTTATTTCATAGCTTTGATGTCTTCACTATTATTCTACAATGTAGAAAATAGTAAAAATAAAGAAAAAACATTGATTGAGTAGGTGTGTCCAAACTTTTGACTGATACTGTATGTAGCAGATTATTCAGACAGAGATTGCTCATTGTGCTATTTTCAGTACTCTATTACTTTTCAATTCGGAATACATGTAGTCTAATTGTTAGTGCAACAGATACATCTAAAGTGTGGATTACGATCAAGTTCAAGTAAAAATTTGGATGACGGCATTCCAGGATTTGATCATACCTACGATATAATGTTACTTTTTGAATACCGTGGTCAATTAATGAAAAACTATTCACAGCTTCAGTAATTACACTTACAAATGTGTTGCATCCAAACGAGGCCCACTGTATCTGTTAAAATCTCTGGATTACCTAGCACACATTCCAATTGAAATACATTCCAGCTTCCCAGACAGATCAATGCAGGTGGAGGTGACAGTCAGGGATGCGAGAGAGAGAGTGAGAGACAGAGACAGAGACAGACAGACACAGACAGACAGAGAGAGAAAGAGAGACAGACGATACTGCATATAGAGAGATATAACACAGAGGATGTGAAGAGTGACTATCGCTCATCCTCTGGAGCGGCTGATCACAAAATTGTCCTATCACGACATCTGACAGCTAGTGACAAATGACAAATGTCTACTCCCCCAGCCGAAACACAAATTGGGCTGCTGCACTATCGGGGACATGGGATTTAATTTCTTACAGTGCCCCACAGGCATTCTGCCTGCCATCACAGGCACGGTGCACTGACACCTATGTTACACACCAGGGTTGTGTTTATTAGGAACCAACTGGAAGAAAACTGACTGAAATAGGGAGGGACTTCCTGGACTCACCCATTCTCCCCACCCTCAACATGAACGGAATGTGTAATTACTCCCTCTACCTGCCGAAGAAAGACCCTCCACAATACACTCCTCGGTTTCGGAGCAGTATAAAGTGATCTGACTCCCTGCCCTGATAACTTGGAAGTATAGCGAACAGTATTCTTTACATGTCGAAAATAGGCATAATCAAAAGTGGCCATTTGTTGAGGAGAATTAGCCGAGCAGTGCGTGTGTGTGTGTGTGTCATTTCGAGGGAATACTGCGACGTTGGGGACAAGGCTCGGAAAGCGGTGATTAACTGAACGTTGAAAGAAAATTACATAAATAACGAGTGGTCTCTTCTTCCTGTGGGGATGGTGCTGTATGATGCTTTGTTGAGCAATCGCTCTCTCTCTTTAGGAAATGGAGGGCGTGGGTCATCACTCTCCACGATGATCCCCCCTCTCTTGCCCCCTTAGCACCCAGTGGCACAAAAAGACATGGGGATCCGAGCAACTGGGTGAGAGGAAAACATGGGCTCCAGCAGGACATTAATGAGTCATCAATCAGGCCGATATGAATCATCTCTACAGGACCATTAGTGCAAAGTGTTACCAACATCATCAATTTCCATTAGCGAGTAGCAGCAGCAGGCTCCATCTCCTTACCAGCGAGGTGAAGATGTAGGTGTAGTAGACGGAAAGCATGCCCAGCTCCGACGCCTGGAAGAAAGAGAGAGAGGGGGGAGAAAGAGATAAGGATAAGGAGAAAAATAGGTATATATATAGAGAAGGAGATATACACAGAGTGTACAAAACATTAGGACCCCCTTTAGCTCCCAGAACAGCCTCGATTCGTCAGGGCATGGACTCTACAAGGTGTCGAATGCATTCCACAGGGTGGTGGGCCATTCTTGATACACGTGGGAAACTGTTGAGCGTGAAAATCCCAGCAGCATTACAGTTCTTGACATAAACCGGTGCACCTGGCACCTACTATCATGGCCCATTGTCTCAAGGCTTAAAGATCCTTCTTTAACACGTCTCCTCCCCTTTTCTACACCGATTGAAGTGGATCAATAAGGGATCATAGTTTTCACCTGGAATCACCTAGTCAGTCTACGTTATGGAAAGAGAAGGTGTTCTTAATATTTTCTATATATACACAGTACATATATATATATATATATGAGAGAGAGAGAGAGAGAGAGAGAGAGAGAGAGAGAGAGATCAGATACTCTGCAGTCTCCTGCTCGATTACACAGCGGCAGATCAAATCCGCCCACATCTTGATAAGACATGACATATTCTTATCTAATGACGGGCTCTCTTCGGAGCAATTAGTAATACAATATTTTAGTATGCTGCTCAATACATTAGGATTTGATTAAATCAAAGCCTCAGCAGCAAGCACTGGTTGTGAAGGACACGGTGAACTTTCTACAGTTGAGCTTCTTTGAGTATATTTATTTTGGTATAAACTGTTCCACCAAATTTGTTGACACCAATGTGAACTGTGGCATAATGGTGCAACGCAAATCTTTTTAAAAACGTGTTTTCCAATCAGTCCAGTCTGACTTAGTCTGACATACATCTGAGATACATCCAAAAAATAAACATATTTCATAGAGTACAGTATATCAAGGGAAATCTGTTCAATAAGGTTTGACTTGTTGACTCCTGGATCTCATTCGATGGAAGCTACAGTACGTCTCTGTTCAACCACCCACACACATTTCACCTAGAAGATTCTCTCAGCCAGGTCACCCATGATACAAGTCAATATTCAACGTCCATCCATGTCTGAGGACGTTGTGAGATGTGAGATGTGGAAGGGGATGGTGGATGGGCATCTTATTCCAAAGGTTGCAAGTTCAAATCCGGTGATAGAAAGTTGTTTTCATTTTCATTTTCATTTTCATCCCAAACCTTCACTCTTAATTTAAGAATTTGGAGTTAATGCCTACTGGAAACTTAACCCGAACACTTCTAAAATTGACATTTGGAACAACTTAAAAATTGTACGTTTCAGAAACATGGATGAACGTCTAATTCTGATGTGCGACTGTGAGACCTTGTTGGATTCTCTACCTCTACCTCAGGGGTACAAACTCCCATTCCCAAGAGCCACAGGTTCTTCTGGTATAAAAATGTATTTATCCAAAGAGGCCTTACAGCAAAAAGCAATATGATTCAAACAGGTAGATGTTTGTGGCGGAATAATCCCAAACAATGTGTTCCCCGACAGAATCCTTAGATCATTTGTTTTGGTACTGTCCATACGTTGCAGGTTTTTGGTCACAGGTCCAGGAATGGCTGAACAATTGCAATATTTACCTGAGCTAACTCTGCACATAGCACTACTGGGTGATATGAAAAGTCATAGTCAATCAATCAATAATATAACAATACTTTTAGCAACAACAACAAAAATATTTTCAATCTATAATCTGTAGTAACAATGAGACTAGTTTGCTCCAATTTGGGGAGGGGTGGTAGGGTTGGAGGGTAATAAAGGAAATATATTCTTAAAGATATGTACATATATGTATGTATATGTATTTATATATATGTAAGTGTATATTTTGTAGGTGTATATGTATGCATTTATATGTGTATGCATGTATGTACTGTATGTGTATGTAACATACATACAGTACATATACATACATACACATACATAAACGCATACACATATATATATATATACAGTTGAAGTCGGAAGTTTACATACACCTTAGCCAAATACATTTAAACTCAGCTTTTCACAGTTCCTGACATTTAATCCTTGTAAAAATTCCCTGTTTTAGGTCAGTTAGGATCACCACTTTATTGTAAGAATGCGAAATGTCAGAATAATAGTAGAGAGAATGATTTATTTCAGCTTTTATTTATTTCATCCCATTCCCAGTGTGTCAGGAGTTTACATACACTCAATTAGTATTTGGTGGCATTGCCTTTACATTGTTTAACTTGGGGCAAACATTTCGGGTAGCCTTCCACAAGCTTTGGTAGGCCTCCTTGCTCGCACACACTTTTTCAGTTCTGCCCACAAATTTTCTATATGATTGAGGTCAGGGCTTTGTGATGGCCACTCCAATACCTTTACTTTGTTGTCCTTCAGCCATTTTGCCACAACTTTGGAAGTATGCTCGGGGTCATTGTCCATTTGGAAGACCCATTTGCGACCAAGCTTTAACTGATGTCTTGAGATGTTGCTTCAATATATCCACATAATCTTCCTCCCTCATGATGCCATCTATTTTGTGAAGTGCACCAGTCCCTCCTGCAGCAAAGCACCTCCACAACATGATGCTGCCACCCCCATGCTTCACGGTTGGGATGGTGTTCTTTGGCAATTAAGCCTCCCCCTTTTTCCTCCAAACATATCGATGGTCATTATGGTCAAACAGTTCTATTTTTTTTTTGATCAGACCAGAGGACATTTCTCCAAAAAGTACGATCTTTGTCCCCATGTGCAGTTGCAAACCTTAGTCTGGCTTTTTTATGGCGGTTTTGGAGCAGTGGCTTCTTCCTTGCTGAGCGGCCTTTCAGGTTATGTCGATACAGGACTCTGTGGATACAGATACTTTTGTACCCGTTTCCTCCAGCATCTTCACAAGGTCCTTTGCTGTTGTTCTGGGATTGATTTGCACTTTTCGCACCAAAGTACGTTCATCTCTAGGAGACAGAACGCGTCTCCTTCCTAAGCGGTATGACGGCTGCTTGGTCCCATGGTGTTAATACTTGCGTATTATTGTTTGTACAGATGAATGTGGTACCTTCAGGTGTTTGGAAATTGCTCCCAAAGATGAACCAGACTTGTGGAGGTCTACAAAAAAATATATAGTTTGATGATGTCAAGCAAAAAAGCACTGTTTGAAGGTAGGCCTTGAAATACATGCTCAGATACACCTCCAATTGACTCAAATGATGTCAATTAGCCTATCAGAAGCTTCTAAAGCCATGACATCATTTTCTGGAATTTTCCAAGCTGTTTAAAGGCACAGTCAACTTAGTGTATGTAAACTTCTGACCCACTGGAATTGTGATACAGTGAATTATAAGTGAAATCATCTGTCTGTAAACAATTGTTGGAGACATTTCTTGTGCCGTGCACAAAGTAGATGTCCTGACTAAAACTATAGTATGTAAACTTCCGACTTCAACTGTATATATACATTACCGTTCAAAAGTTTTAGAACTCCTACTCATTCAAGGGTTTTTCTACATATATATTTGTTTATATTCTATTTTCTACATGGTAGAATACGAAAGCACCCGAATGTCCATTGAGAAAGCACAACGACTACACCATTTAGCTAAGCTAAGAATGACGAGAATAAACAAGTCAATAAATGTTGGGTAGTTAGATAGCCTATAGTTAATAAACTGGCAAGTTTGATGTAGAACTACTAACGGTAGGTAGCTAACTAACATACCGGTACATACTGCTGTCATGATATGTGGTTCATAAGGACAGCGTAGCTAACAAATTGTCAGCCAATATAACGTGTAAGGTAACTTATTTGAAAAGTCATTACTTTATCACATTGAGTAGCAAGCTACCCCTTGGTCGTTAGTGCAAATCTGGTCTGCAATAGGGGGGTTCACACCTAGCTCGGCTATTAGACTATTCTTTAGTAAAGGTTGAATTGTTGTTCAGCTATTAGTCCTCCTCCCCAACTTGCAACAAATTACTGTTATCATCTCATTCCTTTCCCTCTTCCACGCATCATCATTCAGCTCTTGAATGGCTCGCTTGTGGTCATGCTGGCAGGATATGGCAGCGGGTCAAGAATTTGGTTCTGCGTCAAGAATTCTGCATACAGTAGCACGTTTGTATGAAGGTGTGGTTATTCACAGGCAAATTGTTATTTGCTATGGAGGTATTTGTGTCTTTTTGTCGAGAGCAAAACCTTTTTTATTTTCAGTCAAAAATAATTGATCTGAAAGCAACTTTTTTCCGACACAAAGGAAGTCAAAACGGACACCTACGAAGGTGGCATCTCAGGTAAGCAGCACTGGGCTGTAGTGACGTATCGTAAAAATGACATCTGCTGCTTTAGATTGAACAGTTGTTTTCATATCTATAAAAAAAATTGCTATTTCCTTTACTTTCAGAGAGCGAGCTGTATCTGATACTGTCAGATGTTCACTGCCTGAGGAACAAGGCCATGAAAGCTTCATTGCTGGCAAAAGTGTCCATAACCAGAGGTAATTAAACTGTTCTGTGTTCTTTTTCTCCATTTCTGCCTGTCTTGTTGTACATGGCACCTGTCTCACATGCGTTAATTAAAAAATACTTCAGATGTCAGCTGCTAATTTTCAGATTTACACCACATGAACACAGACATTTTTACTGGACTATCTGTTGCTGCCAAGTCATGATTTCCCTGGGGGTTAGCCTTGCAATAACCAAGTGGTGAGACACATAGCCCTCTATATTTAAATGTTTCAGGTACACTCCGATAGGTGTCTGCGTCACATACAGAATCTTTTGACATGGTCTTCTATTGTTTGTCCTCGTGTGTCTGTTTTTCAGCATAAAGTACTCTGTAGCCACTTAGTGTGGACAACAGGTGAGACCACACACACACACACACACACACACACACACACACACACAATAAGTCTCTCTTCTTCACTTCATCCCTCTCCCCCTTCTCCCTAAATCCTCTAGGGTATATCAGCTGTTTTGGTGAACGCCTCCCGCATCTGAACTGGCTGACACAGAGGGCAGAGCGTGATCATAGGTGAGATGTCACTTGGTCGGGTCAACAGGAAGTATTATTAAAGAGATTCTTTACATTGAAATACAAACAGAGATGTATTAGTCCCAGAGTTAATGATCCAAGGTCAGTTTTGCATTTCACTGATTAAGATGACTGACCGTGGTAGAATAAAAAAATCAAGGCTTAATCATGCTCTCTCTCTATCCATCTGTGTCTCGTCTGCAGGTATGTTTTGATGTGAGAGAGGAAGCCAGTCCCGTCATTGCCACCTCACCCGCTCTTAAGATAACCTTCAGGCCAACTGGGGGCCCAAGGCTGGTTAGGAGACACCGCAATTGTGATGAACTGAGAGAATATTAGGGTAGCAAGAGAGAATAAAGTAGACGGCACGGGTCAAAGTTATTGATTTATGATCCTGTGTCCATGATGACGTGTACATGTCCAAATATGGGCCTCCGGCCAGGCCATCCTGTTCCTGTGGTCACGTGTTAAAGGGTGTGTGTTATTTTATATCTATATTGCATCCTTTGAACTAGTCATGCTGATTGATGTCTAGGGGCCTGGTTGAACTGGGGGGGTTCAGTGTTTGAACCTGTATGGCCTCCACCCCCAGTTTTATTGCCCTTATGGTTGTTATCTGATGAAGCAGGAATGTCCGGGTTATTGGCTGTGGCATACGCATTATAAATGTCCAGAACAAGGCCTGCGATTTTTAAAATAAAGGCCAGAATATTAAACATAAAAAATATGTCTCCTAGGCCAATTCTCGGGGTTCTCTGCAGCTCATGTCATGAACGCAATGACAAAAGCCTGGAGGATGTTTTGCGTGAGGCTCCAGAATGTTTTAAAGGAGTTTTGGGTACGAGTGAGGGACATATGTCTTACATATTCCAACCTGAGGAATCTACGGTTAAGATATTCACAGACAGCGGCCCCAAACCCCTTTATCGGGCAGAACCCGGGAGTTTTTCTCCAGCGCTAAGGATGAGAGAATGGCTTAAAATAAGACTCGCGCTGTGTCAAATTGAACAGGCCCTGAGTGCTTCAAGTCTACCCGGATATGCGTTGGAAGAGCTGGTCTGCGGACGAAATGATCTGATGGCCCTAAGAGTCGCTTCAATGGCGTATACCCCTGAACCTGTATGGCCCCCACCCCCCAGTTATTGCCCTTATGGTTGTTATCTGATGAAGCAGGAATGTTCGGGGTATACAGGTCCGACCACTACCTTGTATCCTTTTCCCTCTCGCTCTCATCCAACACTTCCCACACTGCCCCTACTCGGATGGTATCGCGCCGTCCCAACCTTCGCTCTCTCTCCCCCGCTACTCTCTCCTCTTCCATCCTATCATCTCTTCCCTCTGCTCAAACCTTCTCAACCTATCTCCTGATTCTGCCTCCTCAACCCTCCTCTCCTCCCTTTCTGCATCCTTTGACTCTCTATGTCCCCTATCCTCCAGGCCGGCTCGGTCCTCCCCTCCCCGCTCCGTGGCTCGCTGGACTCATTGCGAGCTCACAGAACAGGGCTCCGGGCAGCCGAGCGGAAATGGAGAAAACTACCTGGCATCCTTTCACTCCCTCCTCTCTACATTTTCCTCCTCTGTCTCTGCTGCTAAAGCCACTTTCTACCACTCTAAATTCCAAGCATCTGCCTCTAACCTAGGAAGCTCTTTGCCACCTTCTCCTCCCTCTTGAATCCTCCTCCCCCTCCCCCCATCCTCCCTCTCTGCAGATGACTTCGTCAACCATTTTGAAAAGAAGCGACGACATCCGATCCTCGTTTGCTAAGTCAAAGCGACACCGCTGGTTCTGCTCACACTGCCCTACCCTGTGCTCTGACCTCTTTCTCCCCTCTCTCTCCAGATGACATCTCGCGTCTTGTGACTGCCGGCCGCCCAACAACCTGCCCGCTTGACCCTATCCCCTCCTCTCTTCTCCAGACCATCTCCGGTGACCTTCTCCCTTACCTCACCTCGCTCATCAACTCATCCCTGACCGAAGCTCGTCCCTCCCGTCTTCAAGAGAGCGAGAGTTGCACCCCTTCTGAAAAAACCTACATCGATCCCTCCGATGTCAACAACTACAGACCAGTATCCCTTCTTTCTTTTCTCTCCAAAACTCTTGAAAAGCTCTCCCGCTATCTCTCTCAGAATGACCTTCTTGATCCAAATCAGTCAGGTTTCAAGACTAGTCATTCAACTGAGACTGCTCTTCTCTGTATCACGGATCCGCACTGCTAAAGCTAATGCTCTCATCCTTCTAGACCTATCGGCTGCCTTCGATACTGTGAACCATCAGATCCTCCTCTCCACCCTCTCCGAGTTGGGCATCTCCGGCGCGGCCCAGTTGCGTCCTACCTGACAGGTCGCTCCTACCAGGTGTCTCCTCACCACGTGCTCTCACCACTGGTGTCCCCCAGGGCTCTGTTCTAGGCCCTCTCCTATTCTCGCTATACACCAAGTCACTTGGCTCTGTCATAACCTCACATGGTCTCTCCTATCATTGCTATGCAGACGACACACAATTAATCTTCTCCTTTCCCCCTTCTGACGACCAGGTGGCGAATCGCATCTCTGCATGTCTGGCAGACATATCAGTGTGGATGACGGATCATCACCTCAAGCTGAACCTCGGCAAGACGGAGCTGCTCTTCCTCCCGGGGAAGGACTGCCCGTTCCATGATCTCGCCATCACAAGAACCTTGGCGTGATCCTGGACAACACCCTGTCATTCTCAAATAACATCAAGGCGGTGGCCCGTTCCTGTAATGCTCTACAACATCCGCACTGACCCTGCCTCACACAGGAGGCGGCGCAGGTAATCCAGGCACTTGTCATCTCCGTCTGGATTACTGCAAAGCTGTTGGCTGGGCTCCCTGCCTGTGCCATTAAACCCTACAACTCATCCAGAACGCGGCAGCCCGTCTGGTGTTCAACCTTCCCAAGTTCTCTCCGTCACCCGCTCCTCCGCTCTCTCCACTGGCTTCAGTTGAAGCTCGCATCCGCTACAAGACCATGGTGCTTGCCTACGGAGCTGTGAGGGGAGCGGCACCTCAACCTCCAGGCTCTGATCAGGCCCTACACCCAAACAAGGGCACTGCGTTCATCCACCTCTGGCCTGCTCGCCTCCCTACCACTGAGGAAGTACAGTTCCCGCTCAGCCCAGTCAAAACTGTTCGCTGCTCTGGCCCCCAATGGTGGAACAAACTCCCTCACGACGCCAGGACAGCGGAGTCAATCACCACCTTCCGGAGACACCTGAAACCCCACCTCTTTAAGGAATACCTAGGATAGGATAAAGTAATCCTCCCCCCTTAAAAGACCTAGATGCACTATTGTAAAGTGGCTGTTCCACTGGATGTCATAAGGTGAAAGCACCAATTTGTAAGTCGCTCTGGATAAGAGCGTCTGCTAAATGACTTAAATGTAAAAGTATTGGCTGTGGCATACGCATTATAAATGTCCAGAACAAGGCGTGAGATCCCAGAACAGTAAACATGATTTTTAAACATGGATTTTGCGATCAGTGGCAAAGCCGTGATGACTGTAACAACGGAAGCAGGACCGCGGCTGAAACATAGAGAAAGGGCAAAGTATACTGCCGCAATATACGATGCTCCAAAAAAGCGGTTTCTAAGTGTGTATAGAACCCAGATACCGCCCGCAACTGCGCTGAAAGATGAAGAGCTGATGTCTAATGGACAGCAATGGGGGTATCTGTTTGATTACTTGGCCTGTAGAGTGAACCTCTATACGGTAGCCGAAGGAGAAGAATATACCGCCCGACAGTAGGAGTGGACTATGGGGTTGAAGACTGGACAGTTTTTCGCCAGGTTTTGTGTCCCGAACTGAGACGTATCACCAAGGGGTATAGCTTGTTCACAGGCTACAAGACCCGTTGGGAAGGTACCCCTGACTCCTCAGGAAGAGTATTTCACAGGGTGAAAATACAGAGAAAGAATGGACTTCCCTGTGGCTGCGTGGAGTTCTATATCAGCACCGAGGAAATCCGCAACCAAAACATCCGTGATGGAGGCTTGGTCGGTGATTTTAGGTTGCTTTAGGTTGCTTATTCCTTTTAAAAGTTGGGATTTAATGGAATTGAAAATGTTGGAGTTGTTGGACGCTCTGTTTGTACAGAGCCAACAGCGACAGAGCATTGTTCGGCTAAAGAAGTGCATAATATATACGAATCCTGAGGATTATGATTCACAGGAGCCCCAAGAAGGTACATCGTCAGAAGGGTCACCCCACGAAGAAAACTAAGTATGCGGCTGCGTTAACCACGCCCTGATACCCAGAGGGCTGGTTCAACAATAAAAGGAGGGTCCTTAAAACCTACAGTTCTTCACTTACGCATTAACCATGCATATTCCTACCGCATACCAGAACTCCGAAACGTCATGGGGGCCCGACCCTAAGGATTGTATGCCTCGCAGCCCAACATTCTACTCCCCCCTGGCAAGACCCGCGACACCCCCTACATGTACACAGCCTGAGGACGTGTTTGATGGGGTGGTCAGTACTATTTTTGTGGACACCATCAAGGCCCCTGTAGCCACGCTTTTAGACGTGGTGATTGGAGAATATATATGAGAAAAATGCATCGGTTGTGAGATCAATCACCCCAGCCAGCGCAGGCATCCATGCCTATACGACCCCCCAAGATACTACTTCTTCAACCATTTTGAGGTGCTGGTGAAAAGACTTTGGTCCTGCAGGTTTATACCATCGCTGGTCAGAGCCCTGGAGTCTATGGGCCTTGTGCCGTCTATCCCCAGAGTTTACGGGGTAAACGAGGCATTCCTACATGAACTGAAGGAGGCGACCTACATCCACGAGAAACTCAAAGAAATCCGACACACCCTGGTGGACGATAACAAATACAGGGAGGCTGTGGTGGCTGATGTGATGACTTTCTGGCTCAATAAACCCCAAGAGACCGAGTGATATTTTTGTTATTTAGATGTAAAGCAATGGGTAACTATGTGTATACGATGTTAGAGAGAATAAATACATATTTTCTTTTGAGAGATCTTACAAATGTTATGCATCAAATTATTGAAAATAAAGTGAACAATGTATCGTTCTACACAACCCACAATTCAGGGACTAATGTAGAGCGTGTGTTGAAAATGGAACAAATCATGAATCATGTACGGCATGCGGGCGAGTGTCTACAATGGACACAAATGGTATCCCGGCTTGGTGGTGATTCTGAAGAACTAGAAACAACCTTGTCTAAGATTTTACTTTATTTGTTTGAAACACCATTTAATTGTAACATGTATCATATTTGTTGTTTATATACTTTTATAGCGGATGTGTGTGTTGTAAAATTCAGCGACACAAACCTGTTAATCTAAACCAAATATACAGGGTTTTGCATGATGTGATCATTGAGAAAACGGGGACATGTATCCTGCAACGAATTCTGAATTGTCTGTATACGTAATACATAATGTTTTCTTGAAAATAAAAATCCCAAAAATGAAAATGAAATGTTGTCGTTATTTGAAAGTGGCTCATTAACGTTATTGTACCTCAGAGAGGCAAGAAGGATGACAGAGCAAATGTTGAAAAACATTTATTATAATCCCTCTAATCCTGGGTCTTATGGGGGTAAGGAACGTTTACAGAGAGCTTTATCCGAAGAAACAGGTCGCCGGTTAAGCGATGCTAAAGTGAATGAGTGGCTATCAGAGTAAGAAAACCATTTCCATGAAATAGAGTTTTTTCTACCCAACCATTGTCCCAATTTCAGGCTGATCTATGTGACATGCAGGCCCTTGCAGATAAAAATGATGGAAATCGCTACATGCTAACGGTTATAGATATTTTCTCTAAAATAGCTTTCGTCAGGGTCTTAAAAAACAAGAGTGGGGCAGAGGTGACCCGGGCCTTTGACTCTATGTTGAAGGAAGGAGGAGCCCCCAAGAAAGTGCAGACTGATGGCGTAAAATAATTTTTTAATAATACTTTTCAGAAACTCATGAAGAAGCACAATATAGTACATTTTGCTACAGGATCGGATTTGAAAGCTTCAGTTGTTGAACGCTTTAACAGAACTCTGAAGGAGCTGATGTGGCGCTATTTTACAGCTCACAACACGCATAGATATATCGATATAGTTCAAGATTTAGTAATTGGGTATAACAATAGTTATCATAAGAGTATACGGATGAAACCCTCTGAGGTCTCTTCTGAAAACTCTTTTCAAGTCTTTAAAAATCTGTATGGTTTGTTCCCCCTTCGCCGTAAGAAAAAAATACATTTTAAATTCATTGTGGGGGACTTGGTTCGTATATCCAAGTTGAGGGGTGTTTTCGACAAAAAATACGAGCAAGGATACAGTGATGAGCTATTCACGGTTACCGAATGTCTGCCGCGCATACCCCCGGTCTACACATGAAAAGATTATGACGGGGAATTTATAGAGGGATCTTTTTATGAGAAGGAATTACAGAAGGTACAGTTGGGTAAAGACAAAGTGTTTCACGTGGAGGAGATTCTAGATCAAAAGAGAGAAAATGGTCAAAAATGGGTGCTGGTCCGCTGGAAAAACTGGCCCCAAAAGTTCAACAGTTGGGTATTAGAGCAGGATGTGGTGGAGGCATCGGGGGTTAATTTAAACCCACATGCATGATAAAATACGTCATCATTCGTGTGTACACCGGAGTGAATCATGGAGCACAGCGGCTTCTACCTGACTCTCCCCAGTAATGCGTCCGCACATATATATCGTAATAATCAGAGTTCGAATTATACAACCAATTTTCCAAAGCCTATAGAGTTATCAGAGGCCTGGGAAGTAGGTCTCAGCGAGATTACATACCCCCATAGCTGGTATAATATCAAAGATAAGGACCGTGATTTTTATTGCAAAAAGTTATCGGAACCCGCGAAACTTATTAAGGTTAAAAAAGGGTTCTTTAGAACCGTCGACAGGATCGTCTCCGAGTTGAATGAACGCCTATTACTGAACAATATGGAAATATTCCTGATGTACAACCCTATACATAAACGTGTACAAATCTCAGGAGATGCTGCCTGGGGAATAAAGACCGGTGGTAATTTAGCCTACATGTTGGGGATGGGTCCCAATAAATGGACGTATGTGAAAGATAAATTATTCCCATTCCCCGCAGATATACATGCAGGATTTTACAACATATTTGTGTATACCGACATCATATCCTATCAAAAGGTCGGAGACAGTTGTGTGCCACTCCTGAGAACGGTACATATAGACGGAAAGGATGGGGACATAGTCACTGTCACCTACGACAAGCCACACTACGTACCTGTAAGCAAGAAATATATTGAAAACATTCTTGTTGAGCTTAAAACGGATCAGAACGAAAACATCGAATTTACTTATGGTAAAACGATTGTAAAAATCCACTTTAGACCCACCAAAACCTCTCTACATATATAATATTAGTATTACATATTTTATATACATAATACAAATGAATTAAAAAGGGTTATGGAACACCGACATCTCGACCCTAACCGTTATGTCTCATACTATGTTGATCAAGTGGGTATTGGGTTACCCGGCTATTATGTTTCCCCAACCATGTATGGTTCGGGGATAGGAGGTATGTTTCGTAACCTCTTTAGGATGGTTTTACCGTTTATGAAGAGAGGCCTCAGCATAGCCAAACCGCATTTAAAATCAGCAGCAAAAAATATAGTAAGTGAGGTTGTAGCCAATGCTATGACCAGAAGGGCGTCACCAGATGTCGAGCGTCAAGAAGGCCCGGGGCTGATGATGTTGTCTCGAAGACCAAAAAAGAGACCTCCGGGTATAAGGCGCAGGGGGCCCTCAAGGAAAACTTTTCTTTCCCCTTTGTCGCACCTGCAGTGAAAACAAACAACAAACCCCATGTGATCACTCAGATCAAGAAAGAGCCCTTACAGGGGTGTGGGTCACAGTTGAATTCTCTAAGGCTTTAGAGATTGGGTATCGTGTGGCCAAAATCTTTGAAGTGTGGAACTTTTCCAAGAAATCAGACACTCTTTTTAAAGAGTACATCAAGACCTTCTTGAGATGCAAGCAAATGGCTTCAGGCTATCCTGCATCGGTCACAGATCAAGAGAGCAAAGACAGGTACATTCAAGACTATCACGACAGAGAAGGCATACTTCTTGACCCTGACAGAATAGAGGTCAACAAAACCAAACGAAATGTGTCGATATTGTACTTAAATTCACTTTGGGGCAAATTATCGCAGAGATGTAATATGCTAACAACGTCGATTATTAAAGACCCCGAAGAATCTTTGGAATTTGTTTTTTCGGACCAATACGAAATTTCACATTTTTCATTCTTGAGTCAAGACATTGCCATGGTGCAATGGCGACGTAACAAGAAGTGGGTTCTACCCCCGGTTAATGTAAATGTGTTTCTTGCAGCATTTACCACGGCCTATGGCCGACTTGAACTGTAAACGTTCATGGAGCAGTTCATCAAAGCTGTCATCAAAGCAAAGGGTGGCTATTTGAAAAATGTCAAATATAAAATATATTTTGATTGGTTTAACACTTTTGTGGTTACTACATGGTTCCATATGTGTTATTTAATAGTTTTGATGTCTTCACTCTTATTCTACAATGTAGAAAATAGTAAAAATAAAGAAAAACCCTTGAATGAGTAGGTGTTCTAAAAATATCTTCAACCTTCAACAAAAACTTAAAATGAGATAAAGGGAACCTGAGTTTACAAATAGTTTTTATATTTTTTATTAACAAAGTTATGCAACACCCAATTCCCTTGTATGAAAAATGGATGATCATCAAGACTCTTGGAAGAATGGGAACTCTATGGGAAGATGATTCAAAAGTATAACTTTTTGGATGTCATGGGTCCCATTATGCCTGTTGAAAACCAAACACTACATTCCACATTAAGAACCTTATACCAACAGTCAAGCATTGTGGTGGTAGTGTGATGGTTTGGGGATGCTTTGCTGCCTCAGGACTTGGATGACTTGCCATCCATCTGTGAGCTGAAACTGAAGAGCAGCTGGGTCATGCAGCAAGACAATGATCCTAAACACACAATCAAGTCTACATGAAAATGGCTAAAAAGCAACCAATTTAAAGTTTTGGAATGGCCTAGTCAAAGTCCAGACTTTAATCCCAATTGAGATGTTGTGGCAGGACTTGAAGCGAGCAGTTCATGCTTGAAAACCCACAAACGCTGCTGAGTTACAGCAGTTCTGCATGGAAAAGTGGGCCAAGATTCCTCCACAGTGACTTGAGAGACTGATCAACAACTACAGGAAGCATCTGGTTGGAGTCACTGCAGTTAAAGGTGTCACAATCAGTTATTGAGTGTAAGGGGGGCAAATACGCTTTCACAAATGGACATTGGGTGTTGCATAATTTTGTTTATGAAATAAATGAAATAAGTATGTAATTGTTGTGTTATTTGTTAATTCAGATTCCCTTTATGAATATTCGATGTTGGTGTAAGATCTGATAACATTTTGTATAAACAATATGCAAAAGTAGAGAAAATTAGAAAGGGGGCAAATACTTTTTCACGACACTGTATATGTGCCCACTTCCATGACACTGTATATGTGCACACTTCCACGACACTGTATATGTGCCCACTTCCACGACACTGTATATGTGCCCACTTCCACGACACTGTATATGTGCCCACTTCCACGACACTGTATATGTGCCCACTTCCACGACACTGTATATGTGCCCACTTCCATGACACTGTATATGTGCACACTTCCATGACACTGTATATGTGCACACTTCCATGACACTGTATATGTGCCCACTTCCACGACACTGTATATGTGCCCACTTCCACGACACTGTATATGTGCACACTTCCACGACACTGTATATGTGCACACTTCCATGACACTGTATATGTGCACACTTCCATGACACTGTATATGTGCCCACTTCCACGACACTGTATATGTGCACACTTCCACGACACTGTATATGTGCACACTTCCATGACACTGTATGTGCACACTTCCATGACACTGTATATGTGCACACTTCCACGACACTGTATATGTGCACACTTCCATGACACTGTATATGTGCACACTTCCACGACACTGTATATGTGCACACTTCCATGACACTGTATATGTGCACACTTCCATGACACTGTATATGTGCACACTTCCATGACACTGTATATGTGCACACTTCCATGACACTGTATATGTGCACACTTCCATGACACTGTATATGTGCACACTTCCATGACACTGTATATGTGCACACTTCCATGACACTGTATATGTGCACACTTCCATGACACTTAGTCATTTTCTTTTGATTGTATGGTTATTATTATTTTAATGGTTGCTAGTAAGAGGACACCGACCAGATGATACATTACTTGCTTGTTTGCTAACATTTGTTAAACCGTTTTACAGTATCAGATTGTCAGGTCAATTTAAGTCAAATTACTTAATTTAGTGGAGAAGGACAGGTGGACACTGCACTGCAAAATGCACATTGTTCTAAGTCTTGATCTTGAAGTGTTGAGAATGCAGACAGCCAACAGATGATAGAGTTTACGAGCTTTTTTTTACCAGATTTTTAAGTTGACCAGCTTTTTAATCACAGTTAATATGCCTTTAAATGTGAAGTACGGGTCAGGGACTTCAGCAAGTTTACAAATATAAGTAATGGAAAGAAAGTGTTTCTTTTGGCTGGCACAAAGCCAAACTTCCTCAGCTTTCTATTGTTCTCATTGCCCCTTTTCTTTCTGTTTCCCAGGTTTTTGTTTTGGGGCGTATAGTTCTTCCCCGCCATGCTGAGCACAATATCTGAGCAAATCCGATCACAGCTTTGTATAGTAGGACAACATGTGGAGATTACATTCAGTGATGCTGAAGCTAAACCCCCCAGACCACAAACGCCCTGCTGCAGAACACACAGCCAATACACTGATTTATTTTAACTATTGGAGGGTTAAATATAATACGTTCACAGAGCATATATGAGTCCCACTTAAATGAACACTTCTCAGAGTATTGAAAAAAAAAACAATCCCACTGTCTTCAGTGTAAGAAGTAGACCTCTGGCTGACCAGCATTCTAACGAAAGACGTAAACATCCAGAAACAAAGAGGATAGAATGTCCTGCGTGAAGAGAGGGTAATAAGATTAGACTATTTTATACAAAGTCCTTACAGTTTACCATGTAATTAAATCCTCAGTCTAGCACAAAATGTTGGCAAAAAAGCGTACATTTGCTCGGCCAACGTCCTCTCCTCATGAGCGGGCTGCATGCCAACAAACTATCCACAGCACCACTACACACCTCCACCAGACAGAGAGATGGAGAAGAGGAGGAGTAGAAGACAGAGGAATGATAATAGAGGTATGGAGCGGCTGTAGGACAGAGGCGGAGACATAGAAAGAAATCCCACGGTCAGCTCTTGTGGGTTGTTACTCTTTGCCCCCCCCTCGAGTTGCCATGGTGACAGGATGCCCAGCAACGGCCATCAGTATCTCTGATTGAGGCAAAGATTGAGACTGAAGAGGAGAGTGGCAGGGAAACAAACAGTAAGAATTGACTGGATGAACACAGAAATGTGACAACAGAAGAACTAATCAGGGAGGGTGGGAGGGAGTGTGTGAGGGAGAGATAAATACTTTAGAGGGAGAGAAAGAAAAACATTTAGAGAAAAAAATATATATATATTCATTGGGGCAGGGATATTAGTGTTGCCTGATGACTCATCCTGAATTTAATTACACTGCTCTATCAATCACGCCATACATCAGTCTGAATCTGCTGTCCTAGACGTCGTTTGAGCTGATGTCAAAATTATGTGATTCATGATTAGTGCAGGCCAGCTCGGGCCCAACCCATCGGTTTCTGGGACCAATCAAAATGGTTTGAATGTGTTGGCATTCGAGAAGTCGCCGGGGAGGAAACAAATCCAGACTTATCATGGAAAATAAATATTAGTGGGCGTGGCCTTTGGCCAGATCGATGTGGATGGGAAGACAGGCACATTTTTGATTGTCTCCTCAGAGGATATTGTGAGGGATTGGCTTTTCCAGTGCCAGTCCTGCTATGACACTGGCATGCACTAAGGTTGAATGCTGGGAACCCAGTTATCGAGATTTACCGCCCAAAACCACTCCCTTTTCCTGGGATAAATAACTGTGAGAAACCGGTAAATTATAATAAATGATTTATATCAACAGCATGACGTGAAATGGAACTGTCAAATGTATTTGCGACATCTAAATATTGCTTCTCTGCGGCCTTCTCTCTGCTCTCTGCATGATGAATCATCAACGCTCACGGTGGGGACAGACGGCTCAGTACGGAGTGCAGTTCACAATGCATGCAGACCTATCATCTCATCACGGTACCTTTTTTCCTTGTGACAGGTGGGCCTACATTTGCTGCAGCATAGACTATAGACCGACCGAATGCACGTCTAATTTACACATCTCCATCTGGCTTTCGGGGGTCACCTTCATATTTGATTGTAACAAAAACATGTTTTTATTGCAGCCGCAGACTTTTGAAACAGCCTATCCCTCGAATATCATGGCTTTAAATCGGAGCAGGCGCGAGCTGTCTCTCTCTCTTTCTCTTTCTCGCTCTCATCAATTCCATTCAGATTGCATCCAAAATAGTTAATCCTGTTCAAGATAGACATACAGTACCAGTCAAAGGTTTTGCTCATTCAATGGTTTTTCTTTCTCAATGAGTAGGTGTGTCCAAAGTCTTGTTTTCTGAATGTTAAATACGGCAGCCAATAGAACTCACAGGTGGTTTGAAGCAAGAGCGAACGAGCGATGCCGGTGTGCTACAGCAGTTATTTATTCAGTCCCATAACCATTCAATCTTCGTGACGAGAAGTGAATGCCATCTGCATCTAATTCTAGTCCCATATTATTCCAGGGTGTCATTAGAAGGACGAAGATGAGGGCAATGGAACTCGTTTCATTTCACTGTTGAAAGCGAGGAAGGAATGAGGCAACAATAGAGAGAACGAGGAGGTAGGCTAATAACATTAGGGGAAATATTATGAAAAGTGTATATGCGTCAGCCTACTAATTCGCTAACCTACGCTTGTAACTTTGTAGGCCGTATGCGCTGCACCAGAATCGCATGTTCTCTCAGCTTTATCATGGTTTGAACGAGGTGCGTAATTCCAGTCCATATAGTGGAGTATAATATAATATGGTACAGTAATACAATTCACGCTCAAAAAGGTTAGCCTACTGGAGCTTGTTTCATTTATTTACCCAAGAGAGCATATAGCTAGCTACATCTACGTGATTGTAAGTTTTTCTGTAGTGCGTAATGTGCAGTAGCCTATATTGTATATCATATATGTATTGGATAACGACACAATCATTTGGGATTTTTGGAGCATGGGCTCTTAAAATGTCTTTAATGTACAGTAGGGCTCATGAAATTATTTTTATGTATAGCTCATCAGGCTCAAGTAGCACTGAAATTTCAATCAAAACTCTATTAAAACCCAGACATAGACTATATACTTTATATGCTTTTAAATTACACTTTTGGTTTTGGTGGGAAATACCGGGCTACCCGGGAGAAAAGGGATTTTCTTTTCAGGATGGACCATTTGTAAAATACCAGCAAATATTCAAACCTAGCATGCACCCTTAGCCAGTGCTCAATTGCTCTCTCTCTCTCTTGGTCTCTGTCCGTCTCTCCGTCTTTCTCTCTGTCTCTCTGTCCCTCCATTTCCCTTTAGCCATTGTCTCCTTCACTGCAGCCAAGCTTCCAATATCTGTGTTTTAATTACAACACGGCCATTTGCTGCAAGGTGCCTTTCACCCGTGTTTCTGTCACCTTAAGATCTAATCGCAGGTCTTTAGAAGGGATAGCAGGAGAGGCTTGTCCTATCACGCGAAGTATTAACTTTATGTCGGCTCCAGAAGAACTCTGCCAAGCTACATACAGAGTGTTCTATCTTTGTTGCTTTCATTTCTAACTTCTCTGTTCACTTCAGATATGGTTCTATTAGTGGAAACAGACATCACTGAAAGGTCATATTGACAGTTTACTGTGAGGAATAGTCATGTCCGATATGAATGTCCAATTAGATTGAATTATATTATGTATGTCGGACTAGCTCTTCACAACTAAGTGGATGTAGCTCAATGGTAGAGGAACATGCTTCGCATGTATCAGGCCCTGGGTTCAATCCCTTGGAACTGCCAATCTCAGCTGGTGATTTTACGGGGCCTAGCAGTTAGGGTGTGAAAGGTTGCTAGTTCTGACTTGACATAATGAAAAATCTATCAATGTGCCCTTGAGCTAAGCGTTTAACCCTAATTGCACCAGGGTTGCCTTTGATAATGACCGTGCCCCCACTCTCTGAGGGTCTCAGAGAGAGTTGGGATATGCAAAAAAATATTACTAATACAGACTTGTACATTTGTGAAATAGGACAAACATCAGCACCCACCAAATAATTAGCTTATTTATAAATACACAACATATAACCTGATGAGTGATAGACGCCTTCAATAGAAAGCATAAATAGTTCAAAAAGAGTTCAACGTTCCATGATTGAAAAACAGGTTATCTTATCAACAAAGAAAGTCGTTGCTACCAACAGATGTCTGTAAAAAAAAAAAAAAAAAGGGAAAAAAAATATTATAATAAACTTTAGTCACTTCTATTTCCTTTATACTACAACAATATTAATTAGTGTTTGTGATGTTAAGGATTGTATTTATTATAAAGATCAACCATTTAAACCTAATGTACTCCTCCATTATTAATGAATGATCACAGAACAGAACGTAATTTACATCTCACGCCTGTCACTTGAAGTAAAATGATTTGACTGACTAGACCTTTTTCTTTAAAAAAAGCTAATTGCATTGGTTTTAATATCTCCATATTTCCTATCTCTAGCATTGGTTTTAATTTCTCAATATTTCCCATCTCTGCTGCTACCCTTCGGTACTCTAGTGGTTTAAGTGCTAAGCCCAACGGCACTCCACAATCTCCTCTAATTGTATTTGCACACCATTCTACTCTCCAAATATGGAGTTACAGATACTCCGTGATTTATTCGTGCTACTAGACCTACAGTACGTACATCAGAACTACGTGTATGATGTTTAAAGCTACCATTCGTTCAGTCCAACACTCATTCACCGGTAAGTGATTCAGCCTGTAACTCGTTCAATTATTTTCAATATCCACCTTGACCCTGAACTTTATCTTGGGATCGACATATAGATATTAAAAAATAAAATAAAAAGTGTATCATCAGCTACTGCTGAGATGTCTCAGAACATCGGGAAAGAGCACACTACGACAGACAAGACTGGGGCGGCAGGGTAGCCTAGTGGTTAAAGCATTGGACTAGTAACCGGAAGGTTGCAAGTTCAAACCCCGGAGCTGACAAGGTTGGACTGTGTCGTTCTGTGCCTGAACAGGCAGTTAACCCACTGTTTCTAGGCTGTCATTGACAAGACTGGGGTGGCACAGGGGTTTGAACTTGCAACCTTCAGTTAAGAACAAATTCTTATTGCCTAGTTAAATAAAGGTCAAATAAACTCACTCGTTCCAAAATGATGTGGGACATTGTGGCGTTAGCGTCCACAATGATGGTGGCAGTCTTGTCATCGCGAATCTCCTTGAGAAGGGGTGTGGGATCCTGGCTGTCATCCAGCATGCGAACCGATAGGGTCTCCTTGGAGATGAGGAACTGGCGTAGCAGTCTCTCCAGATTTAATAAGCCTGTGGGGTAAGGGACGAAGACCAGTGATGTTATTATGAGCAGGTAGACAACGAATCTCCTAAGGGACGAATTTCTGAGTATTAAAGTCACATTTCTGAGAACTAGCGCTGACAGTCAAAAAATACGACAAAAACATTTAAACTGAATACATTTTTAAAAATTACAAAAATACATCATTTTGTGTGAGAAACACCATATTCTTTTTATGCCTTGGTTTGTCAATAACACGGTCATTAAAATCCTTCCCACCTAAAATAATTGAACTGATGACCTGTGATTACAGCTAATTGTAAAGTCCTTAATTTGCTAGGTGATATTTTCAAACATCCTCTCCAGAGCCGCTTCAAAGAGATTGGAAACGGGTTCATTATAAGTGAGGTAATGAATATGTTTCCAGTGGTACTTTACTGAACTTGTAATACAATTACAATACCACAGAGACCAAGCTTTATTCGTAGTAGAAAAAGCCATTTTGATAGAGTTCATTTGCTGTGTTCTTTTTCTCCTCCCTTTTGAGATTACGTTATATACATGCATAGGTGTCAGAGCATACAGTCCATTACAATACAACTTAATCCAGCATTGATCATAGTAGAAGCCATTGTACATTATAATCATTGTTTTCTTCCTTTGGTTACATGCAGTAACAGCAGCAGCTGTTCCTAAGGCACTGCGTGTTCCAACCCATCGAATCCTAATGCCTTTAATGGTTTGTTTCTCCTAGAAACGCACATCATCAGCGACGGTGCCTGTCTTCTCCGAGACGGTCAGCTCCGTTTACCTGTCGAGTTACACAGCATATCTGCGATGAGCCTTCTAAACCTGCTCAGTCTTCATTCCCTGCTTGCAATTTCACATTTAGTACATTACATAAGACAGCACACTGAGCTGCTCAGTGTTCACAGCAGGAGTTGCCCTGATGTGAGAGGGAAAAAGAGGAGTTGCCCCTCCTGTCATTCCCTTGCATTCAACCAGTGGGGAATACATTTCCATTTGGTGTCTAGGCTGTGCATGATTCAAAGCGACATAAATAAAAATGGAGTATGTACGTGATGTCTTCATTTCACAATCTCTTTTGAGCAGCCACGTCGCGTTAACGTTTCAGGCTTTTGAACCCATGCTAATGAAAAATAACATCATTATTCTCGAACGGGGCACCGTTTCCCGGTTAGCCATGGAAAAAGGGTAGAGACGTGTGAAGTCTGTTTTTCTTTGTGGAGGCTGTGCTGCTGCTGCCTGTGATTCTACAATGTTGTAGGTACCTCATTGGCATGGGCCACACACACTGTGGCACTGCCTGACGCTGCCTCTCAGGCAGACAGATAAAGGCAGGGTCTGCCACTCAGTCTGGGCATCCAGTCACTTCGCCCTTTCACAGGCCGTCACATTTCACTGGGCTCTCACAAAGCCCCGACTCTCATTTACCTTCCTGCACACTGTGCCTCTATGCAAATACACTGCTCGGCCAGGACCAATGACAGGTCTGTGCTGTGTTGCCAGTGTCAACACAGCACTCAACTGGCTGCACACCAGTCTGTTGGACTCGGCTGCTGGACTCCTGCTGTCCGGGAACCCTGCACTCTACAACCTGCAGAATTTCATGGCATTTCACAGTAAAAGATGGATATACTTTTTAAACAGGCCCGAACCCGAATGACCATGATTAATCAGGTGATTTAAGCGATTGATGGGCGGATGGAAGTATGTCGTTTTCCCTCCAGACTAGCAGCATTTGTTAACTGGAGTGCTTGGGATAGGACAGGTGCTAATGTCTAGGCATTGGTAGCGTGTCAGTACATGAACTTATCCTAACCTGAATATAACCACACATATCAAAAAGTCGATAGTCTATCACTCTCTCTTATATAAACAGTTCAGCGTGTCACTAGAGCTCTTTAATGGGCAAGGTTGGGAATTTGGGACGTTGTGGGTCTGTACGATCCTTCATCCTTCCTCCGGGTAGACGAGCAAACAGCTGACCAGGGCTCTCCTCTGCTTTGTTCTCATCCCTCTGTTTAGAGCCTTTGGTGGAGCCACAGTTTCCTCACTTACTGATGTCTTTCAGTAGGGAGGAAGTGCAACAGAACTGACAGCACAGCAACTATTCATTTTGACGGGGAGAATTAAAGGTGGGCTGACGTCTGCTGTTACTGGAGCTGTAAATATATCGTAATCCGTATTGAAACTTTCTCTAAATGTCATCACGTCGGGAGGATTGCTCAGCTTGATCCCCAGACAACAAACAACAACAAGTCATTGCCGGTAAACGGCTAAATCACTTCATCACCCCAGTTAACCGGTCCGTCTTCCCACAGAGTTTATTCATCCAGCTCTCTCCGGAGACAGAGAGACATTATTTTACTTGATCAACTTTAATTACAGATTACTCGTGACATTTTCCGAGCAGAGAGTCGAATCGTTGAGCAAGCATATCCTATAATTGTTCCTCTCCAAGGAGACACAAACATCTACCTTGACAGTTGGAGAAAGCCCAGAACTTTGGCGTGTGTGTGCCTTTAAAACATTTGGCCTAACCTCTCTCAATAAGAAACATAGGGAGTTGGTTGCTAAGGCGCATGTCATCCGAGAAGTCATTTCAGGTTTTACATTCAAAGGGAACTATTTGCATTACTTCTAGCTCATTCAATGCAGATGATAAAATGCTACGTTAGGTGATAGCGGATTCCTAACATAAGATGTTGTGTTGACCAGGAAGCCCCCCACCCTCCTCTGCCCGCTGTTCTTGTCTGAGCCAGTCCCCCAGAAATAGAGTGTGGGTGATCTGTCCCCTCCCACCTGTCTGCTGCCCGCCAGCTGACCTCCCATGCACAAATCTCCCTGTTAACAAAGTGCTCCCCTCTCCCACACAGTCCTCCTCCACCCCTGTGGCTAGGTGCTCTATGTTCTACTGTACTACTCCATAGTAGGCAGGTTAGCCAGATTAATGGGTGTCCTTCTTTGCGCTAGCTCCACACTCCTTCCACTCCTGCCCCTCTCTCTCCCTCTCTCTCCCAGCCAGGAAGCCAGGGGCAGGCTGGGAAATATTCATGACTTGGCCACGCTCTATTAGGCTGTCACCGGCCGCTGTGATTAATGAGGCCAGTGCCGACCGTCACGGGGCCTCTGCCAGCTAGCTAACGCTACCGCGGCTACCGCCACTGCTGCTACAGCACATTGCCGAGCCCAAGCCGTCATTGGTATTTTACAGTGGCGCTGCGGAAGGGGTCACCATAGCAGGGCAATCACTACAACCCATGTCATTTCCAGACAACCTCTCCCTCTGCCCCTATGTGCAATAGCAGTAGTATGGTTAGACCCCCTCCCTCAGCTAAAGTGACTGGCATCCTCCTCGCTGTCGAGGAAGGGAAGGGCCATGCTCCCCCTCAGCAGCCTTATCGATTCCCCCTTAGCCCACACTGACACAGGCAGGATCTCATACAGAAAGGACATTTTAAAGTTTGAGGTTCCTCTCTCACACAGCTTGTTGATGGTGAGATCGCGGCCCTTCGTGGATATGTCAATATTTCCCAGCGTCTCATAACCCTTGCGAGGCACGGAACTGTCATGTGTCTGTGGGCTGATTAACAACATTGTTTGATGAGCGCTCCGTTAAACGGCAGATTGACAGCAACAGACATAAACACCAAGTGGAAAATAACAACTAATTATCTGGTTTTGACACTGGCAGTCATTGTCAAGAAACAAAGTCCAGGCAGTTCTGAGTCACTAAGGTCTTTAGCTGTTGGTGGGTGTTTTTTTTCTCCCTCCCTCGTTTCTTCCTTGTTATCTCCGTTTCTCGGGTAACACCTCAGTCAAACTGACTTTGCTGAGCATAAACGTCAACCATTATTTTCTGAAGTTGGTTGGGAGAGTTGTGTGAGGGGTGGGGGTGATGGTGGGCTGGGGTGGGGGTGGGGGCTCGTGCCAGCTGAGAACACCTCGGTTCTAATCGAGAGCTGAAATCCAGTCCGCCACACTTCAAAGCCCTAAGCTGATTAAGGGGAAAGTTGGCCTGTAGCAGATGGGGTCAATGTGACTTTGTACGGGCACTTGTAATTACTGATTTCTGTACGGGGAATGGTGGAAACAGACTGGGATTTAATCTTCCATTCTTTCATACTTTTTTGTGTTGCTTTGTCTTTGATGTCTTTGAGTCTGGCGGTTTGATCATGAATCCATACAGGGTATTTTCATGCATTTCTCTTTTTAAGGTCAAACATGACATTGTCGTCTCGGGGTGGGAGGTGTTGGATGATAAGTGTATGCGACATCACGCAAGAATGTCACACTGGAATAAAAGAGGAAGATGCATTAATGGACTACGTAAAAAGCAAAGTCATTTGCCTGCATTTTACTAGATGATGACGCATTTTGGGGAGGAAGAATTATGCAAGAGTAAATGCATTTGGGTTATAGATAGGCTTGTGTGTGGGTGTATCAACTGCAGGGCGATTCTGCATCTATTTGAATGCACTGTATCCCAAAATCACTGTGTGTGTGTGTGCGTGCGTGCGTGCGTGTGTGTGAGAGAGAGAGAGAGAGAATGGAATGTGTGTATATGGTACATATGGCAACAAAGAGTTAGTGGTGCGTGACCCACTCACAGTCGGCCTGGGCACAGATGAGACAGGCTGTGGTGCTGTTGAAAAAGGTGAGCAGGCCAGCCACGGCCAGGCTGATGTCTGTGTTGGTGGGGCGCAGGTCCAGGGTGGTGAAGCGGGGGAACTGAACCTTCAGAATGTCCTCGGGGGCCACTTTCACATAGGGAACCTACAGAGAGAGAGAGAGAGACATAAGGTTCAGGATGAATGAATAAAGTAACAAAGAGAGTTGCTGATGGACCGTTAAGCTCTTGTTGTATGAGAATATTGTGTCAATAAAACAAACAGCATGATCCTGACAAAACCAAAGCATTGCTAGAGGAGATGTTTGAGCAGTACAAAATAACAATTGTTCATTATATTCTCATCAGGCTAATTAGGAGCATCTTATATCTGAAACTAATAAAAACTCATTTGAATAATTCAAGAACTCCCTCACAGACGCCTACTAAATTAACTGGAACTCCTGGGCTTGATTAAATTAAGAACAGTTTATACTCTGAGTGTACAAAACATAAAAACACCTTTCTAATGTTGAGTTGCAACTCAGCTTTTGCCCTCAGAACCGCCTCAATTCATCGGGGCATTGACTCTACAAGGTGGTGAAAGCGTTCCACGAGAACGCTGGCCCCTTTCGACACCAATGCTTCCCGCAGCTGTATCCGGTTGGCTGGACGTTCCTTCGGTGGTGGACCACACAGGAAACTGTTTGAGCGTGAAAAAACCCAGCAGCGTTGCAAATCTGTTTTAAAAAAATGATTATATATTTTCTTACTTTTTACCCCCTTTTCATCATATACAATTGGTAGTTACGGTCTTTGTCCAATCGCTGCAACACATGTGCGGCCTCGGGAGAGGCGAAGGTCGAGAACCATGCATCCTCCGAAACGCCATCCTGCCAAGCCGCACTGCTTCTTGACACACTGCTCTCTTAACCCGGAAGCCAGCCGCATCAATGTGTTGGAGGAAACACCGTGCAACTGGCGACCGAAGTCAGGGTGCATGCGCCCGGCCCACCACAAGGAGTCGCTAGAGCAAGATGGGACAAGGACACCCCGGCCGGCCAAAACCTCCCCTAACCCGGACGACGCTGGGCCAATTGTACGCCGCCTCATTGGTCTCCCGGTCTCGGCCGGCTGCGACACAGCCTGGGATCAAACCTGGGTCTGTAGTGACGCCTCTAGCACTGCGATGCAGTGATGAGGCTAAATGAGTTTAAGTTAAAGTTAAAAACACAAAACTCAGATAAGAATGTATAAGAGACTTTTAGGGATGTTCAGTATTGATTGGGTGTCTGTTTTCACAGCTGGGATTTGATAAATAAATTGCAGCCGTTCGTTCAGTGCCTCTGCTGTGGATGCAGTCATAACAAGTCCTCAGTTTCTCTAAGAGGTTAAACACAAATGTGGAGAGAGTCTATGAAGATGTCCAACCCCCCTCGCTCCCAACTTCCAAAGTTATGACTAACATAACTTACACCTGTGCCCCACTTGCAAAAGTTTTTTCAAAATGCAAACACAAGTGCATCTCACCCCTCTATCTCTCCTCGCTCCTGTCTTCCAGAAGCAATTGAATCATCTCTCTTTTAATTCACTATCCACTGAGGTGTGGATGGATGCACCCAGGCTGATGGGCAGTAGGCTGTGGGGCCTCTGGGAACGCGTTACACCGGGTGGGCAGCGGCTAGCACAGTGGGGCTTGAAGGGGTACCTGGAAGGATGCAGTTTGGGCCATGAGATAATTTAATTTTTATTGAACCTTTATTTAACTAAGCAAGTCAGTTAAGAACAAATTCATATTTACAATGACGGCCTACCCCAGCCAAACCCTAACCCGGATGATGCTGGCCCAATTGCGTGCAGCCCTATGGGACTCCCAATCACCGCTGGTTGTGATACAGCCTGGAATCAAACCAGGGTCTGTAGTGATGCCTCTAGCACTAAGACGCAGTACCTTAGACCGCTGCGCCACTTGGGAGGCCTCTTCATCACAGCAGATTGCCTGCCTGCACAGTTCCGCGTGCCCATACATTGCTCTCCCTATGCCCCTGTATCCCCAATTCATTTTAAATCCCTGCCCATCAGGGTGCAATGGAGTCCCCGGGAAGCGTGGATGGATGTAGCGTGCTCTTTTCCTGACAGGCAGTGGCTGTGGTGGCAAAAATGTGAAACACGGATAATGGCCGAGCCACACAGGGGAAATGCAACCCCTCCACCGCTCCCCACCTCTCTGCCCTTCCAGGATCCCTTCTCGCTCTCACAGCACGGATTGCAGAGTGTTATCACCGTGCCCCTTTTGTTTGGAGAGCCTTTCCGCTCTGGTAACTTTGCTGTGAAGCAGTCGGGTTTGGAGAGAAGAGAGGAGACCTCCATTGGCCCATTGGTGAATACTTGTTGTGATATGTTTGGCTCAATGAAGGAATTATTTGTCTACCAAAGCATGAGACCACAGCAAAGAGGCCCGCTAAACTGACATAAGAACTAGCCCAGTAGCTCTACAGTGATCAGTATGAATAAAACAATAAATCAGTGTAGAAAATATAAATGCATCAGGAAGGAAAATGTTTGGTTTCTTTGGTTTCAGCGAGCTCATAGAAGACGTTTAACTCATAGAACTAATTCAATGTCAGTTGAGAGGTGCCCTTTGTCAGGAACAACAATGCAGACCCTGGAAGTTCTTTAAAAAGCATGGCGACAACCGGCACGAGACAAAGTTGTGATGTCAAGGGTTCGTGTCTGGGAGACAGGGGAGCTCATTCAGGGGGGGGAAGTGGGTCATGATCACCCTGGTTTGATGAGTCATTTTCCTCGGCGCAACCTCCTCCTCCAGTTGGCTCGGGGAAACCTTTTCACGTCCCTCCATCATTGAGGGACTACTACTTAAATCAGAATCAGACTTCAGTAAAACAGACACATAGACAGCACAATTACTGCTTTCTAACCCACAAAGGTTTCGTAAGCGAATGAATCACATTGACCCATATAGATATATGACTGTTACGGGACAAATAGGATATGAAATAGCCAGCTCGTCTACAAGTACCGTCGTCTGACAGATCATTTACAGCAACGCAATCGCATGACACTACAACCCCACTACGTCTCTCGGAGCTTGGTCTATGCGCCAGTCAGATACAGTACTGTACGGAGAGGTGGAGACTGAGGGGAGGGTTAATAGTGTATTAGAGGTGCAATTTCTGGTTGTGTGTGTTGAGTGTGGGCTACTGCCGTGTGACAGAGTTGTTTAATGAGAGCGCTCAGTACTCTGAAGTGAGGCAGCGAGCCAGAGAGCAGGGCTAACTAGTAAACCCGGCGCTATCCACAGGTGTGAAGAGAACACACTGGAACACCTGCGGTACGCACCATGAACGCCTACATAATGCTACCGTCTCACAAGCATGACCTTGGCCCCTGACTGGTTGGTGTCGCATTCGCAGCAGTACGTTTTCGAACGCGACTCCTATGACGGTGGGGTTTCATTGTGGCATTCTCATAGATCAGGATTGCTATTCTCAATGGTTACGACAGGTGTCATTACGCCGGGACGAGACGGCAGCGGCCACAATCCTTTGGGCTGGTTGAGTGGACAGGCGTGCCCTTTGGTGTGTGCAATGCACCAGTCATTTTCCACTATTTTATGGGAAGTGGTGCTTGGTGACCTCACCTGCAATCATCTACTTATCTATCTTGATGGCATTATTGTCTTCTGAAAAGACTTAGTGGTAATGGTATAGCGATAGTGGTAATGATGGTGGTAATGGTATAAAACCTTCATGACGCATTGTTCAAGTAGTATAACCACAGACCCCTAAAAGTATAACCACGACCCCTAAAAGTATAACCACAGACCCCTAACCAAGCTACAGTAAAACACATCTACTTTGTTTTCACCTAAAACAATGTTCTTATTCCACAAAAAAAGGACTGAGAAAGACTCTTATTTTTGGTCGAGGTGGTCTCCAAGACATAGCTTGAGGTTTCCTGCAAACGCTGTGCCAAATGACAAAAAGTACACATGTCTAACTTTGTGGAAACTAGCACGGTTTCTCAAAGCACTTGGTCTGAAGGTGAAACCTAATTTACCAGGCCTGCTTCCACTGAGAAGTTGACAAGTGTCCAACTCAATCCTACATGTAGGCTGTGAAACAACAACCATGAGCCCTTGGAGTCCCCAGAGGGAGGCACGCAAATCTGACGCCATATGGTAAGCCAAAATATAATGAGATCTTACATCTGCTACCTTGCCCCTTATGTGCCAGCCGAACAAAACTCATGTTTAATAAAATATCAGACATCCTTTATGGGGGGGGGGGGGGGGGCAGTGTGTCAGCCATAACCGATGGTGTCCTTTGTTGGGAAAATAAAACATTAGCCATGTGTCACAGCCCAGAACTGGCCCACTCACAATTAACACACAACATAGCCACTGTGGAGTGCCTGGGCTCACCAGCAGTGCTGAGCACAGAGAGGAGCATACAGGTTGGCCACAGCCCATCAGAGAACAGATGCACAGGAGAACACAGTCCGTCAGTCAACCCCAGAGCTGGCAGAAGTGGCTGTGGCGGAGAGAAAGGGAAGGGATGGGGCAGGTGTGGGTGATCATATCCATCTGATCATACGTGGCACTGAGAGACACAGAGTAGTAGCTCGGCTGCTGTGGGTGGGAGGGAGGGGGTCGGAGACAGAGAGGAGAGGGAGAGAGAGAGAGGAGACAGCCTCTATTATTGTAATGATCCCGGAGCAGGTCCCCTTGGCTTGCTTTGTCCAAGGCGGGTGGCTGCTGAAGATGGAACGGTCTGTGGTGGATCCCACAACGGCTTTTCATGCAAGTGGAACATTGATGACCAGATCCCCATCCCCATTGACCAGCCGACCGTGAGAAAAAAAGCTCCCTTTCCTTGGAAAATCTATAGTTCTTCTTCACTCTCATCTCTGTGCCTCAAAACATTTTCATAGGCGCCAGCCACCCAAGTCATAGACGGTTCTCTCTGCTACCGCACGGCAAGCCCGGGCTCAAGCAATTAGACTGCTGAACAGTTAATCAAATGGCTACCCAGACTATTTACATTGACCTCCTTATTTTATTATAATATGTTGCGCCGATTCTGTTGCACGGGCTCGATGTACACTCACTGGACTCTAACCACACACTCGCACATACTCCATTGACACTCCAACACACACACATTGACACCACACACACATATACACTCATATTCCTTCACACATGCTGCTGCTACCTTGCGTGTTTATTATCTATGCATAGTCACTTTACCCCTATGTACATGTACATATTACCTCAATTAGCTCGACTAAACCCGTACACCTGCACATGGACACTGTACCGATATTCCTTGTATATAGCCTCATTATTGTTATTTTATTGTGTTAATATTTTTCCTTTAGTTTATTCAGCAAATGTATCTTACTTTTTGAAAACTCTGCAATGTTGGTAAAGGGCTCGTAAGCAAGAATTTCACGGTAAGGAATGAAACGCTTTTTGTGACCACTCTTAAGCCCTTGAAGTCCCTGAGGGAGGTATTAGGTGGTCCAGATGTTAGACAAGTGAGACATGGCATGGAGAGTTTTGTGGGACAATTCATTCTGTTCAGTGGTTCTGAGAACCTCATCTGTGATGGGTTTGTTCGAATCTTATCACCTAATACCTAAAACAAAAAGGGCCAGTGCAATGACACAGACGACTAGAAAACAAAAGGAAGCAGGGAATATGGAATACGCTTTTGCATATCTATAACGACAACAAACGGCCAAATTGAATTTGCATCGCCCGTTCATCGCTGGCAACAAGAGAGCGGCCGTGCTCGCATTCATCTCCCCGATCAAATAAAATCCGTTTCCTGAAGACAGAGGGAGTGAATTTGGATATTCACAGATCTCCTGGCAACCCTGGACAAGACAGATCAATGACACAGAGAAGAAAAGGGGGAGGTCGGGAGGTGTGTGTGCAACAGCTGTGCATCTCTAATTGCAATCAGGCAGCAATAGCAGGCGCACCTGTGTTTTGTTAGCAAGCAGGCGGAACAGAGGCACCCTGCGCCGAGTGACACCGAGCTTAACACCCGAAACATTGCCACCGGCAGACATAGCATCCCATCCACCAGTCAGGAGAGGAAGCTTTCCCCCTGCAAATAGCCTATGGGTATAGAGGGCCAATTACAGTACATTGGAAAATTTAAGTCAACACCGCCTAGCCAAAATTGAATTACCCCACACTAAATATCGTCTGTTCTCAGAAAAAAGGGATCCAGTAACAGGCTGATGGTGTGTGATAATAAGGCGGTAAGAAAAGGTCCGTCCGAAATCCCGCTTAGGATCTCTCAAGCGTTCTCACTGAGTTTTCATTGGGGGAATCGCCAGGTCAGACCGCTGCCTCTTTAGGAAATCAGCCAGAGATGGTGAGTGTGGTGAAGTGCGAATGAGAGGAGACTTGCGTTGACTGATTTCCGTGCATGTTTAGGTGAGAGGATATATCCTGGAATATGGTCTCGGGGCATGGAGGATAGGCAGGAACGTGAGCATACTGCGGTATGAAAGCAATTCCACACCGTGACCATACACACTGATATGTGCTGCTGGGCCAGAGAACATGGTGTCCATTACAATCAGACTGAGCCAGCTGACACACATTACTCACACACAGTGGGTTCAGTCAACACACAGGTCAATGTCAGAGAAATACAGGGCAGAAATTGAATATCATATGTTAATAACTGCTTTCACAATAACCATGTAAATGTGAGGACCAAGAGACCATAAAAAAAATGTGTTCAACTTCCGTTCATGGCTGTTCAACCGTGTTTTAATCGTGTATAGTGGTCAGAGTTGATGCCTCATGCTCGGCCGAGTGAAATAATTCTGAATTAACATGCACTATCAATGAGAACCTGGCAGGGTAAACTGACCCAGGGTGTTTTCACACTCTCATTTCAATAAATTTGACATTTGGGCCTGACAGAAAGGATTGCAGATATATTCTATTTTTTTTATTTAACGTTTGACTGAATCTTTTTTTTTTTTACACAAGCACCGTGGCAGCCTCACCACACACACACACAAAAAAGTATTTTAATATCTGCACGACTGACATTCAGAATACAAGCAATTTTCACAATGTATTCTCACAAAAAGAGAGGGAGAGTGTGTGTGGATGTGAGGGACCTCCAGTTCTTGTGCCTCTCCAGGGCTATTGTGAAGCCCTCCAGAAGAGTGCTCTGCATGCAGTCCTCATGTCAGTCAGGTTCAAAGGGCAGCCGTAAGCACTGCCCCACCGATCTACTATAATCTTACTCGTCTCAATGTGGCAAATATTGAACCTTATTTCTATCATAAAGGAATGGGTTGGAGTGTCTGGGTAAAAGGATGCCAAATGGCAAAATAGTCATTCTACAATGAGAGGGAAATATAGAATATATTTTTAACTGGGGAATATGGCTAAGAAGGTTTTGCTGAGCCAAAGATGTATAATAGATATTTGAAATCACAGCTCCATCACATTGAAATTGGCTATCTCAAAGGATCTAAGTAAATCTGACACTATCACTTAAGTATACGGTCTGAAATATGATTCTAAGGCACGTTACATGTCTGATTCAACAGTATTGACATGATTCACATAACGACATTTGGCAAAACATTTAAATCACTATTCAATCCAACGAATCAAATGTCCTCGCTGAAATAATTTTATCGTCACAAATGACAGGGGCATTCCCATTAGGTGGTCACCCAACGGAGCCCACCCACATGCATTGTTTTCCAAAGCCACATCCACAGCTTTCACAGCTGACCGATGTTGAAAATAACAGCAGCTAACACAGGCAGCTGTTTCATGGAAACTAATTTAATCATAATGTAAATTATAAGTATTTAGTGTGGTGTCCATTCCGTCTGTGCATGCCAGCTACCATGCCATAGCCTACATTGCATGCGAAGTGGGTCTGGCTCATGACATTTAACCTTGGATGTACGCAGGGTTGCCAGGTCTAGCTGAAATGACGAGTGCAATGACCTCTCAAAACCCGCCCACAAGGCCTGAAAACTAGACACATTTTCATTTGTAGCAAGAGATGACTTGCCACATTTATCCAATAAATCCTATTTCCATAACGTTATCGAGCGAATGAACCTCTACAGGATCGGTGTGTCGTCCCCCACCCCCACGGGATGGTTGAGCTAACATAGGCTAATGTGATTAGCATGAGGTTGTGAGTAACAAGAAAAGTTCCCATGACACAGACATACAGTTGAAGTTGGAAGTGTACATACATCTTCAAATACATTTAAACTCAGTTTTTCACAATTCATGACATTTAATCCGAGTAAAAATTCCCTGTTTTGGGTCAGTTAGGATCACCACTGTATTTTAAGAATGAGAAATGTCAGAATAATAGTAGAGAGATTGATTCATTTCAGCTTTTTTTCTTTCATCAGATTCCCAGTGGGTCAGAATTTTATATACACTCAATTCGTTTTTGGTAGCATTGCCTTTAAATTGTTTAACTTGGGTCAAACGTTTCGGGTAGCCTTCCACAAGCTTCCCACAATAAGTTGGGTGAATTTCGGCCCATTCCTCCTGACAGAGCTGGTGTAACTGAGTCAGGTTTGTAGGCCTCCTTGCACGCACACACCTTTTCAGTTCTGCCTACAAATTTTCTATAGGATTGAGGTCAGGGCTTTGTGATGGCCACTCCAATACCTTGACTTTGTTGTCCTTAAGCCATTTTGCCACAACTTTGGAAGTAGGCTTGGGGTCATTGTCCATTTGGAAGACCCTTTAACTTCCTGACTGACGTCTTGAGACGTTGCTTCAATATATCCACATAATTTTCCATCCTCATGATGCCATCTATTTTGTGAAGTGCACCAGTCCCTCTTGCAGCAAAGCACCCCCACAGCATGATGCTGCCACCCCCGTGCTTCACGGTTGGGATGGTGTTCTTCGGCTTGCAAGCTTCCCCCTTTTTCCTTCAAAAATAACGATGGTCATTTTGGCCAAACAGTTCTATTTTTGTTTCATCAGACCAGAGGACATTTGTCCAAAAAGCACGATCTTTGTCCACATGTGCAGTTTGAAACCGTAGTCTGGCTTTTTTATGGTGGTTTTGGAGCAGTGGCTTCTTCCTTGCTGAGCGGCCTTTCAGATTATGTCGATATAGGACTCGTTTTACTGTGGATATAGATACTTTTGTACCTGTTTCCTCCAGCATCACAAGGTCCTTTGCTGTTGTTCTGGGATTGATTTGCACTTTTCGCACCAAGGAACATTCATCTCTAGGAGAGAGAATGCATCTCATTCCTGAGCAGTAGGTTGGCTGTTTGGTCCCATGGTGTTTATACTTGTGTACTATTATTTGTACAGATGAACGTGGTACGTTCAGGCGTTTGGAAATAGCTCCCAAGTATGAACCAGACTGGTGGAGGTCTACAATTCTTTTCCTGAGGTCTTGGCTGATTTCTTTTGATTTTCAAAAGAGGCACTGTTTGAAGGTAGGCCTTGAAACACATGCACAGGTACACCTCCAATTGACTCCAATTATTTAAATTAGCCTATCAAAAGCTTCTAAAGCCATGACATAATTTTCTGGAATTTTCCAAGCTGTTTAACGTGTTAACGGTACAGGTTCCCCTAGGGGTACCACAACCCCCCGCTCAACTGAAACAGTGGCGCACAGAATGCAAAAATATTCTTAGAAATATTTAACCTCCACACATTAACATGTCCAATAGCTCAAATGAAAGATAAACACCTTGTTCATCTAGCCAGCGTGTCAGATTTCTAAAATGTTTTACGGCGAAAACATAGCACATATTTATGTCAAACCACCACCAAAGACACAGCTGATATACAGCCATTTTGTCGAACAAAAGATGCAATCACAAACGCAGGATTAAAAGAAAAATAATTCACTAACCTTTTGAAAATCTTCATCAGATGACAGTAATAGGACATGTTACATAGTACATTTATGTTTTTTTCAATAATATGCAATTTATATCCATAAATCACCGTTTACATTGACGCCATGTTCAGAAAATGCTAAAAAATGTCCGGAGAAATTATAGATAACTCCGCCAGATAACGCCAGATAACAGCAATACACATCATAAACTTTGACTAAATATACATGTTCTACATATAGTTAGAAAGATACACTTCTTCTTAATGCAATCGCTTTGTCACATTTCTTTTTAACGTTACAGAAATCGTTCATTTTTCAATAATCTGAGACGGCGCTCAGACATAAGCAATATTTCTCCGCTATGTTGGAGTCAACAGAAACACAAAATTACAACATAAATATTCCCTTACCTTTGATGGTCTTCGATCAGAATGTAGTGGAAGTAGTCATACTTACCCAAAACATCGTTTGGTTTCAAGTCGTGTGTCTTTGTATTAGCATATGCTTAAAGTTCCAGCCTAAATGCATCCAAAATGACTTCTGGTCTCGAACAGTTGCGCATCAAAACTTCAAAATTACATATTATATGTCGACTAAACTGGTCAAACTAAGTGCAGAATCAAGCTTTAGGATGTTCTAAACGTACAAAACAATTATCTAATCTATCGGACATCTCTCCAAAATGCGCGCTCTCCTGACTTGGTATTTTCTCGCGACACTCAGTCTTTTGCCTCCCAAAGGGTCAAAACCCGTGGGATTTGCACAATTAAACGCTGTACTGAATGAGGACATCTAGTGGAAGACATAGAAAGTGTCTCCAGATCCATAGCTGGTTGGGAAGGGTGGGGGCGATGACGTCAAAGTTGCCCCAACTTTCAGGCTCCCAAAAATAGTTTGGGAGATTGCCTGCCCTGTGAGTTCTGCTATACTTAGACATAATTCAAACGGTTTTAGAAGCTTTAGAGTGTTTTCTATTCAATAATAATTATTATATGCATATATTAGCAATTTTGGACAGATTTTTTTAAGTTTACTATGGGCACGCAATTAATCCAAAGGGGGCAGTATTGTCCCGAGCCTTAACTGGTTTAAAGGCACAGTCAACTTTGTGTATGTAAACTTCTGACCCACTGGAATTGTGATACAGTGAATTATAAGTGAAATAATCTGTCTGTAAACAATTGTTGGAACAAGTACTTGTGTCATGCACAAAGTAGATATCCCAACTGACTAGCCAAAACTATAGTTTGTTAACAAGAAAGGGACGTAAACAAATTGGTGCCCAACATTTGAGAGAAATAAGCTTTTGTGCGTATGTAAAATTTGGGGAATCTTTTATTCCAGCTCATGAAACATGGGACCAACACTTTAAATGTTGCGTTTATATTTTTGTTCAGTGTAGAAGACCATTACTTAAAACATGTTCTGCAGCATTCAACAGCAAAACATAAAAAACTGTTCAATGCAATGTAAACATTTAGATTCCCGCCTAAATAGACAAATAGACAATAATTATTTATCATAAGACGGCCATAAACAATACCCAGTAATACTTCATTAAACTGCCAGAAGATTCGAATCTCACCTTTCTAATAAAAATAGTTATACATTGCTCAGGTGTCGTCTCTTTTGAGGACACAAGCTCAAGTACACAGTACAAATGAAAATATAACAAATAATATTACTCAACAAAAGTGGGGGAATAGGGCATGAAATGCTTTCTAATTATAGTAACAATAAAATTATAAATTACTTTAATATTTAACCTATCTTTTAACTGTAAAATAAACATGATCATACTTGTTGACAGTACAAAATTGGCAACACCTCATGACTGACGACAGAGCATTTTCTGCCCAGCATCCTCTGAGCGACGCAGACGCCATGCTTGCTGACTTGTTACAACTTCAGCTTTAAACACAAAGTGATTTTGTCTTGCTGTGACCAAGAGAAAGTGGACTAAATCCATCAATGAACATCACAGCGTGATGAGATTGCTTTTGCTGCTATAGCTAGGGTATCCCATCTCATATTTCCCATATTGTAAGTGAAGCTGCGAGGTTCACAGCCAGAGGAAATCAAACCATTATCTGCATAGGCCAGAAAATCTAACGTGTCGCTCTCTATGCAAATGAGGTGTCAGATTTCACAGAGCGCAGCAATTGATGTTGTGCTGTTCACAGAGCACGCTGTACACAAAAATGTTGGTCAGGAACCGGTCTAGAACCGCTCAAAGTCCACTAAATAGGAAAGCTAACGTTTAAGAGGTGTTAAAAGGATTATACTGTACATGGAGCTAGGAGTTCTCGGCATCTGTGCTACGCAATTGCTTCCTGTGAAGAGATAAAAACCTGTCCACAGAACAGGTACTGTTTTTATTAGTTACCATTTTCTACCTCCAGATGGGTTACAGTATGCCTCAGCACAGCAACACTTAGAGCCCCCCAAATGGATATGGAGCTCTCCGAATGATAAATTGAGTGTTTGTAATAGGTTGATCACATGGACGGGGCTGTCATGAGCCATATTTTCATGTGTCCCCATATTTACTCGGCCTCCTGTCAACTTGCCAGCATCTGTGCACTCTCCCAGTAAAGAATTATGAACACAGACAGGAAGTAATTGACTCCCCAACACCGTCACAACAACTGCCACAAACACACACACACACACACACACCATATAGGCTACTGTAGATGCTGGGTTGATATATATATAGAAAGTAAAATATACAGTGCCTTCAGAAAGTATTCATACCCCTTGACTTATTCCACGTTGTTGTGTTACAGCCTGAATAATAAAATGTATTAAACATATTTTTCCTCTCTCTCACCAATCTACACACAATACCCCATAAAGACAAGGTGAAAACATGTTTTTATACATTTTTGCAAATGTATTGAAAATGAAACAAAAATATTACATTTACATAAGTATTCACACCCCTGAGTCAATACTTGGTAAAAGTACTTTTTGCAGCGATCACAGTTAGGAAGGACGCCTGTATCTTTGGATTGACTGGGTGCAATGATTCACTGTCCAAAGTGTAATTAATAACTTCACCATGCTCAAAGGGAAATTGAATGTCTGATTTTATTTTTACCCATCTACAAATAGGTGCTCTTCTTTGCGAGGCATTGGAAAACCTCCCTGTTTTTTGTGGATGAATGTGTGTTTGAAATCCACTGCGACTGAGGGAACTTACAGATAAGGATGTGTGGGGTATAGAGATGAGGTCATTCAAGAATCATGTTAAACACTATTATTGCGCACAGAGTGAGTCCATGCAACTTATTATGTGACTTGTTAAGCAATTATTTAGGCTTCCATAAAAGGGTTTGAATACTTATTGACTCAAGACATTTCAGCTTTTCATTTTGAATTCATTTGTAAAAAGTTTGAAAAACACAATTCCACTTTGACATTATGGGTTATGGTGTGTAGGCCAGTGACATGTAACTTAAGGCTGTAACACAACAAAAATGTGGAACAAGTCAAGGGATGTGAATACTTTCGGAAGGCACTGTATACAACACATTGATTGCTCATTGATCTATTTGTCAGTGTTGGATGCACATTATACCAGCACATATGCAATATCAATAATCTCGACCCCCATAATAAATGTTAATCAACGTTAGTACTATGGGGCTACTGCATTAAACACACACCTCTGGCAATTATATTGGAAAACAATATTCCCCATCGCACTCCACACTCCCCTCAAACAGGTCGTAATAAAGTGGCCAAAGCACTCTCCCTCCCTCAGTCCCACAGACATGTTCCATCAGCCAGGGCCAGGCCTGTTGTCCTCTACTGAGAAAGACTATCGACATGCCCAGTTTGCAAAAGGAGACCCATTAGTGAGATATCACTTCCAGGGTAATAACAGAGCAATGGGAACTTCATTCATTGTCAGAGTACACCCTAACAGCTATTACAGTAACTCCTGGAAACAGTATCCTGTTGGCCTTTTTTTAAAGCCAGGATGTGGCATCACCATGCTTCACATGTCATCACCGTTTTAGACCTGCAGAACTCACACAGTCTTTGTGCCTGGCCTTTTAGATGGTATTGGCTTGAAACATGTTAATGTATTTGCCTTAATCACTTAGCATTAAAAAGTTAAGATTAAGAACATCGTTAAGAACATCTCATGATATTTACATCTCCAGAGTCCAATAAACAGGTGGATACCATTTTTGTCTCTGTTTTCCAGTATGAAGGAAGTTAGAGGTAGTTTTGCGAGCCAATGCTAACTAGCTTTAGCGCAGTGACTGGAAGTCTATGGGTGTCTGCTAGCATGCTCTGACTCTGGGGAAGTAGATAAAAGGCCTCATTGCCAAAATCACAAAGTAGTCCCTTAAAGGCAGCATTTCACAAACTTGGTCCTCGGGACCCCAAGAGGTGCACGTTTTGATTCGATGGTCCGATGAATACATTACAGAGAGTGAACTTGTTTATTAAGAACGTACAATTTCATCTACATGTTCATTTATTCACAAAGGAAATGACCTCAGATTCAGAACATTTCAAAGGGATAGACAGTATACATCACCAGAGGGAGTCCAAGCCTAAAGACTGATCCAATCATCACAGTTCTCATTAAAGGTGACATATCGGAAAATAAATGTCATTTTTATTATAGACTTCTATAAATTGACATTTTGCATAATATCATGCATAAGAGACAGTAGTAACATCCTGCAATAGGCACAAATCACTAAAGCCTAAGCAAAACTGCTCAACATCACGACTCAATGTAACCGGTAACCCCTGTTTATAGCCTCCACATTGACTCTGTACCGGTAACCCCTGTTTATAGCCTCCACATTGACTCTGTACCGGTAACCCCTGTTTATAGCCTCCACATTGACTCTGTACCGGTAACCCCTGTATATAGCCTCCACATTGACTCTGTACCGGTAACCCCTGTATATAGCCTCCACATTGACTCTGTACCGGTAACCCCTGTATATAGCCTCCACATTGACTCTGTACCGGTAACCCCTGTATATAGCCTCCACATTGACTCTGTACCGGTAACCCCTGTATATAGCCTCCACATTGACTCTGTACCGGTAACCCCTGTATATAGCCTCCACATTGACTCTGTACCGGTAACCCCTGTATATAGCCTCCACATTGACTCTGTACCGGTAACCCCTGTTTATAGCCCCGCTATTGTTATTTACAGCCGCTCTTTAATTATTTGTTCATCTTATCTCTTTCTCAAACTGCATTGTTGGTGAAGGGCTTGTATAAGTAAGCATTTCACTGTCAGGTATTCGGCGCATGTATTCGGCGCATGGGACAAATAGCATTTGATTTAATTTCATTTGAATGGACCCTGTACTGAACACGTATAGATGATGACTTTCGATTGTTGTTCAAGGAGAGGTGGTCCTTCACAAAACTGACAGACACACGGGCAGGACCAAGCCAATCACAATCCGTCTGAGAAATGATTCGATTGGATTAATGTTGTACGCTGTTAAGTCCTTGACTCTTGGCCCCTTTGAAAATTCAGACAATAGCTTAGAACGTTATGAGAGAAAAAAAAAATTCTGTCTGCTGTGGCATTGACATGAGTCCCAGACAAGGGTCAAGCACAGCCTCAAAATCACAGTAGTAATAAAACACATCGTTCCATAATATGACTGGCAAACTGCTATTGTGACAGGCAAAATAAAGCCAGTCAAAATACCAGCCGGTACTCACCTCTTTCTCTCCACAGATATTGCTGATGATGGAATTGGAAGCAGGGCTGGCAGAGGGACCCAGGACTGCCACCACTCCCTTGGACAGGATCTGGCACACTGTCAACACACAGAGACAAGCATCCAGTCAGATAATACAGGACAGGACATGGTCAAAAGGCCACATTCAGCCTGTTGAATAGGAGTTGTATGTTGCTTCGTGCGTGGTTTTATCCTACACTAACAGTCTGAGCCAGCGGTTCCCAGTCATCTTTAATAAGTAGGAGGTTTTGGGGTTTTCTGCCAATTAACTTGATCATGTTCTATCGATGTATTAACTTACAGCTGCTCTGTGTATGATTTCCCCTCACCGATAGTAGACCTACAGCTGTGGATTAAAATATGACAGATTGAATGGGGGTGCAATGATAGAACATAATTAGCAACAGGTTGGAATGCGATCTGGCCATGTGGAAGTTTTTCGCTAACCATTTAGAATCTCCTGCCAGGAAGCATTCTATTTAAGGTAACAATTGGGGACAAAAGTTGTACTCGAAAAGTGTCATGTCAGGAGTTAGTGCCAAGCAAAATGTGGCGTCATGCAGGGGCATAATGACCTGGTTAAAATAACAGCTGAGAACTACATTTAATCTAAACATTTCAGGTATTTTATCAGTCTTCAAAAGGCAGTTGTGATCTGTCTTTTCAAACATCCACCATCACACTGAATCAGTGTCTAAAAGGGAACATTTTTAGGGAAATATAATTCTTCCTATGCACTCCCCTGCACACGAGTTTGGGTTTTAATCTTACTTGCAGGGGAAACAAAAACTGCAATTTCAGGTGGGGCTTGATCCCTGTCTTTAATTAACATTGTATGGTAGTGAGGAGGAGGACTGCTGTCTTAAGATGTGGACTTCTTTTGACCAGTCAAAAAGTAGTGCACTATGTAGGGAATAGGGTGCCATTTCGGACACAACCGTGGAGGGAGACAGACTGGCTGGGGTGGGGGACAGGCCATGAACAAACACCAAATGTGGGTAAATATTTATAAAGGAAGAGTAAAGGGGGACAATTTTTTAGCCATTGGAGCAAAGCTTGGGATCCTCGCCGAACGAGATTAGAAAATGACAGGAGCAGTGAATCAAATGATTAATAAATAATCCCTTTGTCATCCAATGGAGTGTCCCCTACACTCCCCTCCTTCTCCTCTCCCACCCACCTGCCCCTCTCTCCTCCATTTAAAGCACATTTGCACCTGTCTGCACGGCGTCACCGAACTACCAAGTGATCTGATTAGCCTGACATGACGCCCCATGAGGCTTTTTACAGGGTTGCATTTTCTATTTTACACAGGGAACAGAATATCCTGTTTTCATTTGTTCTACATTTGTTTTTATCACTTTGTACATTTATTGTGGAATTCCACCCTGTAAACGTAATTTGCCTGATGACGCACGATTGGATAAGGACAGCCATTTCATACAAGTGCATTTTCATCCACTTCACTCTCCTCGCTGCCTCTCCTCGATGACCTTTTTCAAAAGTAGGCCAGAGAGGACAGAGAGAGAGAACGCAGTAGTTGAGCAAATCCAATTGAGAAAAGGCCAATGTGTCCGTTTGGGATTCTTTTCCCGCTCCTCCTCGTTCTATGGCCAAAGCAATTTACATCCGTGACAAGTGACAACTTTTCCAATATGAATGTGGATCATTATAACGGAAACCTGCACCACTTCTGTCTAATCTTGGTCAGAAGGTCAGTGGGTTGTCTGGAGTCCATTCTGTTTGTTTACGATTGATTCCCTCAAATCAATTCATTCTTATTGAAAGCTGCAGCAGCTGCAAATGAGATAAAGCCAACATATGCACGGGACCTGGAGTTTAGTTCTGTGAACCCACAGAAATATACACGTTCATATGCACACATGAATGCACACACACACACACACACACACACACATCAAAACCACACACACCACTCACACGCAGTAAGTGAAAATAACGTGGGGCAAAAAAGTATTTAGTCAGCCACCAATTGTGCAAGTTCTCCCACTTAAAAAGATGAGAGAGGCCTGTAATTTTCATCATAGGTAAACGTCAACAATGAAAGACAAAATGAGATTTTTTTTCTCTCCAGAAAATCACATTGTAGGATTTTTAATTAATTAATTTGCAAATTATGGTGGAAAATAAGTATTTGGTCACCTACAAACAAGCAAGATTTCTGGCTCACACAGACCTGTAACTTCTTCTTTAAGAGGATCCTCTGTCCTCCACTCGTTACCTGTATTAATGGCACCTGTTTGAACTTGTTATCAGTATAAAAGACACCTGTCCACAACCTCAAACAGTCACACTCCAAACTCCACTATGGCCAAGACCAAAGAGCTGTCAAAGGACACCAGAAACAAAATTGTAGACCTGCACCAGGCTGGGAAGACTGAATCTGCAATAGGTAAGCAGCTTAGTTTAAAGAAATCAACTGTGGGAGCAATTATTAGGAAATGGAAGACATACAAGACCCCTGATAATCTCCCTCGATCTGGGGCTCCACGCAAGATCTCACCCTGTGGGGTCAAAATGATCACAAGAACGGTGAGCAAAAATCCCAGAACCACATGGGAGGACCTAGTGAATGACCTGCAGAGAGCTGGGACCAAAGTAACAAAGCCTACCATCAGTAACACACTACGCCGCCAGGGACTCAAATCCTGCAGTGCCAGACGTGTCCCCCTGCTTAAGCCAGTACATGTCCAGGCCAGTCTGAAGTTTGCTAGAGAGCATTTGGATGATCCAGAAGAAGATTGTGAGAATGTCATATGGTCAGATGAAACCAAAATAGAACTTTTTGGTAAAAACTCAACTCGTCGTGTTTGGAGGACAAAGAATGCTGAGTTGCATCCAAAGAACACCATACCTACTGTGAAGCATGGGGGTGGAAACATCATGCTTCGGGGCTGTTTTTCTGCAAAGGGACCAGGACGACTGATCCGTGTAAAGGAAAGAATAAATGGGGCCATGTATCGTGAGATTTTGAATGAAAACCTCCTTCCATCAGCAAGGGCATTGAAGATGGAACGTGGCTGGGTCTTTCAGCATGACAATGATCCCAAACACACCGCCCGGGCAACGAAGGAGTGGCTTCGTAAGAAGCATTTCAAGGTCCTGGAGTGGCCTAGCCAGTCTCCAGATCTCAACCCCATAGAAAATCTTTGGAGGGAGTTGAAAGTCCGTGTTGCCCAGCAACAGCCCCAAAACATCACTGCTCTAGAGGAGATCTGCATGGAGGAATGGGCCAAAATACCAGCAACAGTGTGTGAAAACCTTGTGAAGACATACAGAAAACGTTTGACCTCTGTCATTGCCAAAAAAGAGTATATAACAAAGTATTGCGATAAACTTTTGTTATTGACCAAATACTTATTTTCCACCATAATTTGCTAATAAATTCATTAAAAATCCTACAATGTGATTATCTGGATTTTATTTCTCATTTTGTCTGTCATAGTTGAAGTGTACCTATGATGAAAATTACAGGCCTCTCTCATCTTTTTACGTGGGAGAACTTGCACAATTGGTGGCTGACTAAATACCTTTTTGCCCCACTGTATGTGGCTTTTTGGACACATCAGAACACGTGTGAACAAATCAAATGTGAAAAACAGTCAGACACATGTGGTTTCCCAACATTTCACGTGTACTCATGTCCGCTACACTTTCACATATGCATTTTCACACTTTAACTACAACTAGCTGTCAAATGATTACAAAAATGGATGGAGAATATCGCAGGATTCGCTTGATAATTTGCTCAAATTGAGCTGTAATTTATCTTGGATGTTTTCAGTGTATTTTGAAAGATTTCAGACAATGTGCCCCCCCCAAAAAAAATGTCTGCACTGAAATGACAAAAAGTGAACTTGAGTTAATTAACTGATTAACTCTGACAGTGCTCGTTTTAACATGTTAAACAGGATAAATAACGAGACATGGAGCACTAGCTTTTGTTCTTTTCACTGGGCTCTTTCTAATAGTCACTGACCAACGTATGAAGAAGAGAGGTGTGTACCTGCAATTAACGCACTTGAATTATTATACTCAGGTAGGCTAAATTACCTTTATACAGAATGGCGTTACAGAATTTGCAATCTCATATGTGGAAAGATTGCTACTGCAACATGTTAACACCACCTTTTAACATGTGAGGAGAATGACACCATTTCACCACCATGTTGAACGTGAGATTTTCACATGAGAAAGTTTTTCACATGTGAAATGGTATATCCCATTTTTCACTAAATTCAAGTGAGGTGAAAACACGTTTTTCTCACATGTGAAAAAGTGGTGTTAACATGTGAACTCTAAATTACACATACATTCGACATGCGATTTTTGTCAGGGCAATCACACACACACACCTCTACAAAGCTTGGTGGTCTTGGCTGACTTTCTATCCATCCTACATGGCCATAACCAGAGCTCTAATAAAAGGCAGGAACAGCTCTGGTGTTGTGTAAAAAGCTGGGGCTGGGCGGGCAGAAAGACACACACACTGGGCTGGGCAGGTAGTGCTGGCTGTGTGACATTTCCCCCTTACTGGTGCCACTGATCCATCCCTAATCCAATTTCTACCTGGGCACATCCACTACAGCACTAAATTAGAATGGGGTTTACAGGCAGCCAACCAAGCAGGGAGAGGAATACAGTTGTTTTTATGCATGAGGAGGAGCTACCGCGACCATAAAGCTCTACTAATTCTGAGAATTGCAAGGAAGGGTCCTCTTTTTTTATAACAATAGGGTTACTGTCCTCAATTTGGAAGCCCCAGTTCAATAAGGTTACTGACTGAATGATGGTATGAATCTAATGGGCGTACACCTACAGTACAAGGTGCTTTTAACCCCCTAGAGTCGATTGACGCAGAGGTGCATCAATCTAAGTAACATGATTTAAAAAATCCCCATCCGTTTAAGTTTTTCTATATCCACCACATCCGCCTATGTTATACTTCCGCATCTGCGGTGAAAGGTGGCAGAGCTAGAGCGGTGTTTGCCAGACCATGAGACATCACAAAAATGTGTCTTGTCATGAAAACGTCTGTAATACGGACGCTATATGTCGTCATTGTAAATACGAATTTGTTCTTAATTGACTTGCCTAGTTAAAAAGAGGTTAATTTACGGAAAGGGGAGCACGATGGCGGTCTCCATTTTGCTCTATAACCCCCACAAGTGTCAGGGGACTCTTCTGAAGTCGGTACTGTTGATGACAACTTCTGTTTGTAGCATCAGAAGTGTTTGGGCTACAAACTAATATGGAAAAGGGATATTCTCTCCGTTTTGCTCTACGACCCCCACAAGTGTCACAAGACTAGTCTGAAGGTAACCAGTACCGTTTTTAAAAAATGAACAGAAGTATGAAAGTAGTTTCATGCCTACCCAAAAAAGGGGTTAAACACAGTATGAGCTTTCTTATATCTCCAAATACCTCAAAAACTTGTTTCTTATGATTGATTTTTTGACTAATTTTTTTTACATTTATGAATGTGTTATTCAATGCATTTCTCTGGGCTATAGTAGTAAAGGACAAATTCTATATTTGACCAAAATATACACCACCGTTCAAATGTTTGGGGTCACTTAGAAATGTCCTTGTTTTCCATGAAAACATACATGAAATGAGTTGCAAAATGAATAGGAAATATAGTCAAGATTAAATAATGATTTTTAAATTTAAATAATAATTGTGTCCTTCAAACTTCGCTTTCATCAAAGAATCCTCCATTTGCAGAAATTACAGCCTTGCAGACCTTTGGCATTCTAGTTGTCAATTTGTTGAGGTAATCTGAAGAAGTTTCAGCCCATGCTTCCTGAAGCACCTCCCACAAATTGGATTGGCTTCTTAAGTACTATACAGTCAAGCTGCTCCCACAACAGCTCAATAGGGTTAAGATCCGGTGACTGTGCTGGCCACTCCATTATAGACAGAATACCAGCTGACTGCTTCTTCCCTAAATATTTCTTGCATAGTTTGGAGCTGTGCTTTGGGTCATTGTCCTGTTGTAGGAGGAAATTGGCTCCAAGCGCCGTCCACAGGGTATGGCATGGCATTGCAAAATGGAGTGATAGCTTTCCTTCAAGATCCCTTTTAACCTGTACAAATCTCCCACTTTACCACCACCAAAGCACCCCCAGACCATCACATTGCCACCACTATGCTTGACAGATGGCGTCAAGCACTCCTCCAGCATCTTTTCATTTTTTCTGCGTCTCACAAATGTTCTTCTTTGTGATCCGAACACCTCAAACTTAGATTTGTCTGTCCATTACACTTTTTTCCAATCTTCCTTTGTCCCGGTGTCTGTGTTCATTAGCCCATCTTAATCTTTTATTTTTATTGGCCAGTCTGAGATATGGCTTTTTCTTTGCAACTCTGCCTCGAAGGCCAGCATCCCGGAGTTGCCTCTTCACTGTTGACGTTGAGACTGGTGTTTTGCGGGTACTATTTAATGAAGCTGCCAGTTGAGGACGTGTGAGGCGTCTGTTTCTCAAAATAGACACTCTAATGAACTTGTCCTCTTGCTCAGGTGTGCACTGGGGCCTCCCACTTCTTTCTATTCTGGTTAGAGCCAAATTTGCGCTGTTAAATGAAGGGAGTAGTACACAACGGTGTACGAGATGTTCAGTTTCTTGGCAAATTCTCGCATTGAATGGCCTTAATTTCTCAGAACAAGAATAGACTGACGAGTTTCACAAGAAAGGACTTTGTTTCTGGCCATTTTGAGCCTGTAATCGAACCCACAAATGCTGATGCTCCAGATACTCAACTAGTCTAAAGAAGGCCAGTTTTATTGATTCTTTAAACCAGGACAACAGTTTTCAGCTGTGCTAACATAATTGCAAAAGGGTTTTCTAATGATCAATTAGCCTTTTAAAATTATAAACTTGGATTAGGTAACACAACGTGCCATTGGAACACAGGAGTGATGGTTGCTGATAATAGGCCTCTGTACGCCTATGTAGATATTCCATTCAAAATCTGCCATTTCCAGCTACCATAGTCATTTACAAAATCAACAATATCTACACTGTATTTCTGATCAATTTGCTGTTATTTTAATGGACAAAAAAATTGCTTTTCTTTCAATGTGACCCCAAACTTTTGAACGGTAGAATATATATACAGTTGAAGTCGGAAGTTTACATACACCCTAGCCAAATACATTTAAACTCAGTTTTTCACAATTCCTAACATTTAATCCTAGTAAAAATTCCCTGTCTTAGGTCAGTTAGGACCACCACTGTATTTTAAGAATGTGAAATGTCAGAATAATAGTTGAGAGAAAGATTTATTTAAACTTTTATTTCACATATGTTTATTTCATATTTCACATTCCCAGTGGGTCAAATGTTTACATATACTCAATTAATATTTGATAGCATTGCCTGTAAATTGTTAAACTTGGGTCAAACGTTTCGGGTAGCCTTCCACAAGCTGCCCACAGTAATTTTGGTGAATTTTGGCCCATTCCTCCTGACAGAGCTGGTGTAACTGAGTCAGGTTAGTAGGCCTCCTTGCTCACACAAGCTTTTTCAGTTCTGCCCCTATAGGGTTGAGCTTTGTGATGGCCACTCCAATACCTTGACTTTGTTGTCCTTAAACCATTTTGCCACAACTTTGGAAGTATGTTTGGGGTCATTGTCCATTGTACCTGTTTCCTCCAGCATCTTCACAAGGTCCTTTGCTGTTGTTCTGGGATTGATTTGCACTTTTTGCACTAAAGTACATTCATCTCTAGGAAAGAGAATGCGTCTCCTTCCTGAGCAGTATGACGGCTTCAGTATGAAGGTACCCCGTACAGATGAACGGGGTACCTTCAAGCGTTTGGAAATTGCTCCCAAGGATGAACCAGACTTGTGGAGGTCTACAATTATTTTCCTGAGGTCTTGGCTGATTTCTTTTGATTTCCCCATGTTGTCTAAAGAGGCACTGAGTTTGGAGGTAGGCCTTGGAATACATCCACAGGTACACCTCCAAGTGACTGAGATGATGTCAATTAGCCTATCAGAAGCTTCTAAAGCCATGACATCATTGTCTGGAATTTTCCAAGCTGTTTAACCTCTTCAGTCGACCCTCTACTTTTTAGAACATTTTGTTAAAAATCGCGCAACATTTCAGCGCCCTGCTACTCATGCCAGGAATATAGTACTTTCATATGGTTAGAATGTGTGGATAGGAAACCCTCGGACGTTTTTAAAACTGGTTAAATCACGACTGTGGCTATTACATAACGTGCGTTACATCGGAAAGCGCAGGAAAACCTGATCACAGAAAATGGAAATAAATATCCTTGCGCCACTTCCAGCAATTGTTAACAGTGAGCCGAATTAGATAAGACCGAGCATTCAACTCCCACAGCATCCCCATGCTGTCTAGAGTCTTGTGAATTTAATCATCTTTGATTCTTGGTTGAACCGAAAGAGGGGCACGACTTACCTCCGGTCTCCGCCCAGATCATTCCGGAAGAGCTCTCTCCTGAAATTTTTTCCAAGACGACAGCTAATGATATTTACATCGCCTACGGATGATTTTTATCGCTTATTAACGTTTACTAATACCTAAAGTAGCATTACAAACGTATTTCGAAGTGTTTTGTGAAAGTTTATCGTCTACTTTTTGAATTTAAAAAAATGACGTTACGTTGTGAAATCGCTGTTTTTTTCGTTTATCACACAGTCTACATATAACGATATCTTGGCTTTATATGGCCCGATTTAATCGAAATAAAGACCCAATAGTGTTTATGGGACATCTAGGAGTGCCAACAAAGAAGATGGTGAAAGGTAATGACTGTTTTCTATTTTATTGTGCGGTTCGTGTAACGCCGAAATGCTAATTATTTTGTTTACGTCCCCTGCTGTGCTTTTCTGTTGTAGTGTATTGGTGCATGCTATCAGATAATAGCTTCTCATGCTGTCGCCGAAAAGCATTTTAAAAATCTGACTTGTTGCCTGGATTCACAACGAGTGTAGCTTTAATTTGATACCCTGCATGTGTATTTTAATGAACTTTTGAGTTTTAACTAATACTATTAGCATTTAGCGTAGCGCATTTGCATTTCCAGAGCTCTAGTTGGGATGCAAGCGTCCCAAGTAGAGGCAAGAGGTTAAAGGCACAGTCAACTTAGTGTATGTCAACTTCTGACCCACTGGAATTGTGTTACAGTGAATTATAAGTGAAATAACCTGTCTGTAAACAATTGTCGGAAAAATTACTTGTGTCATGCACAAAGTAGATGTCCTAACTGACTTGCCAAAACTATAGTTTGTTCATAAGAAATTTGTGGAGTGGTTGAAAAACGAGTTTTAATGACTCCAACCTAAGTGCATGTAAACCTCCGACTTCAACTGTACATGTATATTTTTGAGGGATACCTAATGGGGTCATAAAATTCTAACTCAAATATCTAAATGCTTTTTTTAATCTAATCAAAGTAGCTGGTGTAAAAATACCAGCACTAAAACCAACTTGTTGAAATGTAAATACATTATTCATATTTCATTGCACAAGGTCATGGTGATAGGCTATTGACATTGTTAAGATTTTTCCAAATCCTGTCCACCTCATTAGAGCTGTAGTATTTACTGTATATCTTTAGGCTAGTCATTCAAACAGCTAGGTAACAAGGAAACAAAACAAGGTCCAAAATCTAACATCCAGACATCAACATACCTTTTGGCTCCTGAAACATCCAAATATGACTGCTCATTTTGCTCTTTCACACGATAGAGCACCTCGGCTATTTTCCAATCATTTGTTTACCACTGTTCTCGCTACTACAAATATTACTAAACAAGATAGACTCTCGCTGTACTCAAGGGATTTCTGAAAGCAGGGGATAACAAGGGGAGACAGGCACAGAATTTAAAAGACTGACAGACAGAAGGACGAATGGACGGACGGATAGACAGACACTGACAGAGACAGACAACCAGTAAGACAGACAGACAGACGAATGGATGGACGGATAGACAGACACTGACAGAGACAGCCAACCAGTAAGACAGACAGACAGACAGACAGAGACAGACAGACAGACAGACAGACAGACAGACAGACAGACAGACAGACAGACAGACAGACAGACAGACAGACAGACAGAGACAGCCAACCAGTAAGACAGACACTGACAGACAGACATTGACAGACAGACACTGACAGACATTGACACAGACACTGACAGAGACAGCCAACCAGTAAGACAGACATTGACAGAGACAGCCAACCAGTAAGACAGACAGACAGACAGACTGACAGAGACAGCCAACCAGTAAGACAGACAGACAGATACTGACAGACAGACAGACATTGACAGAGACAGCCAACCAGTAAGACAGACAGACAGACATTGACAGACAGACATTGACAGACATTGACACAGACACTGACAGAGACAGCCAACCAGTAAGACAGACAGACATTGACAGACAGACGAATGGACGGACGGATAGACAGACACTGACAGACAGACACTGACAGAGACAGCCAACCAGTAAGACAGACAGACAGACACTGACAGAGACAGCCAACCAGTAAGACAGACAGACAGACAGACAGAGAGACAGCCAACCAGTAAGACAGACAGACAGACAGACACTGACAGACAGACATTGACACAGACACTGACAGAGACAGCCAACCAGTAAGACAGACAGACAGACATTGACAGACAGACAGACAGACAGACAGACACACTGACAGAGACAGCCAACCAGTAAGACAGACAGACAGACACTGACAGAGACAGCCAACCAGTAAGACAGACAGACAGACAGACACAGACAGATACTGACAGACAGACAGACATTGACAGAGACAGCCAACCAGTAAGACAGACAGACAGACACTGACAGACAGACATTGACAGAGACAGCCAACCAGTAAGACAGACAGTGACTGACAGACATTGACACAGACACTGACAGAGACAGCCAACCAGTAAGACAGACAGTGACAGACAGACATTGACAGACAGACACTGACAGACATTGACACAGACACTGACAGAGACAGCCAACCAGTAAGACAGACAGACAGACATTGACAGACATTGACAGACACACAGACAGACACACAGACAGACGTTCTAATGTGACACCGTGGTCTTTCACTTTTTGAAAATGATAACAGAGTCGGGAAGCCACCTCGTTCTCTCATCCTCAAATGCCCACTACTTACTGGTCTCTCCCATCTCATATTCACTGTCTCTCAGCAGCTCAAAGATGTCCACCTCCAGCTTTCCCGTTGTGGAGCGGTTACTGGACCGGTTGATGCTGTCCTTTGCCAGAGTGATGGCCAATCGCTCACCCCGGCTGCACTCCATTGGGTCGTCAAGTATGGCGGCTGCAGAAGAGAATGGGAAGAAAGAATAACATTAGAAGGGATCTTTGGCAACCCAGTATCACGATGGGCCACATTGTCAAGACATGGTGCGTATACTTCATGATTTCCTCTGTGCTGCACAAACTGTGCCGCAAATAATGCAGAACTACAGAGATCACACATATGCTTCATGGGATGGTTATATCATTACTAGATGTATAGTCAGTATAAACAAGTGACTACATGCTACAGTGTAAAAAAAAAAGAAAGAAGCCAAAACACAACCGCTTTACAAATCTTGTGATTCCTAATCCGGAGCAGCAGCCAGCAAGATCCTATCTAAGTGTGGAACTCAATCAAATGCATGAGTGATGAGGCAACACATTTTAAAAGGGCTGTTCTGTTCACTCGTGATTTATCGAAACCATGTCGGAATGAACATATTTGTTTCACGCATGACGCACACGCTGCATGTGTCATATGTGTGTGTGTGTGTGTGTGTGGGGGGGGGATTAATATGAATGAATCAGACAACCAGTTGAGAGATCGGGCCTTGCTGTGTCCTAGCAAGCAAATGAGCAACTCAGTGGTCGATTCACACGACAGTTTTAGGATAACTGAAAAGGCACATAGTGCCTAGCTTGCAATCCTGAGTGTGTCCCAAGACAGCAGGTTCAGGTTCAACACTCCAGCGTAATTAGTCGAATTAGACTAGGGTGAAGTAAAAAAAAACAAAAGAAATACGACATTCTAGGTAGAAATCAATGGACGAGGGAAGTGAACCCTGAGCTCACCATGCTGTAAGTAAAACAGGGAATTGAGAATATGAATTGTATAATTCCCTCCAACATGGACACAATCCACCAGAAGCTATTTACAATCGGCTTAAGTGCTAAATAATAGCTTTCTTTCTGTAGGAATGTTGCCTAACGGTGAGGTCAGTCAATGCAAGTACAGACGTGTGTATAACTGACCCCTGCATTTCTCTGTGCTTTGCGCCAATACATAAGCTCAACCTGTAGAGCAAAAGGAAAGGTTCCCCTAAAGAGGAGGTCGTTTGCCTGACCATTTTGTTGAACAATAACTGCAAAAACATTCACACTACGGGCTCCATTTTAACAGCAATCACAGCTATTGCTGCTTTCCCTGAGTTGTCCAGCGAGTGAGATTAACAGCACTGTAATTAGATACGGGATCGGATGTAGATGGAGGGCAAGGACAATGTAATAATTACTGTAGCATTAGAGCTGATAAACCACAGCCACGGCGGGATAAAACTGTCCTCGCAGCAATTAGGGATGTTTACAAGGATTCAGATGAAGGTATAGCAAAAAGGTTGCCGGAGGTTTATTTATCCATATTTTTTTCCATTTATCCATTATTTTACTGTGGAGGAAGAATGAGAATTTGCTCGGTAACATAGATAATTAAGATGTCTTATCTGCATAATATTCTTAAATGATTGAACTGTGGAACTCTTGTTATTAGCAAGTATCCTTTCGGACTCTGGTGTTGGCAGTTGCACTTCCTCCCTCATATGGGCCTCGGTCACTTGGGGCCCAGAGAGGGGAGAAGCCAGGCTTGTCTATCACATGTCCCTGTTGCTATGCAGACTATCAGAAAGAGAAGAGGACAGGAGGGAACATTGTCTTCATATGCAAATATGTATCTTTACCTATTACAAACCATGTGAAAGGATGGTGTGATTAGTGGGGAACCAATTCATTGTCTCCACCATGCCTGTGCCCAGTCACTCCCTGCTTCGGCCTTGTGGGAGATAAGGTCTGAGACAGGATGTGTGGGGTAGTGTCTGGAACCATTGTACGTCATCTCTGATGTTACACCGATCCTGGGATAGTGTATAACCCAGAGGTTCACTCCCCTCAGTAAGCTCGTCTAGCTAGGTGTGTGGTCAAGGACATGAGTTTTACTTGAGATCGGGGTATCTGGAGTTGACAATTGATTTATGCCATAGAATGAGTTGGTGTTTCTGTACTGTGAAGTACCAGGGAAAGGACAGTCTTCATAGCAAATTATATCTCGCTGGGGGAATACTCCTTTCTCATATATCAAGTCTGACCTTGTGAACCATTCCACACATCTGTTGTTTGTCATGGAGACTAAGGTGGTGTATCTTTGCTATAAAATATCTTTGTATCCTTTGTGTCGGGGCACTAAACGAATCATCAAAGGGTGGTTCGTCGACCAGCCATCGTTATTGCAGAGCTCTCACTAACAAATATGTATTTTAAGTATAACTCTGACTTGTGTGATACGTTTGTCTCTCCTCATTTGATAATACAGAAATAACCACCACATTACTCGTAATTAAACTTTTGGTGAATAACGGGATTCAAAGAGGGAGATACTGGATTAGTTAGTATGTACAGATTGTGCCTTGCCTTGTCTCTGCTAGTGCAAACAGAACGTAGCCTACAGAATATAAATTAACATGATGGGGAAGAAGCTTTTATCCAATTAAAATGTATATGGATTTGATTGCAAGAAAAACATGGACAGTTTGTCTCACGCAAAGTTTAATTTGGAGAAACATTTGCAAATTAACACTTTAAAAAGCAATGAACATGTGATGAGTTCCTGACAAAATACCACATTTGACATAATTTTTACTTGTCAAAATTGAGATTTTAGAGTCGCTATGAAGGGTGTTTGAATATGCAATTAACTGACTTGGTATTCCTTTACTTTTACTAACTTTACTTTATTAGAGCTACATGGCAGTCAATTATAGTCAATCCGAATACAAAACATTGGGGTTTGCGAGATGTACAGTGCATTCGGAAAGTATTCAGACCCCTTGACTTGTTACAGCCTTATTCAAAAATAGATTTGATTTTATTCCCTCTAAAATCTACACACAATACACCACAAAGACAAAGAAAAAACACGTTTTTTGAAATTTATACAAATGTATATATATAAAAAACTGAAATATTACATTTGCATATGTATTCAGACCCTTTATTCAGTACTTTGTTGAAGCACCTTTGTCAGCGATTACAGCCTCATGTCTTCTTGGGTATGACGCTACAAGCTTGGCACAACTGTATTTGGGGAGTTTCTCCCATTCTTCTCTGCAGATCCTCTCAAGCCCTGTCAGGATGGATGGGGAGCGTCGCTGCACAGCTATTTTCAGGTTCTCTCCAGAGATGTTCGATCTGGTTCAAGTCCGAGCTCTGGCTGGGCCACTTAAGGACATTCAGAGACTTGTCCCGAAGCCACTACTGCATTGTCTTGGCCGTGTGCTTAGGGTGGTTGTCCTGTTAAAAGGTGAACCTTCACCCCAGTCTGAGGCCCTTAGCACTATGGAGCAGGTTTTCATCAAGGACCTTTCTATACTTTGCTCCGTTCATCTTTCCCTCATTCCTGACTAGTCTCCCAGTTCCTGGCGCTGAAAAACATCCCCACCGCATGATGCTGTCACCACCATGCTTCACTGTAGGGATGGTGCCAGGTTTCCTTCAGACGAGTTCAATCTTGGTTTCATCAGACCAAAGAATCTTGTTTCTCATGGTCTGAGAGTCCTTTAGGTGCCTTTTGGCAAATTCCAGGCGGGCTGTCATGTGTCATCATTTCACTGAGGAATGGCTTCTGTCTAGCCACTCTACCATAAAGGCCTGATTGGTGGAGTCCTGCAGAGATTGTTGTCCTTATGGTATGTTCTCCCATCTCCACAGAGCAACTCTGGAGCTCTGTCAGAGTGAACATCGGGTTCTTGGTCCCCTACCTGACTAAGCCCCTTCTCCCCTGATTGCTCAGTTTGGCCAGGCGGTCAGTTCTAGGAAGAGTCTTGCTGGTTCCAAACTTCTTCCATTTAAGAATGATGGGGGCCACTGTGTTCTTGGGGACATTCAATGCTGTAGAATTTTTTTGGTACCCTACCCCAGATCTGTGTCTCGACACAATTCCTTCGACCTAATGGCTTGGTTTTCGCTCCGACATGCACTATCAACTGTGGGACCTTATATTGACAGGTGTGTGCCTTTCCAAATCATGTTCAATTAAGTGAATTTCCCACAGGTGGACTCCCATCAAATTGTAGAAATGGGGCGGCAGGTAGCCTAGTGTTTAGAGCGTTGGGCAAGTAACCGAAAGGTTGCTAGATCGAATCCCTGAGCTGACAAGGTAAACATCTGTCATTCTGCCCCTGAACAAGGCAGTTAACCCACTGTTCCTAGTCCGTCATTGTAAATAAGAATTTGTTCTTAACTGACTTGCCTAGGTAAATAAAGGTAAAAAATGATTTTTTGAATTTCCCACAGGTGGACTCCAATCAAATTGTAGAAACATCTCAAGGATGTTCAATGGAAACAGGATGAACCTGAGCGCAATTTCGAGTCTCATAGCAAAGGGCCTGAATATTTATGGAAATGAGGTATTTCTGTTATTTATTTTTTATAAATGTGCAACATCAAAGAATATAACTGTTTTTGCTTTGTCATTATGAGCTATTGTGTGTATATTGATGAAGAAAAAAACGTAACAAAATGTGGATAAAGGGAAGGGGTCTGAATACTTTCCAAATGCACTGTACCTATAGCCAATATTTATACACAAAGCACACTGCATAAAGACATGACCAACAGACAGTGTATGTAAAATACATGTTTTAATGTTTAAAAAGTAGACTACAATGAATGTCTCCCTGCCTGTTTGCATAGCATGTCTATCCGCCTGTTTGTCTGCCTGTCCACCGTCAGTTCCACAGCCCAAATTGGTCTCACTCCCTCAAATACTGCCTCTGGGCAAGTTTTATTCTGTTTCTATAGCGAGAGCAGAAAGGGCCAGAGCTGGGCAAATCTCCCATATTTCTCCCCCCCCCCCTCCAAAGCAGCTCACAACAAAGCCAGGGAGACGCAGACATTGGGCCCGACACATAGTTCTGTATAATGTAGTCACTTGGAATGTGGTACGGATAATCAACTGCTGAAACAATGCATGCATACGATCCAACAGACTGGCGAACTCAATCCCTGTGACATTCTAGAAGCTAGAACAATCAACAGGAAGGTCTGTTATGAAGAGGTGACATTTGTGAGTGGTCGATATGTAATGGTTGAGTAATAGGAATTGTGGCGGAGGTACAGTAATGCTGTATTCAGTCTGGAAGACATGGGGTAGCCCTTGAACCTTTTAAACCAATCAATGGGCAGCCGAGAGGTGTGCCGAGGCATTGCAGTACAGCACAAGCAGAGACAATACCTGTCTTTCTCTCTACACGTCTGTAATACGCGTTACATTTTGAAAGCTCTTAGGTGTGCCGAAGCCTGGCGATAACCTGATATGGAGAAGAGGAAGGACGCAATGGGGGTGAACTGGGCTTTGGTCACGTGGTGATTTTGAATCAATGATGTAGTGCACTATTATTGCGGCCACCTTTAGTATTGGTAAACATAGTTGAACGTTGCAGATAGAAATGTCCTCAACAGAGCTGGCGTGTGAATTGTAATATCAACAGTAAATGTCAGAGATGTGTTTGTTCTACATTATAGACACTGAACAAAAACATAAACACAACATGTAAAGTGTTGGTCCCATGTTTCATGAGTTGAAATAAACAATCCCAGAAAATGTTCCATACGTACAAAAAGCTTCTTTCTTTCACATTTTGTGCAGAGATTTGTTGACATCCCTGTTAGTGAGCATTTCTCCTTAGCCAATAGAATCTATCCACCTGACAGGTGTGGCATATTAAGAAGCTGATTAAAGAGCATGATCATTACAGGTGGGTGCACCTTGTGCTGGAGACAATAAAAGGCCACTTTAAAATGTGAAGTTTTGTCAAACAACACAATGCCACAGATTGGCATACTGACTTGCAGGAATGTACACCATAGGAATATTTCTGTCTTTAATAAAGCCATTTTGTGGAGAAAAACTCATTCTGATTGGCTGGGCCTGGCTGCCATGGGCCCCTGCCCAGTCATGTGAAACCCATAGATTAGAGCCAAAATTGATTTCAATTGACTGATTTCCTTATATGAACTGTAACTCAGTAAAATCTTTGAAACTGTTGCATGTTTAGTTAATATTGTTGTTGAGCATATTTATGTCTGGACATTCCAAATCACTGTGCCTATCACTGTGCCTTGCTGAACAGTCCCATGCCTACGAATAGGGAAAGTGGCAGAACGGCCAGACCTGAGTTTCTCCATTGAAGATACATTGCTACATATTCAGAACCTAAGAACATTGCTTATACAGTCATTGCATATGCAGTTCTGCATGCATACTGTCGTGCCTACAGAGAGTGATTCACATACTTCAGATGGCCTCGCAAACAACTGTTGAGTATCTCATGGGATGTGTAAGCATCTGTGGTGCATCTCAGCGACTTGAGGACGTTAGACGATTCTTATGCTTTCTCGTCTGCGGTGAATTATTATCCCACTGCAACATGTATTCACAGGGAATCTTTCATGTTTATCCTACGAACATGGCAACCTTGAAATAAGAGAGAGAACACAAAGACAGAGCACTGCCTATGCCAGTTGATCCAAAACTTAATAGCATAACATTAAATATGACTGCGCTCTGGTCTGGTTTTTACAACCATTCAAATGGCAAAGCACCTCATCAGGTGTTCTAGCGGTCCTCGGGGGTGTCCTAATTCATCGCTGCAGTCTCTTATCAGAAAGGCTCACTGCGTAATCACACCGGGCGACATAACAAGCAAGCCAGAGCCAAGAAACATGCAAAAATACCATCTATGTAAGATGTGTGAAAGTACAGTACAGAAAGGGAGCATTTCACACATGTTGCTTAAAGATCTCAGCTATTATTAATATTCTGCTCATCAAAAGTCTCTCCACTCCGTTACAAGAAAGGGCCAGAGGGATATTTCGGGAGATTATTGAAATTCATCTAGTCTTCACTACCAAGCGGAGACAAAAGTGCTTTCAAGGTCATATTAGCCGGTAATGTTTAATGTTGTTCGCTGGCTCGCATCTGAAGGACCCACTCCTGACTTTAATAATTATAGGGTTTATACACAGGCACTGATTCAGACACCCTCTGAGCTGTATTTACTCTCTCCTCTGGAACATTGATATCTCCTTCCTCTGAATGACTGAGAGGTTTATTTCAAACCCCAGTCAGATTCCTTCCTAATTTATTCATTTTATTAATGCAAATTGTCTCACTTGTAAATCAAATGTAATACTTCAGTCTGTTAATAAATGAGCTTGGTATTTTGACCATGGGAATACAAATCTCCACTGACTACTTCAGATACTAATTAGCGTGTACAGAGGACAGGCGATTTTTGATCAGTGATTTTACTGTTGGACGAGGGTTGAGGGGGGATTGAAGGTAAGGCAGCGAGAAGCATAGCCAATTGGCCGTTTGTCATGCTTGTCTAATAGATGTTTTATTCACTCTAGTGACATGACAAAGTGTGCTAAACTCAATCTTAACAGAATTAGAAGCCTTCAATAGATTAACTGGAGCTCTGTTGATCTGTTGATTTGTATTTTACAACTGTGAGTATGAGCTGTACAAATATAAATAAAAATAACAATAGTGAAACATTAAAAAAGTTATCCTTTTTAGATAAAACTATACTAAATATATTCACGCCACTAAATAATTGACTGTAAAACACACTGTTTTGCAATGAAGGTCTACAGTAGCCTCAGCAGCACTCTGTAGGGTAACATCATGGTGTAGCCGGAAGACAGCTAGCTTCTGTCCTCCTCTGGGTACATTGACGTCAATACAAAACCTCATGGTTCTCACCTCCTTCCATAGACTTGCACAGTAATTATGACAACTTTCGTAGGATGTCCTCCAACCTATCAGAGCTCTTGCAGCATGAACTGACATGTTATCCACCCAATCAAAGGATCAGATAATTAATCTAGTACTGAAAGTTACACCCGCCGGTGTAACTGCTAAACTGATTTCTGACTGTACACTGTACTGCATGATTGTAGCTGGTTTAGTAACAGGTTAGTTCTAGGCAAGATGCAGGCAAGAGCGTGCAAGCCGGTATTGAATGCGTCATTGTCTGTCACCTATTCTCTCGACCGTTGTAAACTTGAATTCATAGGCTAAGTTGTAGCAATCTCATGATGGGTACAGGTACAATTCTAGTATCATGTAGTAGCCTAAATCGATGTTACGTTGAGCTGGGTGAATGGAATATGAACGACAGTCATCCAATATGCTGTAATAGAAATAAGGCCATGATCATGAGAAAAGAAAATCATCTTCCCTCATCTTAAATGGAACCAACCGCCACTGATTCACACCCCTAGACTTTTTCCACATTTTGTTGTGTTTACAGCCTGAATTTCAAATGGATTCAATTTCGATTTTGTGTCACTGGCCTACACACAATATCCCATAATGTCAAAGTGGATTTATACTTTAAGAAAGTTTGACAAATGAATTAAAAATAAAAAGCTGAAATGTCTTGAATCAATAAGTATTCCACCCCGTTGTTATGGCAAGCCTAAATAAGTTTAGGAGTAAAAATAGGCTTAACAACTCACATAATAAGTTGCATGGACTGTGTGCAATAACAGTGTCTGACATGGAATAAGTACTTGATCGATGTAACTCCCACATACGTGTATCTGTAAGGTCCCTCAGTCGAGCAGTGAGTTTCAGAGAAAGATTCAACCGCAAAGACCGGGGGAGATTTTCCAATGTTTCGCAAAGAGGGACGATTATCATTAGACGGGTAAATATTTTCATTTAAAAGCTGAATGTCCCTTTGAGCATGGTGAAGTTATTAATTACACTGTGGATGGTGTATCAATACACCCAGACACTACAAAAGATACAGGCGGTCCTTCCTAACTCAACTCAACTCAAATCAAATTCAAATCAAATCGTATTGGTCACATAACACTTGATTAGCAGATGTTATTGCGGTTGTGGCGAAATGCTTGTGCTTCTAGCTCCGACAGTGCAGTGATATGTAACAAGTAAAATCCAACAGATTACACAACATATATCCAATACACACAAATCTAAGTAGGAATGAATTAAGACTATATACATTTGGACGAGCGGAACGGACTAAGATACAGTAGAAAAGTATAAAAAAAGAGTATATAAACATGAGATGAGTAATGCAAGATATGAAAGCATTATTAGGTGAATGAGATAATGTAGAATAGTATAGAATACAGTATATACACATTAAGTGACTAAGATACCGTAGAATAGTATAGAATACAGTATATACATATGAGATGAGTAATGCAAGATATGTAAACATTATTAAGTGACTATGATACCGTAGAATAGTATAGAATACAGTATACATATGAGATGAGTAATGCAAGATATGTACTGATGGCGCGATGCTGCCATCTCAGTTGCCAGAGAGGAAGGAAACCGCTCAGCGATTTCACCATGAGGTCAAACAGTTACAGAGTTTAACGGCTGTGATTGGAGAAAACTGAGGATGGATCAACAAACATTGTAGTTACTCCACAATACTAACTTAATTGACAGAGTGAAAAGAAGGAAGCCTGTACAGAATACAAATATTCCAAAACATGCATCCTGTTTGCAACAAGAAACTAAAGGAATACTGCAAAAAATGTGGCAAGAAAATGTGAAATAATAAATGAATAGTTTCTGAATGCACTGTAATTAAAAGAGGTGTCTAGCATTCAATTCATTATTATATTAATGTTATAAAATGTGTTCATTCACATCATTATGTAGTACTTTACATCCTAACATTTCAACGTGGCAGACCAAAGACATGCATCTCTCCATAGCTTAGCCAAATGTTCATGAGAGCTTGTGTTCCCCACCATCTATTGAAGCACAACCTGTGGCTTCATTACACTGGCAACATAGTGAAAGATTTGTGATAAGAACATACGGATTGGTTGGAAACGCAAGGGGATTCAAAATAACTTTGCTAGCAGTAGTGTCCTCATCGTGTCAGGGACTATACTTCTGAGAACATATTGTTTACTGCCTTAGTGGAGCACCAACAGGAAATTAATGACACAGTTGAGTATGAAGGGAGTATGAGGGTGCTTTGTTGCCATGGCGTTGTTCAATTCTAACATTTTTCATCTCAGAAATGGGCAGAGATGAAAAATAGCGCATTACAACATATTGATCCACCTGGACTTGTGATTAATGTAGCTATGACAGCAGTGTCACTGCCTGGGCATCCACCATAATATCTAAGGCAAATGCAATGAGTAATCAGAAGGCTGATAAGAGGCTGGAATTTAATCTGATGGTGGTTGATTAAAAGGAAATATCACACAAAATCGCATTATACTGTGACACTTTCTGTATTTTGAAAGTTCCATATATTGAAAACTTCATCACTGACATGCAAAACATTTTGGGCTTTACCAACAGTGGGCTAATGAAGAAAAAAAACTGAAGATAGTTTTGGGGTAGATTTTTCCTTTAAGAGACAAGTTCTGTCTCAAATGACATTCTCCATATGTGGGGTTCTATGTGGCTCTGTTAAAAAAGTACAGTGTTATATACAGTTGGGGCATTAGGGAAATCCCAGCAGGATCGAGAACCTGTGTGAAATCTTTGGAAAAGCCAAATATTAATATCAGCAGGAAGTTACATGGAGTAGATTTCAAATGAGGAATACAAGATGACATGTTTCTCATATCAAATATAAATTCCTTCAGTCATGAATCATGGGGCAAAACAAATCACCAGATAGATATGTAGTGCAGAGCAAGAGTTCCCCTCAGGACGTGGGATGCATGTATTTAGTTCCCAGAAAAGACGTGGTAGAGTCCGGAAGCAATACTTTCTACGATAGAAAGCGGTTTTACAAGAAATTATAGAGAAAGGGCACATAGGAAACTTTCTCTGACATTGATCAATCGTGTGTGTCGGTGTGTGTGTGTGTACTCTATGTGTGGTCTAAGGGAGGTCATTAGGCACGGGGGACTAATGACGGCGTTAATGGGGGTGATAGCTCATCCCGCCTGCCATTGGAATCCAGTCCCTGGGATGTGTGGTGCAGGGGATAATTGTTTACATCTCCAGACCTCTGTTTTAATCCCTCTCCACCCATTGTATCACCTGGTGGTGGGCTGCATTGTGGGAAGAGAACACCAGGCAGGCTCTTTAGCTGAGAGACAACTTCACAAGTCTAGGAATTATGACAGTGAGAAACTACTCACTGACTGAAGAAGCAACTGTAAAACGCCGTGGGGTGGCTTGCGTTGTTTATTAGATAATCATGTGGTGTTGACTGTGTTCGTTGTGTCTTTTCTGTTTGTTGGTCTTTTTTGTGTGTGAGAAAAATCTATACAAATTGTATTTATAAAAAATATGTACATTTAACTGCCTATGTTCTTTAAAGCATTACGTTACACTAATAAACTTGACATAACTGGGCAGAGCACTATTAAAGCTTAGAGTGGAACTGATAGCATTTGAACTACTATGCACATATGAAACAAACAGACAATCATAATATAAGTAAAAAAGGTCAAATTCCCAGTTTATGCTACAAAAACGGTTTTAAAATAGGCTACACTTGACTCAACATTCCATGATATACAATAAGTCATTGTTGGCAGAACACAGTTCAATGCGTGATTAATATAATCAATCAATAAATGTCTTTGTAGTCCCAAAAATATTGATATAAGGTTGTAAATCACTCGGGATCATTCGGGATGCACTGTTTCAATTTCAATGGCTCAATATTTAGGACAAAAACAAACAAATGTTGGGAATGTCAATGCAATCAAACTAGCAAGGGCAATGGTCACAAGTCAGTCATAACGTGGCCAATAGGCTAGTGTATGTATTTATGTAGCAAGCTAAAATAACAAAGCCTAATGTTAGCTAGACACTGTAGCTAGCTGCTAGGAAGTTGTCATGACATTGGAGTGGGAGTGGGTAAGGGAATGACTTTTTCCCCTCATATCGTTTTTCGGTTGCCAGTGAGCTAGAGATGCAGGTGTCATTTGGTTAGCTAGAAAGAAATGTGAATCGCTTTGCTAGCTAGCTATGCTGAACATGGAACAACTGGTATCCTGATAGAGTATGTCTTGCGTTCGCATATTCACTCAGGCTATCTGCTCCATTTTCAGAGCACCCTCATCTGCGTGTGCCAGAGCGCAGAATAACCGATGAATTTAAGAACACGCAACACCCGCTGAATATGACCGGTGTCAGTAAGTGTAGAAAAGTCAGTCAGTCATACGCGCTCTATATAACATGTAAACAGCCCAGCCAGCTCTGCTAGGGCGGGAACAAAGGTCAGAGTGAGGTGTTCGCTTATTTGCGGTTGGAAGCTAACGTTAGCCAGCTAGCTTGGGAGCATGGTTGGGACAGGCATGCACATTGGCAGGCAAGCTGCAGAAGGAAGAGCAGGCTACTTACTATTCCCCATTGTTTATCAGTGCCATTTTGACGGCCAACTAGCAACAAAGGTTTGAGAGGGTTTATCTAACCCTTTGTTAGATTTTAGCTCATCTTGCTCTGACTAGCATTAGTTGTTGATCTTGTAGTTGTTGATGTGCATCTAGGGAAAGATAGCCTACCTTTTTATGGTTGTTTGATCAATGGGAGTCAGGACTATAAAGTTCACAAATGTAAGAGGACTCATGCGGGTATCTACATAATTTGCAGAAATCCATTCAGGTGTATTTTGTGGCAGTTGCCGAATGCATTCTAATGATCTAAAGTCACGCTGTTGCAACTGCCTGTAAAAACACAATCAAGTTCAAAGCGAATGATGGCAGGCCCGTGTGGAAAAATGGCTTGTTTGCTTAAAGGTCTACTGTAGCTCTGATTGTCTATTGTCTGCGTAGACTCCGGTCCTGGAAGAGACCGATTTTTTATTCGGTTTTATTTAGTGTTGTGCCTATTAACTGTCCAAACGCACGGCTGCTTTCCCACTTTACATTTCTATCGAATTTTTACAAATTCCTTACTTTACACAATTCCCAAACATTCTAAGAATTTATGAAAATGTGACCATATCTAAGTGCTCGCTTGTCAGAAAATGGAAAAGAAAAAAACAACTAAAAAGTCATATTCTTCCTATGGGGGGATATGAACAGATGTTAATTATATTTCATAATTCTTTCAGTTCCACGTTAAGGGAGGAATTCCTCTCGCAAACACATGTAATGCTATGAGTAAATGGGCGTAACGTTTTTAAATCATTTGGAGAGCTAATAACGCAGCTCCCAATTGCATTGTGTACTCTATGTAGGCTAGCTATAATGCATGTCACCTGTGATTCTGAACATACAGTTCATGTAAACTGTTACCCAACTATCTCAATGAGTGTGAGTGTCGTCTACCGTTTTATAATACTGTTGTAGAAAATGGAAAATCTCAGGCGCCTTTTAAAGACTTGATAATTGGTTAGCATTGTTGTGTGATTCAGAATCGCACCGTATAGCAGGGTAATCTGTCATCGATTCATCCATTCTGTTCATCATTATCACCATTCTCCAGTTTACTACGGCAGAAAACACAACTTCTGTAGAAAATAACAAATATCCTCAGTGACAGTTCTTGGAAACGTGCTTCCTGCTCATTAAAGAAAATGTGCCTTTATTTTTGGCCTTTAGCTAACAACAGTACTGACTGCATAGCGATCCACTCCAGTGCGTTGGACAGGCACCCAGAGACTATCGAGGAAACTAGGCAAGAAATCCTCAGAGTATGATGGAAGATTGTGGGGGATGGAATTCAATTGGATTCACTTTCACACCCGTGTAGCCTGCTAGCGTACAGTAATGGTCTCTCCTGAGCCTTGTTCTGACCAAGGGTTTGTTATTTTCCCACCACCGCCATCATGGCACATCACAGTCACACATCACGTTTCACTGACGACAGCCCTGTTTAAACCTTTAATGGGATGTAGGCTGACATGCAGTTGTCCGCCCGTCCAGAATATAAACTAGGATCGTTGCTCGAGGTATAGCAACACTAGCTCACAGTAGTCAGTGGGTTGTTTCCATTCCAACATTTCGTCCGCAATAGGATCAGGGTCTTGTTAGAACAGTCATTTTATTTCAAAGCGGCTGGGTCAAGTAGGGTCACCCAGGTAACAACAAACGGTGACATTTTGTTTTGAGGACATGCATGCGCGCACGCACGCGCACGCAAAAACACACACAGTAATAATGTAGTGGAAAACACCAGTGGACCATTAGCTATTACCAGACAGTGTATGGGTGATTAGTGTAGCATGGAGAGTATCTGTCAAGCAGGAATTACAGCCCAGTGGAGCTGGCTGATAATGACCCTGCGCTGAGCTCCCGCCCTCCGCCACGGACCCCTGGGATCAGCCTCCCCATTTAGTCAGACAGCAGGAACATGGCTAGCAAAGCCTGTAATTCAGCCCTCACCTATCTGCCTCTCCATTTGCATGTCTCTCTCTCTCAGGGGGTTGTTCATCGAGGCGGTGTCCCAGATGACACCCTATTCTAGTCGCTGCCGTGCAGCACGATTGCATTTTGAAACATTTCTACTATTTGACTGTAGTCCACAGTTTGGCTTTGTTACTATTATACGTGTTGCTAGAGCTACATAGCTACATAGGTACCTGGATCCTGAATTAATTTCTGATTAATGTAATCCCCCTGCTTTTAATTGGCAAAGCAGGCGCTGAGATAAAGTGTTAAGGGTGATGACACCGGTGGCATGCAAAAGTAATGTCACGCAATTATGCATACAGCTCCTGTGGCTTGCATGGTGAATTATTCAGTCAGGTTGATAAAGATTAACACGTATGCACACATTACACACACACACACAGTGACTATCACGCCTACACCTAACTAAGGACTTCAGCCACTCTAGTCATAGTTTTTTCACTCTGCTACCATCTAGCAGACAGTGACGGTACAAGTGTATCAAAGCCGGGACCGAGAGACTGAAAAACTGTTTCTATCTCCAGGCCATCAGACAGAAGGATCTCTCTGTACTTTGCTCCGTACATCTTTCCCTTGATCCTGACCAGTCTCCATGTCCCTACTGCTGAAAAACATCCACACAGCATGATGCTGCCACCACCATGCTTCACCGTAGGGATGGTGCCAGGTTTCCTCCAGACGTGACGCTTGGCATTCAGGCCAAAGAGTTCAATCTTGGTTTCATCAGACCAGAGAATCTTGTTTCTCATGGTCTGAGAGTCATTAGGTGCCTGTTGGCAAACTCCCAAGCAGGCTGTAATGTGCCTTTTACTGAAGAGTGTCTTCCGTCTGGCCACTCTACCATAAAGGCCTGGTTGGTGGAGTGCTACAGAGATGTTTGTCCTTCTGGAAGGTTCTCCCATCTCCACAGAGGAACTCTAGAGCTCTGTCAGAGTGACCATCGGGTTCTTGGTCACCTCCCCGACCAAGGCCCTTCTCCACTGATTGCTCAGTTTGGCTTGGCGGCCAGCTCTAGGAAGAGTCTTGGTGGTTCCAAACTTCTCCCATTTAAGAATGATGAAGGCCACTGTGTTCCTGGGGACCTTCAATGCTGCAGAAATATTTTGCTACCTTCCCCAAGATCTGTGCCTTGACACAATCCTGTCTCGGAGCTCAACGGACAATTCCTCATGGCTTGGTTTTTGCTCTGACATGCACTGTCAACTGTGGGACCGTATGTGCCTTTCCAAATCATGTCCAATCAATTGAATTTACCACAGGTGGACTCTAACGAAGTTGTAGAAAAATCTCAAAGATGATCAATAGAAACAGGATGCACCTGAGCTCAACTTCAAGTCTCATAGCAAAGGGTCTGAATACTTATGTAAATAAGGTATTTCTGTTTTATTTGTAATAAATTTGCTACATTTCCAACAACCTGTTTTCACTTTGTCATAATGGGGTATTGTGTGTAGATTGCTGAGGAAAATGTTTTACTTCATCCATTTTAGAATAAGGCTGTAATGTAACAAAATGTGGAAAAATTCAAGGGGTCTGAATACTTTCCGAAGGCACTGTATAGCGAGACGAATATAGGCCCTAGAACCAAGCCCTGGGGGACACCAGTAGTGTGGTGCAGACACAGATACTCTTCACGTCACCTGGTAGGAGCAGCCTACCAGGTAGAATGCAATCCAAGAGTGTGCAGAGCCTGAGCCGCCCAGCCCTGAGAGGGTGGAGAGGAGGATCTGATGTTTCACGGTGTCGAAGGCAGTGAATAGACCTGGGAGGAGGAGAACAGAGGAAAGAGTCAGCTTTGGCAGTGCGGAGAGCCTCCGTGACACAGAGAAGAGCAGTCTCGGTTGAGTGACGTCGTGAAGTCTGACTGGTTAGGGCCAGAAAGATCGTTCTGAGAGAGATAACAAGAAAGTTGACGTCAGATGAGTCGAGTGTTGGTTTCTTGAGGAGGGGAGTAACTCGGGCCATTTTGAAGTCAGAGGGGACGCGGCCAGTGGTCAGGGATGAGTTGATGAGGGAAGTGGGGAATGGTAGAAGGTCTCCAGAGATGGTCTGGAGAAAGGAGGAGGGCATGGGGCCAAGTGGGCAGGTTGTCGGGTGCATCGCACAATGTCATCTGGCGAGAGAGGGGAGAAAGAGGTCAAGGTATAGGGTAGTTCTGTTTGAGTGAGTCCAGCGGACTCAATAGGCTGAGTGAATAAGTTATTTTTACATTCTGGATCCTTATGTTCTGGATTCCGACACATACTGACTATAATATACACTATATATGCAAAAGCATATGGATATTACGTCATATTAGTGGAGTCGGCTATTTCAACCACACCCGTTGCTGACAGGTGTATATAATCGAGCACACAGTCATGCAATTTCCAAAGACAAACATTTGCGGTAGAATGGTCTCACCAAAGCTCAGTGACTCTCAATGTGGCACCATCATAGAATGCCACCATTCCAACAAATCCGTTCATAAACTTTCTACCCTGCTAGAGCTGCCCTGGTCAACTGTAAGTGCTGTTATTGTGACGTGGAAATGTCTAGTAGCAACACCAGCTCAGCCTCGAAGAGGTAGGCCACACAAGCTCACAGAATGGGACCGCCAAGTGCTGAAGCATGTACTGTGTAAAAATGGTCTATCCTCGGTTGCAACGCTGACTACCGAGTTCCAAACTGCCTCTGGAAGCAACGTCAGCAAAAGTACTGTTCGAAGGAGCTTCATGAAATGGGTTTCCGTGGCCGTGCAGCCACACACAAGCCTAAGATTACCATTCGCATTGCCAAGTGTTGGTTGGAGGGGTGTAAAGGTCGTCGTCATTGGACTCTGGAGCACTGGAAATGCGTTCTCTAGAGTGATGAATCACGCTTCAACATATGGCAGTCCGACGGAGAGTCGACGGGACGGGAAAAGGAAGGAAGGGAGAGAGCTGAGAGACGCTGCAGCCGGGCAGAAGAAGGCGGAGGCAGCCCCCAGTCTGTCCACATCAGCACCATCATCACCAAAGATAGCGATAGCAGAGTTCGACACTGAGTCTGGAAAAGTACCAGAGGAAGTGGCCATGCTATTCAACATGAGCTTCATTCCACACCCCTTCCTCTGACGTCCTGCTGGAGGTCGATAAGTGCAACGAAGAATGGGACGTGGGGGGGAGTGATATCCAGATGTAACCGGTCTCAAGGGAATGATTGTGTAAGGGGGATGTTTTGTACAATGTGAGCACTACGTAACCAGAGGAGTAGTGATTGTATAAGGGGAAATTCCAGTATTATATGAATCTGATGTAACTGGGTTGTGGGGAGGAGTGTATAAGGGAGGCTTGACAGTATATAAGTAATTGTTTGTAAGTCAGGAGGGTTCGTTCATTCAATTCACTTTAGCTTTTTTGCAGACAGCCTGTTTCTAAAACACCCATCTCTTTTTGGGGCATTTTTGCTATAGCTTTTATTGCTGTTTTTAGCTGTTAAAATCAGAGCATGTTAACTTTAAAACATCAGTTAGAGGTAAGCTTCTGCTCTTAACCCACACAGGCAGGGTCATATCACTTGTATTTTTCTTTAGGAGGAACAGGATTGGGTTTCCTCGAGGTCGGGAGCTAGAGTATTCAAAGGATAAGTAGACTCATTGTAAAGGGCTTTGCTTGAATAAATACATGCAGTGTATTTCCCCTCGAGGGGCCACCAACCGAAATAGACCAGAGAGTTTCCTCTCTTTGTTACCGGGTTGGGTCCATGCTTGAGGTTTGTATGAGAAATGTCTTATGATGTTAGGCTAAGACATGACATAGTGACTATACCTCTTCCGTCTCATGGGACACTAGGTCCCATTACGGTGAATAACTCCAGGTCCACATGTGACGTGGGTGTAAAACTAAGGTACATGTTTTATAATAACAGTTTACAAGTGGAGTAAGTATACTCACCATCAAGTTCCCCTGGTCTTATAGCCCTAGGTGTAACGGTTCTCTTGTGGTGAAGGAGAGTCGGACCAAAATGCAAGATGGCGATCCATGTTTATTAAACTGAAGTAACACAAATCTAAATACAAACACTACAAAACAATAAACGTAGCGAAAACCGAAACAGCCTAATACTGGTGCACATACACACAGAACAAGGACATCAAGACACTAAGGACAATCACCCACGAAACACTCAAAGAATATGGCTGCCTAAATATGGTTCCCAATCAGAGACAACGATAAACACCTGCCTCTGATTGAGAACCACTTCAGACAGCCATAGACCTAACTAGAACACCCCGCTAAGCTACAATCCTAATACATACACACCACATACAAAAACCCATGCCACACCCTGGCCTGACCAAATAAATGAAGATAAACACAAAATACTTCGACCAGGGCGTGACACTAGGAGAGCCTGACGAACTACGGGTCACCCTATCCGCCGAGTCGACGTCCCGCTGAGTGGTTTTTAATTTAAAAAAAGGTTTATTCCACTCCAGCTGTGTCACGACTTCCACCGAAGGTAGCTCCTCTTCCTATTCGGGCGGCACTCAGCGGTCGTCGTCACCGGTCTACTAGCTGCCACCGATCCCTTTTTCTTTTCTGTTGGTTTTGTCTTGATTGTTTTTCACCTGTTGCTTATTTTGGTCGTCAGTATTTAAACTTCTAGTGCCCGTCTGCTTTTGTGCGGGCTTATCCTTACTGTCTGTGGTGAAGTTGTTTTTCGCCCGTGTATTTTGTATGTTCTTTTCATGGGTTTTGGAGACATACTTGATTTATGGTCATTGCCTGATTGTTGGCTAGACCAAGCGCAATAAACACATTCATTTGGAAGTATTGCTCTCTGCGCCTGACTCTACACCCACCACTCCTAGGAATCTGTGACAAGCTGTGGCTGGTATCAGCGGGTTGCCGGGATCGGGACTGGGCTGGAAGGGCAACGCCCGCAGTTAATAGGCCTGAAGCAGGGGTAGCCCAGTTTAGCTCATTAATCTTAAGGGAGAGGCGTGAGTCGGGCAAGATATTTTTGGCGTTCCCGCATGGGCTCGATAAAAAGAGCCTTGGGTGGGCAAGACATAATTAAAACAACTTCGGGGAGAGTCGACAGCCCACAGGTAAGAGAACATAGAGGTAATTGAATCATGGCCGAAGTTCTGTCCAACAACTTTGTATAACTTCCCCCCAGGGAACATGGTCATGGGTGAATGAAAGGGTTAAAACAAAACTGGTTTTGAGTGGTGTGACTGAGCTGGTATGGGAGAAAAAGGTTATCAATAGAGTTGGTCATGGGTACACCTCAGCCACACTCAAGGTTCTAAACATTATAACCGCCATCGATAAGAGACATTACTGTTCAGCCGTATTCATCGACCTGGCCAAGGCTTTCGACTCTGTCAATCACCACATTCTTATTGGCAGACTCGACAGCCTTGGTTTCTCAAATGATTGCCTCGCCTGGTTTACCAACTACTTCTCAGACAGAGTTTAGTCAAATCGGAGGGCCTGTTGGCCAGACCTCTGGCAGTCTCTATGGGGGTGCCACAGGGCCCGAGGTTTGCCACAGGGTTCAATCCTCGGGCCGACTCTCTTCTCTGTATACATCAATGATGTTGCTCTTGCTGCTGGTGATTCTCTCATAAACCTCTACGCAGACGACACCATTCTGTATACTTCTGGTCCCTCTTTGGACACTGTTAACTAACCTCCAGACAAGCTTCAATGCCATACAACTCTCCTTCCGTGGCCTCCAACTGCTCGTAAATGCAAGTAAAACTAAATGCATGCTATCACTGCCAGCACCTGCTCGCCCGTCCAGCATCACTACTCTGGACGGCTCTGACTTCGAATACGTGGACAAGTACAAATACCTAGGTGTCTGGTTAGAATGTAAACTCTCTTTCCAGACTCACATTATGTATCTCCAATCCAAAATTAAATCTAGAATCGGCTTCCTATATCGCAACAAAGCATCCTTCACTCATGCTGCCAAACATACCTTCGTAAAACTGACCATCCTACCGATCCTCGACTTCGGTGATGTCATCTATAACACTCTACTCAACAAACTGGATGCAGTCTATCACAGTGCCATGTGTTTTGTCACCAAAGCCCCATACACTACCCACCATTGCGACCTGGTTGGCCCTCGCTTCATACTCGTCGTCAAACCCACTGGCTACAGGTTATCTACAAGTCTCTGCTAGGTAAAGCCCCACCTTATCTCAGCTCACTGGTCACCATAGCAGCACCCACTCGTAGCACGCGCTCCAGCAGGTATATCTCACTGGTCACCCCCAAAGCCAATTCCTCCTTTGGTCCTTTCCTTCCAGTTCTCTGCTGCCAATGACTCATATCTCCCTCACTAGCTTTAAGCGGCAGCTGTCAGAGCAGCTCACAGATCACTGCACCTGTACATAGCCCATCTGTAAACAGCCCATCTATCTACCTACCTCATCCCCATACTGTATTTATTTATTTATTTATTTATCTTGCTCCTTTGCACCCCAGTATCTCTACTTGCACATTCATCTTCTGCACATCTACCATTCCAGCGTGTAATTGCTATATTGTAATTACTTCGCCACCATGGCCTATTTATTGCCTTAACTCCCTTATCTTACCTCATTTGCACTCACTGTGTATAGACTTTTTGTTTTCTTTTGTTCTACTGTATTATTGACTACATTTTGTTTATTCCATGTGTAACTCTGTGTTGTTGTATGTGTTGAATTGCTATGCTTTATCTTGGCCAGGTCGCAGTTGCAAATGAGAACTTGTTCTCAACTAGCCTACCTGGTTAAACATAAAGGTGAAATAAATAAAAAAATATATATACAAATATGACCAGGTCAATTAGCTGAGCTAGATCAGCAATGGGAGCAGAAGCCCATTCTCCTAGCTCAGGTTGCAGAGGGAAACTCTGAAACCATGGGGGAAGGTGTGGCTCATTGGGGCACTTGGTGGAAGGCCATAGCGTCCTTCGGAAGAGGAGCTATACGGACCATAGTAAGTCCTAATAAGCTGTACCTCAAGGCGGTGGGAAAGGATACTCCAAAGGTACTGCTGATGCTCACCAAGGATGGTGTAAGGGCAGACGGGGTATGAAGCCAAAAGGGATTAAATGTATCTGGACTACTATCTGGATAATACCCCGGGGGTTAAGGTGGGATACATAATCCAGAAGCGTAGTAGGAGTCCGGAAACACAGGCCGACGGTCCCGGACCTGAGAGCTACAGTGGGGCTGTGAAGGAAGGAGCAGCCCACTGGGCAGCGGAGGGTCTCACAGCACCAGTGTAGGAGAGAGGGGAAGTGAGTCCCCCAGCACTGAGGTTGGGAGCTCCTACATAGAAAACAGGGAGGAACTGGCCATCTTGCTAAAGGATTTGAATGTAACCGACAAAGGGGGTCTCGAGCGAGCCGTTAGGAAAGGATTGGTGCTCCGGGTTGGAGCGAGCGGTTGCATCCGCACTTCGGTCCGCAGGTAGTATAACTTTTCATTACATTTCATTATAGTACAACGGTTTGATTTGTCTAATCTTAGCAATTTCTTCTTAGCTAGCTACATAGCCGTCTTTGTATCAAAGATAATTGCGTAATTATCGTATTTCGTCGTCCTAACGTAGTCTACACTGCTATCTGCCCAGCAGCTAGCCAGCTAGCAAATGTCCACCGTCTACCGAATAGCAGCACTGTAGAAACTATTACACTCAACTGAACGACTTGATTAGTGTAGTGTTAGCTAGCTACATAGTTGTCTTTGCTGTCTTCGTATCCAAGATAATTGTGTAGTTTAGAGTGTGTAGTTTTAGAGTGATTATCTTCATTTACCGAGGTTAGCTAGCCAGCTATTTGTCGTCCTTAACGTAGGAGACACTGCTAGCTAGCCAACAGCTAGCCAACGTCTACCGAATAGAACTTCCGCACTCAACAACCCGGTCGCATTCCGCTTCGCTCCACAGGTAGTATCACATTTTCATTTCATTTCATTACAGTACAACGGTTTGATTTGTTTGATCGTAGCTAGCTACATAGCTAGCTACATAGCCGCCTTTGTATCAAAGATAATTGTGTAGTCTAGAGTGATTTTCTAGGTTAGCTAGCCAGCTATTGTCGTTCTTTTAACGCAACGTAACGTAATCAACACTGCTAGCTAGCCAGCTAGCCCCCGAATAGCAGCACTGTAGAAACTATTACACTCAACGGAACGACTTGATTAGTGTAGTGTCAACAACGCAGCCACTGCCAGCTAGCCTACAAAGTCAACAACGCAGCCACTGCCAGCTAGCCTACTTCAGCAGTACTGTATCATTTTAATCATTTTAGTCAATAAGATTCTTGCTACGTAAGCTTAACTTTCTGAACATTCGAGACGTGTAGTCCACTTGTCATTCAATCTCCTTTGCATTAGCGTAGCCTCTTCTGTAGCCTGTCAACTATGTGTCTGTCTATCCCTGTTCTCTCCTCTCTGCACAGACCATACAAACGCTCCACACCGCGTGGCCGCGGCCACCTAATCTGGTGGTCCCAGCGCGCACGACCCACGTGGAGTTCCAGGTCTCCGGTAGCCTCTGGAACTGCCGATCTGCGGCCAACAAGGCAGAGTTCATCTCAGCCTATGCCTCCCTCCAGTCCCTCGACTTCTTGGCACTGACGGAAACATGGATCACCACAGATAACACTGCTACTCCTACTGCTCTCTCTTCGTCCGCCCACGTGTTCTCGCACACCCCGAGAGCTTCTGGTCAGCGGGGTGGTGGCACCGGGATCCTCATCTCTCCCAAGTGGTCATTCTCTCTTTCTCCCCTTACCCATCTGTCTATCGCCTCCTTTGAATTCCATGCTGTCACAGTTACCAGCCCTTTCAAGCTTAACATCCTTATTATTTATCGCCCTCCAGGTTCCCTCGGAGAGTTCATCAATGAGCTTGATGCCTTGATCAGCTCCTTTCCTGAGGACGGCTCACCTCTCACAGTTCTGGGCGACTTTAACCTCCCCACGTCTACCTTTGACTCATTCCTCTCTGCCTCCTTCTTTCCACTCCTCTCCACTTTTGACCTCACCCTCTCACCTTCCCCCCTACTCACAAGGCAGGCAATACGCTCGACCTCATCTTTACTAGATGCTGTTCTTCCACTAACCTCATTGCAACTCCCCTCCAAGTCTCCGACCACTACCTTGTATCCTTTTCCCTCTCGCTCTCATCCAACACTTCCCACACTGCCCCTACTCGGATGGTATCGCGCCGTCCCAACCTTCGCTCTCTCTCCCCCGCTACTCTCTCCTCTTCCATCCTATCATCTCTTCCCTCTGCTCAAACCTTCTCCAACCTATCTCCTGATTCTGCCTCCTCAACCCTCCTCTCCTCCCTTTCTGCATCCTTTGACTCTCTATGTCCCCTATCCTCCAGGCCGGCTCGGTCCTCCCCTCCCGCTCCGTGGCTCGGCGACTCATTGCGAGCTCACAGAACAGGGCTCCGGGCAGCCGAGCGGAAATGGAGGAAAACTCGCCTCCCTGCGGACCTGGCATCCTTTCACTCCCTCCTCTCTACATTTTCCTCTTCTGTCTCTGCTGCTAAAGCCACTTTCTACCACTCTAAATTCCAAGCATCTGCCTCTAACCCTAGGAAGCTCTTTGCCACCTTCTCCTCCCTCCTGAATCCTCCTCCCCCTCCCCCTCCTCCCTCTCTGCAGATGACTTCGTCAACCATTTTGAAAAGAAGGTCGACGACATCCGATCCTCGTTTGCTAAGTCAAACGACACCGCTGGTTCTGCTCACACTGCCCTACCCTGTGCTCTGACCTCTTTCTCCCCTCTCTCTCAGATGAAATCTCGCGTCTTGTGACGGCCGGCCGCCCAACAACCTGCCCGCTTGACCCTATCCCCTCCTCTCTTCTCCAGACCATTTCCGGTGACCTTCTCCCTTACCTCACCTCGCTCATCAACTCATCCCTGACCGCTGGCTACGTCCCTCCCGTCTTCAAGAGAGCGAGAGTTGCACCCCTTCTGAAAAAACCTACACTCGATCCCTCCGATGTCAACAACTACAGACCAGTATCCCTTCTTTCTTTTCTCTCCAAAACTCTTGAATGTGCCGTCCTTGGCCAGCTCTCCCGCTATCTCTCTCAGAATGACCTTCTTGATCCAAATCAGTCAGGTTTCAAGACTAGTCATTCAACTGAGACTGCTCTTCTCTGTATCACGGAGGCCCTCCGCACTGCTAAAGCTAACTCTCTCTCCTCTGCTCTCATCCTTCTAGACCTATCGGCTGCCTTCGATACTGTGAACCATCAGATCCTCCTCTCCACCTCCTCTCCGAGTTGGGCATCTCCGGCGCGGCCCACGCTTGATTGCGTCCTACCTGACAGGTCGCTCCTACCAGGTGGCGTGGCGAGAATCTGTCTCCTCACCACGTGCTCTCACCACTGGTGTCCCCAGGGCTCTGTTCTAGGCCCTCTCCTATTCTCGCTATACACCAAGTCACTTGGCTCTGTCATAACCTCACATGGTCTCTCCTATCATTGCTATGCAGACGACACACAATTAATCTTCTCCTTTCCCCCTTCTGATGACCAGGTGGCAAATCGCATCTCTGCATGTCTGGCAGACATATCAGTGTGGATGACGGATCACCACCTCAAGCTGAACCTCGGCAAGACGGAGCTGCTCTTCCTCCCAGGGAAGGACTGCCCGTTCCATGATCTCGCCATCACGGTTGACAACTCCATTGTGTCCTCCTCCCAGAGCGCTAAGAACCTTGGCGTGATCCTGGACAACACCCTGTCGTTCTCAACTAACATCAAGGCGGTGGCCCGTTCCTGTAGGTTCATGCTCTACAACATCCGCAGAGTACGACCCTGCCTCACACAGGAAGCGGCGCAGGTCCTAATCCAGGCACTTGTCATCTCCCGTCTGGATTACTGCAAGTCGCTGTTGGCTGGGCTCCCTGCCTGTGCCATTAAACCCCTACAACTCATCCAGAACGCCGCAGCCCGTCTGGTGTTCAACCTTCCCAAGTTCTCTCACGTCACCCCGCTCCTCCGCTCTCTCCACTGGCTTCCAGTTGAAGCTCGCATCCGCTACAAGACCATGGTGCTTGCCTACGGAGCTGTGAGGGGAACGGCACCTCAGTACCTCCAGGCTCTGATCAGGCCCTACACCCAAACAAGGGCACTGCGTTCATCCACTGGCCTGCTCGCCCAGGGGAAGTACAGTTCCCGCTCAGCCCAGTCAAAACTGTTCGCTGCTCTGGCCCCCCAATGGTGGAACAAACTCCCTCACGACGCCAGGACAGCGGAGTCAATCACCACCTTCCGGAGACACCTGAAACCCCACCTCTTTAAGGAATACCTAGGATAGGATAAAGTAATCCTTCTCACCCCCCCCCCCCCTTAAAAGATTTAGATGCACTATTGTAAAGTGGCTGTTCCACTGGATGTCATAAGGTGAATGCACCAATTTGTAAGTCGCTCTGGATAAGAGCGTCTGCTAAATGACTTAAATGTAAAATGTAATGAAGCATGCACTCCGCCCAGATGGTTACACAGCACCGAGGTATGGGGGAGAGCAAAAGGAAGGAGCTTCCTCTAGGTTGGTAAAGTCTGAGCCACGGAGTGCTTCAAGGATCAGATGGAGGATAGGAGAAGAGCGATCCAAGGTGCCTCGGAGGTATCTGGGTTTGACCCGAGACCGGAGCCTGAGGTGTTTCCTGATGAAAGTGTAGGTCGATAACTAGTTGGGTTGGATGAGGACTGCGTTGATTTGGCTTCTGATAGAGGAAAATATGGTTGAAATGACTAATTATGTATACATTCCAATCAGAAACTGACTAGTCCAAATGCTATAATGTACTGTACATGTGAGTTTTCCCTCTTGCTCCTTTTCCCAATTGTATATAATGTAGTCAGGAGTTAGTAACAATGTAGGTCTGTTCCTTAGTTCATTCAGTTGTACAAATCTCCAGGTGGTGGGAACGGGCCATATCCAAATGTTGATTTATGCTGACTGGCCTTGACTTCGTGCTGATAACGCGAAGGCTTGAGAGCTAGAGGGGCCCTCTGTTTGTGAAACGGAACGTTTGGAAAATGCTGACGTCATTTTCAGTTTATAACCTGTGGAAATGTGTGTAAGCATTCAGTACTCTCTGGAATTAAACACTCTTTACCTGGCTTTTAAGACTGGTCTCGATCTACTTCATGCATAATTCATGAACTTACAATTCATTAATGAATTAGAAATGAGTGCTAATTGATTTTGGCAATTAAAGCATAAAGGAATTTAGAATTCCTCTATCAGCCTCCCGGGCAGGGAAAGATGGCGATGGAATGGCGCCAGTACCACCCCGAGAGTAGCACCAAAAACTTAATCCCCAGGAGAGGAGATGGGGTCAGGAAGGAGAGGGAAAGGCAACTTGCCTATAGCCCCTCCTGGCAAGGTGAAAAGTGCCTTGCAGGCTGGGAATACAGTATCTCAGGCCCCAGTCCTGGGAACCAAGCCATTGAAAGAGGCACCAGGTTAATCCCTACGGTGAAGGGGGGATCCCAAAAGGTGGGGACCGGGGGTTGCCACCAGGTCCGGTAATCATCAACTAGGTGCAGTTGGTAAACAGGTTAATAATAGCCATGGTGGAAGGGAACATAGCAGGGTGTAGGGCAGACTGCGATAGTGAACGCGGACAATTCTTATGTCAATCATGGGGCCCCATACCGGTTAAGCATTGTGTAGTCACTCGGGGGGGGGGGGTCTGAGAAGCCCATGGTCCATGTGTGGAGGATACCAATGATTTGTGGGGAGACCACCAACACACGGTAAGGAACGTGTTGGAGGTGGCCGACAGAGGAGGAACGGCCTTGTTGGCGGTACCCATAACATCAGCAGGGAACTTTGGGGTTGACCCACGTGTGTGAGGAAGCAATGCTGGCGGCATTAGAACAGTGTGATAAGGCGCGACCGCCGGCGTCCAATGCATTCAACTGACATGTGTCTTCCGCATGCCATAATCGACATCCACGTCTTCTGTGCCCGGGGAACAGTGGGTTAACTGGCTTGCTAAGGCACAGAACAGCATATTTTTACCTGGTCAGCTCAGGAATTCAATCCAGCAACCTTTCAGTTACTGGCCCAACACTCTAATCACTAGGCTACCTGCCACCCATCATGGACCCAGGCTTGCATGTGGATGGGAAGCCAAGTCCAGCAGGGGGGTGTAGGGTCCCCGTCACTCTCACGAGTTACGACTCTTGCCGCAATATAACCGAGGTGGGGTTAGATTGGGAGATCAATAAAACACATGGGTGTGGAAGAGGCCAGTTACACTATACATATTAGGTGTAAATGACCCCCTGGAGAAGTGGGAAAAGGTACAAATAGAAATGTGGGTACAGCGCCAGCCCACCCCTGGAGATTTAGAAGGGGTGAATCGAACTCAATTCATGGCACTGGATAAGTGTGTGAGTGAGGCGATGGCTGAGGCCCTAGATGGCAAGGACAACAACTTGGATGGAGGAGGGCTATTGGAGGTATAATTGCACAGGGCTACGAGGATCGGGACTGGGCTGGAAGAGCAACGCCCATTGGTAATAGGACTGAAGCAGGGGTAAGCCAGGCTAGCTCATTAACCTCAAGGGAGAGGCGTGAGTCGGGCAAGACAACACACACACAAATAGAGGCACATAAACAGGTACACACACAGTGAGCGAGGAAGGTATTTTTAACGCCGCTGCCAGCCTTATTTAAAATTCATGTGTCTTCTCCCTGCATCCTTCTCCGTAGACAGTCTAAGGATTGCTTCCTTAGGTGGGTTTGACAGTGAGTGGATTTGAGTAGCTTTTAACTTAAAAAAAGAACAGCTACTGAGAGAATAGCGACAAGACATTTGTACATGATATTCTCCATGTGGAGGAGATCATGTATCTATAAGTGTGCGATCACGGTGAGATGTTTTTCTATTTGTTTTGTGTTATAAAGGCATGGTTTCGGCTGTTGTTCGGGCTCTATTTGACCCTCTCTGCCTCTCTGAGCACAAAAAGACATAGTATATAATAATACTCCCATTCACACTAATGTGCTGCTATGTGGATGCAGGCAAAAAAGCTCACTATGTCAAAAGGATAGAGTGACGGAGTAATGGTCGTGGATGGATATCTCCAGAGGGGGGAGAAAAATAAACGCCCATTAGAATTGATATATGCTCGACCATGGGGCTTGCAAACACGAGGGTTGTGGTTTCGATTCCCGCTGGGGCCACTCGTACGAAAATGTATGCATGCATGACTAAGTCGCTTTGGATTTTAAAAAACATATACTAAATGGCATATATACAGTGTAAGGCTCTGTTGTGATAGGTGTTACCTAAAAGTATTTGGAATACGCTGAATGGCAATCCAGTGAACATGAACGGCCACTTGGTGGATCTGTCATCACTACCCATCAGCCTTAGCAGCCCTCTGACCCTGCTCCACAGTGTTTACAATCTATACCAACTATTCCCCCATCTCTGTGCCTTGGAGTCTCTATTCCAAACACTCTTGTGACTTCATTGAGTAAAGGGTGGCTAGTGAGACTCTGTATTGTCATCGCAATGTGAAAACCGAATGTTGAGAGAGAGCGAGAGAGAGAGATTATCTACCTCACTTGCTTTGGCAATGTTAACACATGTTTCCCATGCCAATAAAGCCCTTGAATTGAATTGAATTGAGAGAGAGAGACAGAGAGAGAGAGAGATAAAGAAACATGGGGCTAACGTTAGCTTGGGTTATTCCACCTAAGAATGGTGTGGCAATGCAGGAGCTAAAGTTGGCTTGGGTTCTTCCTACTAACCGTGTTGTGGCGAAGGTCTAACATTAAGGCTTGAGTCCTTCATATTAGTCTGCAACATTTTAATACTGCAGTGAAACACTGCTGATCACTAAGATCATAACACTGATATATCCCAATCAATCAGTCTATGCAGGGGTGAAAGTATATGTCATTTCTTCCCGGTACCGGACCTCCTGTGTGAGCACGTGCGTGTACCAAAAAAATGTATCCGCAGCGGAGCGGCCCAGTATGGTCCGCTGCCCAAGACGAGACAAAAATATTCCACCCCCTCCTACCAGGCTAAAGTAGAATAGTGTACAGCAGCCGTCTGTAATAGGTTTGGCCTTGCGCCATTTTTTTTCTCAGCTAATAGGCAGAACAGAACATAATCGTAGCCCAATTCATAAACCTATATGCTGCAGATTAAATAAACGTTTTAACACATCGATTTAGTACGCTATATAACCATCTCAATGTCAATAACATATCCTAAATATATTCTATCGGATTACACTGATAAAATCACCAACGTTTCTATTCAAAAATAGCTTGCAATAAACAGAACAATGTCGCTCTGAAAAAGTCTAAAAAGAAAGGTGAATAATGAAAATAGAAGTTTTAGGGATGAATGGAGAGAGAAATAGGCGTTCTTGACATATTTCTCCAATACCAACCCAGTGTCTTGTTTGCAACGAAACGGTTGCTTGTTTGAAAATGTAATATTAGACATCCTTGTGAATCTAAGCATGGCAATTTCAAAAGTTACCATTCCACCCAGACAGAGGCACGAACAACGCAGAAAAATGCATGCTTTAACTGCTGGCTACTCCTCTGTTGCTTAACCCAACAACAGAAGTGATTCATTAAAAGCTGCGTGGGTTTAAACATCTTCTCTTTTCAGAAAGTGAAAAGCTCAATTAATAGGGACATAATAGCAATGCCAATGTTTTGTCTCCTCGAATATTCAAGTCCCACAGCTCAGCTTCAGAATGTCATAATCGAAATATCCCCATATGCATAAGAGTCATGTCTTGTGTGAGCATTGTTATAGAACGTTTTATATGATCTAGATACTTGTTATTTATGGATGGTGACAGTATTAGAGGATTTGGCTATACTGACAAATAAATGGATAGCATAATTGCGTCTGTTAAACAGGTAGGCCTACCTCTTGTTATTTTTTTATAGGAAGAAATACGCTCCAACAAAGCCCTCTTTTTGTTAGCGAAGTCGAATTAAAACGAAGACAATTGTTTAAATGAATTACTTTCAGCACCATTTTGCTGTCTAGCTCTGTTTGATTACGCCGCCGCAGCTCCAAAGATCCCTGCCCGTTTGTCTTTTTAGATTACTTTCTCCTTCCCGCACTCTCTCTCCTCATTAATTAAAAAGGTGCCTATCTCATGACATTGTAATACATTTTGTCTCCAGTCTGTGGACTACATAAAAACCTCATGGGGTAATAGTATTTCTACCGTAGGCTACATAGTTTATGTTAAATTAATTTGATGGAGCGTTGGTGGAGCGCCGCAGCGCTGAGTCTCTCCAACAGCACCCTGGAGAGGCGCGCTGGGCATGGACAAGCTAAATATTTTGTACCTCTGCCTTTGGCAAAGTGAGCACTGCTTATCATGGGGCGGCATCAGCGCTCACCTAGTATATTGCCCTAATGCCACTGGGTGAGATAATTTACCATTGTTTTGGGGCAGAATAATGTCAGGTATGTGTTGTTGGAGGTGCGTTTTGGTCAGTTTAGCTCGGAAAATGCCGCCCTCGTCAAACTGCCGCTCTAGACGGCTGCCTAATCCTGCCTAATGGGGCCTAATTATCTCATTATATTTATAATCCATATTAATTCAATTGCGTCTTTGTGGGACTCGTGATAAAATGTGTCATTTGACTTTTAAAATGTATTATCTTTTATTGTGGCATAAACGCAACCAGTCATGTTTTCATCTGATTGGCAATCACTTCAAAGGGCTCCTTTACTAGGCTACCCCCGCACGTTCATCCACTTGCAACATATTTCAAGCCTCCAAACAAAGGTGTGCACGGAAAGAGACATCGGATACACAAAACACCAAACAGTCTAATGAAATGTGGCGATCGTCATTAGGACATAATTAATTTGCGTCCTGGGTTTCGGCCACTCATCTCAATCTCGGCAAAATGTCAGTGTTCTCAAACCACATCGCGTTTTGGAGCGTATGACATACCACCCGTTTTCAAGTCCATTCATTTATTTTTCATGCCTCTGACATGCAGTAATGAGAAACAGTGGTGTAAAAGCCTACAGTTTTCTTGACGTTTAGTCCCCCACCCCCCTTCGCGTTCTTCATTGCTGCGACTTGCCTGCTAGTTGAGATTTCTGCTCTTCACTCCGTTGTCAGTTTAGCCTACATTTCACTGATTTTAGTAGCAGAAAAGTTTTCGGTTTGGCTATTTGTTTCAAGTGTATGTGGCGGTTCTAGCTTGTATGGCGTCCTGGGCGAACCCCCGCTTCAGCGCCCGCGCCCGCACCCGGGGCGCCCGGAGCCGCCTCCGGCAAGATGCCGCCCTGGGCGGCTGCCCATGTCGTCCGTACTTAAATCCGCTACTGATTTTGTATTGGTCTATAAATAAATATCTTTGCCAAAATTCGTAATCTCTCCCATGTATTATTCGACTAGTATTTTTGAAAGTGTAAGGATAATAATTCAGCTATTGTTGTTCTGAAATGTTTACTGCTTGCCAACATTCTACTCCCTCCTCTATGTTTAATATAACACACACACATTCATTATTCATTTCTATAGAAAGTATTTGACTCTGATGTGTTCCACAGAAAGTATTTGACTCTAGTCACAAAATTAAGGAAATTAGAAGCGGAGGAGTGGGGGGGGTTATTCCTTATATAATAACTATTATTCTCGGGGTCAGATTATTTAATTTAGCATTCATTCAACCAGAATAGTCCCTTGAGGTTACATTTTCTTTTTTCGGGAGACCTGGTACAGCAGGAGAATTTGCCTCTTCTCATCAGCGGGTCATTTGGAGTGGAAGCTCGATTTCATTGTACTGTAAGTAACACATACTGTAAAACAGGTCAGTAATACAGTAAATCAAAGTTTACGCAGACACTCTTATCCAGAGTTACAGGAGCAGTTAGGGTTAAGTGACAGATTTTTTCACCTAGTTAGCTCAGGGATTTGAACCAGCAACCTTCTAACATTGAGTGGCTGCTGCCAACACACTGTCATTGACACTGACCCAACTCCAGCCACTTTAATAATGGGAATTGATGGGAAATGATGTAAATATATCACTAGCCACTTTAAACAATGCTACCTTATATAATGTTACTTACCCTACATTATTCATCTCATATGCATACGTATATACTGTACTCTAGATCATCGACTGCATCCTTATGTCACTAGCCACTTTAACTATGCCACTTTGTTTACTTTGTCTACATACTCATCTCATATGTATATACTGTACTCGATACCATCTACTGTATGCTGCTCTGTACCATCACTCATTCATATATCCTTATGTACATATTCCTTATCCCCTTACACTGTGTATAAGTAGTTTTGGAATTGTTAGTTAGATTACTTGTTGGTTATCACTGCATTGTCGGAACTAGAAGCACAAGCATTTCGCTACACTCGCATTAACATCTGCTAACCATGTGTATGTGACAAATAACATTTGATTTGATTTGATTTTCTAGTTACAGACCCAACGCTCTTAACCGCTAGGCATAGTATTCACTCCCTTGGCATTTTTCCTATTTTATGGTCTTACGTCTACCACTTTGAAGATGCAAAATATTTTTTTCTTGTGAAATAAACAAAAAATAAGAGAAAAAAACAGAAAACTTGAGTGTGCGAAACTATAGTCGTGGCCAAAATGTTTGAGAATGACACAAATATTAAGTTCCACAACGTTTGCTTTGGAATACTGTGGAATACTGAAGCATAATTACAAGCATATCATAATTGTCAAAGGCTTTTATTGACATGAAATTGATGCAGAGTCAATATTTGCAGTGTTGACCCTTCTTTTTCAAGACCTCTGCAATCCGCCCTTGCAGTCTGTCAATTAACTTCTGGGCCACATCCTGACTGATGGCAGCCCATTCTTGCATAATCAATGCTTGGAGTTTGTCAGAATTTGTGGGGTTTTGTTTGTCCACCCGCCTCTTGAGGATTGACCACAAGTTCTCAATGGGATTAAGATCTGGGGAGTTTCTTGGCCATGGACCCAAAATATCAATGTTTTGTTCCCCGAGCCACTTAGTTATCACTTTTGCCTTATGGCAAGGTGCTCCATCATGCTGGAAAAGGCATTGTTCGTCACCAAACTGTTCCTGGATGGTTGGGAGAAGTTGCTTTCGGAGGATGTGTTGGTACCATTCTTTATTTATGGCTGTGTTCTTAGGCAAAATTGTGAGTGAGCCCACTCCCTTGGCTGAGAAGCAACCCCACACATGAATAGTCTCAGGAAGCTTTACTGTTGGCATGACACAGGACTGATGGTAGCACTCACCTTGTCTTCTCTGGACAAGATTTTTTCCGGATGCCCCAAACAATCGGAAAGGGGATTCTTTAGAGAAAATGACTTTACCCCAGTCCCCAGCAGTCCAATCCCTGTACCTTTTTCAGAATATCAGTCTGTCCCTGATGTTTTTCCTGGAGTGAAGTGGCTTCTTCGCTGCCCTTCTTGACACCAGGCTATCCTCCAAAAGTCTTTGCCTCACTGTGCGTGCGTGCTGATGCACTCACACCTGCCTGCTGCCATTCCTGAGCAAGCTCTGTACAGGTGGTGCCCCGATCCCACAGCTGAATCAACTTTAGAAGACAGTCCTGGCGCTTGCTGGACTTTCTTGGGCACCTTGAAGCCTTCTTCACAACAAATGAGCTGCTCTCCTTGAAGTTCTTGATGATCCAATAAATGGTTGATTTGGGTGCAATCTTACTGGCAGCAATATCCTTGCCTGTGAAGCCCTTTTTGTGCAAAGCAATGATGACGGCACATGTTTCCTTGCAGGTAACCACGATTGACAGAGGAAGAACAATGATTCCAAGCACCACCCACCTTTTGAAGCTTCCAGTCTTTGTTATTCAAACTCAATCAGCATGATAGTGATCTCCAGCCGTGTCCTCGTCAACACTCACACCTGTGTTAACGAGAGAATCACTGACATGATGTCAGCTGGTCCTTTTGTGGCAGGGCTGAAATGCAGTGGGAAGTTTTGGGGGGGATTCAGTTCATTTGCATGGCAAATAGGGACTTTGCAATTCATTGCAATTCATCTGATCACTCTTCATAACATTCTGGAGTATATGCAAATTGCCATCATACAAACTGAGGCAGCAGACTTAGTGAAAATGTATATTTATGTCATTCTCAAAACGTTTGGCCAAGACTGTATTCACCCCCCAAAGTCAATACTTTGTAGAGCCACCTTTTGCAGCAATTACAGCTGCAAGTATCTTGGGGTATGTCTCTATAAGTTTGGCACATCTAGCCACTGGGATTTTTGCCCATTCTTCAAGGCAACACTTCTCTAGCTCCTTCAAGTTGGATGGGTTCCGCTGGTGTACAGCAATCTTGAAGTCATACCAAAGATTTTCAATTGGATTGAGATCTGGGCTTTGACTAGGCCATTCCAAGACATTGAAATGTTTCCCCTTAAACCACTCGAGTGTTGCTTTAGCAGTATGTTTAATGTCATTGTCCTGCTGGAAGGTGAACCTCCGTCCAGAGTCTCAAATCTCTGGAAGACTGAAACAGGTTTCCCTCAAGAATTTACCTGTATTTAATGCCATCCATCATTCCTTCAATTCTGACCAGTTTCCCAGTCCCTGTCGATGGAAATAATCCCCACATCATGATGCTGATCATGATGGTTATCTCGGGGTGATGAAAGGTGAAGGGTTTGCGCCAGACATAGCGCTTTCCTTGATGGCCAAAAAGCTCAATTTTAGAGTGAGTACCTTCCACCATATGTTTGGTGAGTCTCCCACATGCCTTTTGGCGAACACCAAATGTGTTGTCTTATTATTTTCTTTAAGCAATGGCTTTTTTTCTGGCCACTCTTCCGTAAAGCCCAGCTCTGTGGAGTGTACGGCTTAAAGTGGTCCTATGGACAGATACTCCAATCTTGAATGTGGAGCTTTGCAGCTCCTTCAGGGTTATCTTTGGTCTCTTTGTTGCCTCTCTGATTAATGCCCTCCTTGCCTGGTCTGTGAGTTTTGATGGGTTGCCCTCTCTTGTCAGGTTTGTTGTGGTGCCATATCCTTTCCATTTTTTAATAATGGATTTAATGGTGCTCCGTGGGATGTTCAAAGTTTCTGATATTTTTTTATAACCCAACCCTGACCTGTACTTCTCCACAACTTTGTCCCTGACCTGTCTTCATGGTGCCGCTTGCTTGGTGGTGCCCCTTGCTTAGTGTTGTTGCAGACTCTGGGGCCTTTCAGAACAGGTGTATATATACTGAGATTGTGACAGATCATGTGACACTTAAATAAAGTCCACCTGTGTGCAATCTAACTAATTATGTGACTTCCTAAGGTAATTGGTTGCACCAGATCTTATTTAGGGGCTTCATAGCAAAGGGGGTGAATACATATGCACGCACCACTTTTCCGTTTTTAAATTTTGAAGAATTTTTAAAAACAAGTAATTTTTTTCATTTCACTTCACCAATTTGGACTATTTTGTGTATGTCCATTACATGAAATCCAAATTAAATTTTAAATTATTATTTAAAAAAAAATCTATTTAAATTACAGGTTATATGCAACAAAATAGGAAAAACACCAAGGTGGATGAATACTTTTGCAAGGCACTGTATCTGCCTGCAAGGCATGGGGGCTCGGCTCGCCACGGTTGAGAGGTGGGCATACTGCTTTTATTTTCCATTTAATTTCCCACCGCCTAATGGCAAGCTTACTCAACACCCCACCAGGCAGTGGGGAGAAGCCGGTAGTTAATGAGGTTACTGTATGTGTGTGCATGTGTGCCTATACGTGTACGTGTGTGTACAAATGCGTTTGCGCGCAATCAGTGAATTTCTGCCCGATGGCCTTTCTGTGTCTCTGTGTTAAAGGAAGAGGAGGAAGCAGAACCTTCCAATTATGATGTAGACATAGGGCGTCAGTCATGCATGAACAAGGACACAGTTGATAAGATAAGCACGAACACACAAGCAGCTATTAACACCCGCGCACACACACACACGGGCACGCACGCACACACGCGCCACCTGTCGACACCCATCCGCCGCCAATCAGAGTGGACTGCACAATGTTAATAACACACCTGAGTGCACAGTGGAAAATAACCTCCCACGTCCACAGAGTTAATCAAACGCATCAGCACACAGGGTCCTCCCTGTCTGATGTGACGGCGGCCCCACAGTCCATCATCTAGCTGACTGTTCAGGGTGTCAACTTTATTGTCCTCCCAGTGTTCTGCTATCTGTCGAGCAGATTACACTCAGCGTGGCCCAGGGAGAAAGCCCTGAAATACTGCGCTCAGTTCTCACTCACCTGTGTCCTACTGTCCCTGTTCTATCCCAGACCCGCTATTCCTCCTCCTTGTTGTCAGCGCGCCACATTCTGGCATCAGGTGTATCACCAGCTTTCCTATTAAAGAAGCAATTTGTGGTCAGGGTCAGCCACTTTGAGCTGCTTTGCCTCCCAACGCACCACTAGTGGGTTTGTACTAATCTGCATATCTGCAGTCTGTGACACCAAAACAACATGAATTCGCAGGTTGAGCTCATGGGGCACTAACTGTACTTGTACATTGTTAACCCTGCTATGCAGCCGAATCACAATGACTCCTCTCGAGGACCCACAGCTCCTCTCGAGGACCCACAGCTATAGTACAGCAGCCCACGCCATTTCCATTCTTAACCTGATCATTGGCTGAGAGGTGGAGAACAGGGGAGCAGCGGAGAACAGCCTTCTGGGCCCAGTCACCTGGATCAGAGACATGGAGAATCCAGCTCCAATCTTGCTCTACCCGTCAACAGACGGCAGGCCCTGGGCCCTGTGAAGGATGAGTCACAGGCAACTGCTGCAACCGCGATGCTCCCCGGGTCTGTATTAGGGCCCTGCAGGAGAAGAGGCTACAACTGATGGGCACTTAGCTGTCAGAGAGGAGACTCACACATTCCTCTATTGTCTCGCTCTTTCTCTGTCTCTGTGCCTGCCCCTCTTTCATTCTCTCTCCCTCCCTCCCTCTCTCGGTCTCGCACTCTCCCTCCCCCTTCTCTATTTCTCCCTCTCTATGGAGCCATCCAGAGGCACTAGTCTAGTGGCAACCTCCCAAACACACTGGGCAAGCATCTCTCCCTCCCGAGGGCCACTTTAACCTTTACAGCAGTGTTAACAGTGGCAAAAATATAAGCACACACTTCAATCTGTGGCTCGTAAACTCAACTTAAAACTGACTGTATCATCTCTCACTGAGAAACAAAAGATGTAAGATGAATTTAGTCACTCTACGTACTTACTTAGCATTCTACACATTGTCATGTGGACACCCCTTCAAATGAGTGGATTTGGCTCTCCATAGACAAACATTTTCAGTAGAATGGCCCGTACTGAAGAGCTCAGTGACTTTCAACTTGGCACCCTCATAGGATTCCCTGTGTAGCTCAAATGGTAGAGCATGGTGCTTGCAATGCCAGTGTTGTGGGTACAAGTCCCATGGAGGATCAGTATGGAAATGGATGGACTCACTACTGTAAGATGCTCTGGATAAGAGTGTCTACGAAATGACAAAAATGTAAAATGATGCCACCTTTCCAACAAGTCAGTTTGTCAAATTTCTGCTCTACTATTGCTGCCCCTGTCAACTGTAAGGGCTGGTCTTGTGAAGTGGAAATGTCTAAGCGCGACAATGGCTCAGCTGTGAAGTGGTCGTCTGTTCTTGGTTGCAACACTTACCACTGAGTTCCAAACTGCCTCTGGAAGCAACATTAGCACAAGAACTGTTCATTGGGAGCTTCATGAAATGGGTTTCCATGGCAGGGTCTAAGTTCACCATGCGCAATGCCAAGCGTTGGCTGGAGTGGTGTAAATCTCACTGACTTTGAGGCAATGGAAATGTGTTTTCTGGAGTGATGAATCACGCTTCACTGTTTGGCAGATGCCAGGAGAACGCTACCTGCCCAAATGTATAGTGCCAACTGTAAAGTTTGGTGGAGGAGGAATAATGGGCTGAGGCTGTTTTCCATGGTTTGGGCTAGGCCCCTTGGTTCCAGTGAAGGGAAATACGATGATTCTGTGCTTCCAACTTTGTGTCAAAAGTTTGGAGAATGCCTTTCCCTTTTCAGCATGACAATTACTGAACGTAACAAAAGTTGAGAAATTGTGGTATCAAATGACTTCCAGCATTAGTAAGAATATTCTGTTTGTATAGTAAATATTTGAAATACCATCACATAATAACACTACTATTTCGCTAAAAGACATTGCAAAGGTTTATCGTTTTTATTCACACCGAAGTGCCCAGGTTAAAGATACTGTATGATATATTCGGTCTGTGAAAAGTAGAAGCCGTTGCTCTTCAGTGGTCAAGGTGACAGAGGACCTATGCTGTTGTCCCTCTACGTGATGGATACTGCCTAAGGGGGAGACTTTGGTCAAGCGTGTCCCAGTTGCACTCTTGGAGGGGTGATAGAATATTTCACGAGGGCAGCCATTGCTCTCCCCTTGTGCTCGTGAGTGGAGGTGAATAATGCGTGTGGATTATGGACCTAACCTGGGTTGAAATGAGCCTGAACCTCAGGCAGCCAGATTCATGTGGATGAATGTCGAGAATGACTGGCACTCAATTTCCAGACTGTCACTTCAATGGTGTAACAAACCCAGGGTCATATCTGCAAGCTCGGGGAGAATACGGTGTCAGAGAAAATAACCAAGATTGCCTGTGGTTCCCTTTTAAATGGTTAAAGCACATCCTATGTTGTTCGCAAACATTTATTTATTTTGATTAATATTCCCAATGACACACATGTCAATCTAATATATTTTCTTTGTGCATAAAGTATGATTCTTCTGTCAGTGTGCATTTGTGCATTAACACTAGCAGAAAAATACACTGCTCAAAAAAATAAAGGGAACACTAAAATAACACATCCTAGCTGTGAAATATTCTTATTAAATACGTTTTTCTTTACATAGTTGAATGTGCTGACAACAAAATCACACAAAAATGATCAATGGAAATCAAATGTATCAACCCATGGAGGTCTGGATTTGGAGTCACACTCAAAATTAAAGTGGAAAACCACACTACAGGCTGATCCAACTTCGATGTAATGTCCTTAAAACAAGTCAAAATGAGGCTCAGTAGTGTGTGTGGCCTCCACGTGCCTGTATGACCTTCCTACAATGCCTGGGCATGCTCCTGGTGAGGTGGGGTGGGGGATGGTCTCCGGATCTCCTCCCAGACCTGGAATAAAGCATCCGCCAACTCCTGGACAGTCCGTTGGTGGATGGAGCGAGACATGATGTGCTCAATTGGATTCAGGTCTGGGGAACGGGCGGGCCAGTCCATAGCATCAATGCCTTCCTCTTGCAGGAACTGCTGGCACACTCCAGCCACATGAGGTCTAGCATTGACTTGCATTAGGAGGAACCCAGGTCCAACCGCACCAGCATATGGTCGGTCTCACAAGGGGTCTGAGGATCTCATCTCGGTACCTAATGGCAGTCAGGCTACCTCTGGCGAGCACATGGAGGGCTGTGCGGCCCCCCAAAGAAATGCCACCCCACACCATGACTGACCCACCGCCAAACCGGTCATGCTGGAGGATGTTGCAGGCAGCAGAACGTTCTCCACGGCGTCTCCAGACTGTCATGTATGTCACATGTGCTCAGTGTGAACCTGCTTTCATGTGTGAAGAGCACAGGGCGCCAGTGGCGAATTTGCCAATCTTGGTGTTCTCTGGCAAATGCCAAACGTCCTGCACGGTGTTGCGCTGTAAGCACAACCCCCACCTGTGGACGTCGGGCCCTCATACCACCCTCATGGAGTCTGTTTCTGACCGTTTGAGCAGACACATGCACATTTGTGGCCTGCTGGAGGTCATTTTGCAGGGCTCTGGCAGTGTTCCTCCTGCTCCTCCTTGCACAAAGGCAGAGGTAGCTGTCCTGCTGCTGGGTTGTTGCCCTCCTACGGCCTCCTCCACATCTCCTGATGTACTGGCCGTCTCCTGGTAGAGCCTCCATGCTCTGGACACTACGCTGACAGACACAGCAAACCTTCTTGCCACAGCTCGCATTGATGTGCCATCCTGGATGAGCTGCACTACCTGAGCCACTTGTGTGGGTTGTAGACTCCGTCTCATGCTACCACTAGAGTGAAAGCACCGCCAGCATTCAAAAGTGACCAAAACATCAGCCAGGAAGCATAGGAATTGAGAAGTGGTCTGTGGTTATCACCTGCAGAACCACTCCTTTATTGGGGGTGTCTTGCTAATTGCCTATAATTTCCACCTGTTGTCTATTCCATTTGCACAACAGCATGTGAAATTTATTGTCAATCAGTGTTGCTTCCTAAGTGGACAGTTTGATTTCACAGAAGTGTGATTGACTTGGAGTTACAGTGCCTTGCGAAAGTATTCGGCCCCCTTGAACTTTGCGACCTTTTGCCACATTTCAGGCTTCAAACATAAAGATGTAAAACTGTATTTTTTTGTGAAGAATCAACAACAAGTGGGACACAATCATGAAGTGGAACGACATTTATTGGATATTTCAAACTTTTTAAACAAATCAAAAACTGAAAAATTGGGCGTGCAAAATTATTCAGCCCCCTTAACCTCTTGCTTCTACCTGAGACGCTTGCGTCCCAACTAGAGCTCTGGAAATGCAAATGCGCTACGCTAAATGCTAATAGTATTAGTTAAAACTCAAACGTTCATTAAAATACACATGCAGGGTATCGAATTAAAGCTACACTCGTTGTGAATCCAGGCAACAAGTCAGATTTTTAAAATGCTTTTCGGCGAAAGCATGAGAAGCTATTATCTGATAGCATGCACCAATACACTACAACACAAAAGCCACGCAGGGGACGTAAACAAAATAATTAGCATTTCCGCGTTACACAAACCGCACCATAAAATAGAAAACAGTCCTTACCTTTCACCATCTTCTTTGTTGGCACTCCTAGATGTCCCATAAACACTATTGGGTCTTTATTTCGATTAAATCGGTCCATATAAAGCCAAGATATCGTTATATGTAGACTGTGTGATAAACGAAAAAAACAGCGTTTTCAAAACGTAACGTCATTTTTTAAAATTCAAAAAGTTGACGATAAACTTTCACAAAACACTTCGAAATACGTTTGTAATGCAACTTTAGGTATTAGTAAACGTTAATAAGCGATAAAATTCATCAGGAGGCGATGTAAAGATCATTAGCTGTCCGTCTGGAAAAATGTCCGGCTAGAAACTCAACGAAAATATCCGGTCCTAGACCTGAAGGAATACGGTGCCTTGCATGTGTTTGACCAAGAAAAAACTCAAAGGGAAATGACAAGACTTTAGACACCGTGTGGAAGCTGTAGGTACTGCAACCTCAGTCAATTAATTGTGGTTCACCTTTATCAATGGGTTCAAGTACATTTACATTTAAGTCATTTAGCAGACGCTCTTATCCAGAGCGACTTACAAATTGGGTAGCGCATGGATATATTTTCCCATTTTCAGTGATCAGTTTTTCCTGTGCTTTTCGATGTAAATGCCGTTCTGGTAAAGCCACAGCAGTGATTTAACCAGTTTTATAAACGTCTGAGTGTTTTCTATCCACACAGACTAAGCAAATGCATATACTATATTCCTGGCATGAGTAGCAGGGCGCTGAAATGTTGTGCGATTTTTAACAGAATGTTCAAAAAAGTAGAGGGTAGGAGGAAGAGGTTTTAATACTTTGTAGCGCCACCTTTTGCTGCGATTACAGCTGTAAGTCGCTTGGGGTATGTCTCCATCAGTTTTGCACATCGAGAGACTGACATTTTTTCTCATTCCTCCAGCTCGAGCTCAGTGAGGTTGGATGGAGAGCATTTGTGAACAGCAGTTTTCAGTTCTTTCCACAGATTCTCGATTGGATTCAGGTCTGGACTTTGACTTGGCTATTCTAACACCTGGATATGTTTATTTTTGAACCATTCCATTGTAGATTTTGCTTTATGTTTTGGATCATTGTCTTGTTGGAAGACAAATCTCCGTCCCAGTCTCAGGTCTTTTGCAGACTCCATCAGGTTTTCTTCCAGAATGGTCCTGTATTTGGCTCCATCCATCTTCCCATCAATTTTAACCATCTTCCCTGACCCTGCTGAAGAAAAGCAGGCCCAAACCATGATGCTGCCACCACCATGTTTGACAGTGGGGATGGTGTGTTCAGGGTGATAAGCTGTGTTGCTTTTACGCCAAACATAACGTTTTGCATTGTTGCCAAACCAGAGCACCTTCTTCCACATGTTTGGTGTGTCTCCCAGGTGGCTTGTGGCAAACTTTAAACAACACTTTTTATGGATATCTTTAAGAAATGGCTTTCTTCTTGCCACTCTTCCATAAAGGCCAGATTTGTGCAATATACGACTGATTGTTGTCCTATGGACAGAGTCTCCCACCTCAGCTGTAGATCTCTGCAGTTCATCCAGAGTGATCATGGGCCTCTTGGCTGCATCTCTGATTAGTCTTCTCCTTGTATGAGCTGAAAGTTTAGAGGGACGGCCAGCTCTTGGTAGATTTGCAGTGGTCTGATAATCCTTCCATTTCAATATTATCGCTTGCACAGTGCTCCTTGGGATGTTTAAAGCTTGGGAAATCTTTTTGTATCCATATCCGGCTTTAAACTTCTTCACAACAGTATCTCGGACCTGCCTGGTGTGTTCCTTGTTCTTCATGATGCTCTCTGCGCTTTTAACGGACCTCTGAGACTATCACAGTGCAGGTGCATTTATACGGAGACTTGATTACACACAGGTGGATTGTATTTATCATCATTAGTCATTTAGGTCAACATTGGATCATTCAGAGATCCTCACTGAACTTCTGGAGAGAGTTTGCTGCACTGAAAGTAAAGGGGCTGAATAATTTTGCACGCCCAATTTTTCAGTTTTTGATTTGTTAAAAAAGTTTGAAATATCCAATAAATGTCGTTCCACTTCATGATTGTGTCCCACTTGTTGTTGATTCTTCACAAAAAAATACAGTTTTATATCTTTATGTTTGAAGTCTGAAATGTGGCAAAAGGTCGCAAAGTTCAAGGGGGCCGAATACTTTCGCAAGGCACTGTACATTGTGTTGTTTGTGTTCCCTTTATTTTTTTGAGCAGTGTATATTGCACATACATTAACCGAAAGGTTGCAAGATCGAATTCCTGATCCGACAAGGTAAAAAAAACTGTCTTTCTGCACCTGAACAAGGCAGTTAACCCACTGTTCCTAGGCTGTCATTGAAAATAAGAATTTGTTCTTCACTGAATTGCCTAGTTAAATAAAGGTTTTTAAAAAGTGTTTAGAGGAGACTGTGTGAATCAGGCATTCATGGTTGAATTGCTGCAAAGAAACCATGACTAAAGAACAACAATAATAAGAAAAGTCTTGCTTGGTCCAAGACAAATGAGCAATGGACATTATACCTGTGGAAATCTAAATCTAAAGTCCATTTTTGGTTCCTACCGCCGTGTCTTTGTGAGACGCAGAGTAGGTGAACGGATGATCTCCACATGTGTGGTTCCCACTGTGAAGCATGGAGGAGGAGGTGTGATGGTGCTTTACTCTCTGTGATTTATTTAGAATTCAAGACACACTTAACCAGCATAGCTAGCACAGCATTCTGCAACAATATCCCATCCCATCTGGTTTGCTCTTAGGCGAGTGAAGGTGAGTGATGGAGTGCTGCATCAGATGACCTGGCCTCCACAATCACCCGAGCTCAACCCAATTCAGATGGTTTGGGATGAGTTGGACCACAGAGGGAAGGAAAAGCAGCCAACAAGTGCTCAGAATATGTGGCAACTCCTTCAAGACTGTTGGAAAAGCAATCCAGGTGAAGATGGTTGAGAGAATGACAAGAGTGTGCAAAGCTGTCATCAAAGGTGGCTACTAAATATATTTAGCTTTGTTTAACACTTTTTTTGTTACAACATAACACTATACATTATGTGTTATTTCATAGTTTTGATGTAAGAAAGAAAAATCCTTGAATGAGTAGGTGTGTCCAGTCTTTTGGTTGGTAATGTATAACGTTATTATGTATGGAGATATGAAAAAGAGAGAACGATTTCCAATTATGCTGTTAAACAGAACTAGTGTAAATATCTAAACCCCTGTATGAATAGAACACTAGTCTAAAGGAGGAATTTGTGATGTAACACAAATGTACAATGAGTTACTAGAGTTAAAGTAACAATATTGGGTATAATGGGCTATTATGATCACCTGAAGAAGTAACAATAGAAACATTATAATATTATACAACTTGCACACCCACACATAGACATAAGTAAGTGGTGTAAAGATTATTCTGAGGAATGTTCAGAGTGGTCCCTTTATGGGTCATTTGAGGTATTTTTAAAACTTTATTTGAACTTTATTTAACTAGGCAAGTCAGTTAAAAACAAATTCTTATTTTCAATGATGTCCTAAGAGCAGTGAGTTAACCTTTCTGGCGCAGGCGTTCCGCTAGCGACCCACCTCGACAACATCCGGTGAAATTGCAGAGCGCCAAATTCAAAATACAGAAATAGTCATTATAAACATTCATAAAAAATACAAGTGTTATAAATCGGCTTGACGATTAACCTCTCTAGGGGGTGTGGAACGGTAGCGTCCCACCTGGCCAACATCCAGTGAAATTGCAGAGCGTGAAATTCAAAAATACTAAATTCAAATATTTAACGTTCTTGAAAATATATGTATTATACATCAAAATAAAGCTTAACTTCTTGTTAATCCAGCTGCCGTGTCAGATTTTAAAAAAGGCTTTACAGCGAAAGCAAACCATGCGATTATCTGAGGACAGCGCTCAGCACACAAAGCATTATGTACAGTTACCAGCCAAGTAGATTAGTCACAAAAGTCAGAAATAGCAATAAAATTAATCACTTACCTTTGATGATCTTCGTATGGTTGCACTCACAAGACTCCATGTTACACAATAAATGTTAGTTTTGTTTGATAAAGTAGGCTTTCTTTGGAAAACAGCCATTTCAAAGTAATGACACTTCCTGGATGGATTTACCTCAGGTTTTCGCCTGCCATTTCAGTTCTGTTATACTCACAGACAATATTTTAACAGTTTTGGAAACTTTAGAGTGTTTTCCATCCGAATCTACCAATTATATGCATATCCTATCTTCTGGGCCTGAGTAGCAGGCAGTTTACTTTGTGCATGCTTTTCATCCAGAGGTGAAAATAGTGCCCCCTACCCTAATGAAGTTAACTTCTTGTTAATCCAGCCGCTTTGTCAGATTTCAAAAAGGCTTTACGGCAAAAGCATACCATGCGATTATCTGAGGACAGCTCCCCGCTTACAAAAGCATACAAACATTTTACAACCAAGTAAAGGAATTACAAAAGTCAGAAATAGCGATAAAGTTAATCACTTACCTTTGAAGATCTTCATATGGTTGCAGTCACAAAAGTCCCAGCTACACAATAAATGTTAGTTTTGTTCGATAAAGTCCCTCTTTATATCTCAAAAACGCAGTTTTGTTGGTGTGTTTTGTTCAGTAATCCACTGGCTCCAAGGCGGTCAAAACATGCAGACGAATACATCCTAATAGTACCGGTAAAGTTTGTCGAAACATGTCAAACGATGTTTATAATTAATCCTCATGTTGTCAATTGTCTAAATAATCGATAATATTTCAACCGGACAAAAGCGTATTCAATAGAAAGGAAAAACAATGAAGGGCGCGCAATCGGTCACTCGCACAATCAGTCACGCATGTGCAAACCAGCTCTGCATTCTTCCTCAGTCCATCTCATTCTTCTTTATTTTTCAGAAAACAAGCCTGAAACAATGTCTAAAGACTGTTGACATCTAGTGGAAGCCAATAGGAACTGCAATCTGGGTCCTAAACCATTAGATACTCTATAGGCATTCAATTGAAACTTGGTTTTTCATTTTTTCATCCCACTTCCTGGGTGGATTTTCCTCAGGTTTTTGCCTGCCATATCAGTTCTGTTATACTCACAGACATTATTTTAACAGTTTTGCAAACTTTAGAGCGTTTTCTATCACAATCTACCGATTACGCATATCCTAGCTTCTGGGCCTGAGTTAACAGGCAGTTTACTTTTGGGCATGCTTCTCATCCAGACTTCAAAATTCTGCCCCCAAGCCATAAGACGTTTTAATAATGTACTTTATATCCTAAACTTTTTAAACAAACAATTATAATCCTACACACACTGTATTTGCAGTTTCCATTAAGCGTGTTGCACGAAATGAATGTCAACCATTTTAAGTTCAAGCATTTGCTTGAACTATTGATTTGTGTCCCTTGCTCTCTCTGCACCAGTTGACATCTATAGCAGTTCTTCACAGTGAGTCTCTCCGCTTGACTTGGAACCAGCTCATAGCACAAAATCACCACTCCTCTGCCCCACATGGACTTACATTGGTCTTTAACAATTGACTGATATTTCCAATAGACCAATGTATTCTTTTCTCCTCCACCAGACCCCTTTCTGGAAGGCTTGGAGTGTACTTGACCTCAGTGACATGATCACACCACTCACTGCTCATAGACAGGGGGTAGAACAACCGCTTTCAGTACCTTGGATTAAATCTTAATGAAGCATGGCACTACTCTTTCCGAGGCTGCATCCCAAATGGCACCCTATTTCCCTCGAGTGCACTACGTTTGACCAGGGCCAATGGGGGCATATAGGGTTCTTGTCAAAAGGCGAGGTATTTTATTTGAATAATGAAAGTACATTTACCAACTGTCAAGAAGTGCAGGCACCCTGTCAGAGCATGACTGGGTCAACCTGAAAACCAGCCTGCAGAACGTTCCTTTTTGACAACAAGTTAAGCTATGCTCGCAAGCGCGTCTGCCTGTCCGTGAGGATGGCATTGAGCACAAAGGTGAAAATCAACATTTCATGTCCTCAGAGGATATACCATTTCCCATTCCTATTGAGAGATGTTAACAAAATCCATTGTGTTTAGTATGAGTATTAAAATACAATGCACACGTATGGCTTTGTATTTCCCCCTTTGAGTATAATTAGTTTTCCAGTGCCATATTATTCCATTGTTCCCTTTCCCCTTCCGTCTGAGAGCCTGTTTGTCAGCCCCACCGCCAATGTCTATCTGCTTCCTCAGTTAGCTTGAATGACAGGTAATGACACCCGCTGAGAGATTGCCTCTCCCTCAGGGCGGAATACCGCCACGGAAAAGACAGACATATGACATCTCTCCCCCTCCCCCCCCCCCTTTCTATCTCTTTCACACTGTTTTTCCTTTCATTTCACCTCAGCCGCCTCCTCATCTCCATCCCCTTGCTCTAGTCTAGCGTATAGCTTTGACCGCCCGCCCCCTCCCATCTGCCTCTCCTAAGCTGCGGAGAATAGAGTGGTTTTGTGAGAAGAAGAAGAAAAAAAGAATCGGTTGACCACAAGGGAACCTGCTCGACAGTATCAGGATCAGTTGAGCCGAGTGTCCTGCGATGTGATGAGAAGTTAGACCACACGCTGTGTACCAGCTGCTACCATTTGCTTCCCAGAGAGGTCGAGTTTAAAAAGCCTACTGTAGAATATTTACTTTTTGATATTTATTGGCCTTGCACTTTCAAGTCATTGTTGTAGTCTGTGTACTCTTAATGTACTCTTGTGCCTGTGTGGTTGTGTGTATAGGACCGCTATGGCCCTGATTGTAATGCTCTAAGGGGACAAGTAAAGTGTATGGAATTGAATAGAATGTTCTACCGCAACATATTGAAGACACACTTCTCTTAACCGACACACATTAGTTATTAAAGAGAACCTCTACTCCACTTTATTCAGATATGTGGCTAGAAACTGCCCAATGTGAGAGTGATGGAATGATTATCTTTGCTTCCTGGATAGATGTAATCGACACCTATTTCCACACTATCTATAGCATTCCAGTAAGAGACAGACTTTTACAAATTGGCATCGGGATAATGAGTCAGTGATTGAATTTACAGGAACAAAGGTTATTGGGATCCCATTTTTTTTAATACAGCATGCAGAATAGAAATACTAATTAGTTTTGAAACCCAACAGATGACTAGAGACTACATTATCTGTGGTACGAGTTTAATTCCAAACTAGAGAACACTAACCTAAAGCAGCATGTCCCGAGACTTTAATTGAAAGTTGAAGGCACAATCTGGGATTGGTACATCCGTTTTTGAACTTCCAAAACAAACAACTTTTGCTATCTTTGGAGCTGTCTGTTTTAAATACACATAGGCTAAGGTTGAAGGAAAAAAAAATGTGAAAAGTAATATGTCCTGCCATGATAGCCCGACACTTTTCAACCAGCCTGCATGTCAAAAGCCATGAGTAGCCTCCCGAGTGGCGCAGTGGTCTAAGGTCGCAGCCACTAGAGATCCTGGTTCGAGTCCAGGCTGTGTTGCAGCCGGCCGCAACCGGGAGACCTATGGGGTGGTGCACAATTGGCCCAGCGTCGTCCGGGTTAGGGGAGGGTTTGGCCGGAAGGGATGTTCTTGCGCATTAGCGACTTCTGTGGTGGGCCGGGTGCAATGCACCCTGACACAGTCGCCTGGTGCACAGCGTTTCCTCTGACACATTGATGTGGCTGGCTTCTGGGTTAAGCGGGCAGTGCGGCTTGGCTGGGTTGTGTTTCGGAGGAGGTGCGGTTCTCGACCTTCGCCTCTCCCGAGTCCGCATGGCAGCGATGGGACAAGACTGTAGCTACCGAATGGGGAGGAAAAGTGGTAAACAAAAGAAGCCATGATTAAAATGCTAGCAGGAGATAGTCAGTCACTGTTGGACCCTGACTTCCTTGCAAGGTGACACCACTGCCAATAGAAATAAGGGGCCATCGGAACAGGGTAAAGCCAGACCTACCCTGTGACCACACAGGGTGGGTCTGGCTTTACCCTGTTCCAATGGCCCCTTATTTCTATTCACATGGCCAGCTACTTGGCAGTGGTGTCACCTTGCAAGGAAGTCATGGTCCAACAGTGACTGACTATCTCCTGCTAGCATTTTAATCATGGCTTCTTGTTTTGTTTTTACCACTTTTTTCCTCCCCAATTTTGTGGTATCGTGTCGTCGCAAACGTCAGGCACCATTAATCAAACACCTCTTACATGGACGGATTGACCATCTGGCAATTCTGGCAAGTTCCAGATGGGCCAAACCATCTTATTGTTGGGTGGGCAGGTCGGCATTTTAAAAAGGGACACGGCCGGCGGCACATGGGCTTGTTAAGTTTTTTAAATGATTTTTGAGGAATTTCTCTGGTGTCATTATATATTTGAGAAGAGGAAGATGCACATACTGACACAGATTTAGCCTACTGCTGCCAGATAATATTTTGGCTGTTTATCATATGAAATAGTAGGCTAATTAACACTCAGGCCTAATTAGGGAAGGGGGGATTTGGAGAAGCGCATATGACAGGCATTAACTTGCAATAGCCTAAAAAGTTTGATTGGCTTCTATAACACATACAGTAAGCCAATAACCATCTATTTGACATTAAATGCAGTGCTACTGCTTTTTAAAATTAAATACAAGTCATAAACTATTACAATGAAACATTGAATTAATGCATACTAATTGCTAAATAATCCTCTGTTCAATTTGGGGACTATCTGTGTATTTTACTTGTTTTATCAATGTTTATTCGCTTCTGAATCTGTCTTTTTAGCCAGCGAGTGGGTCTTCGTTTATGAGTTGTAGTAACGAGTGACTTTGGTGTTGTATTACATTACATAGCCACCGCCACAGTAGGCTGGAAAGTTCTGCCTATTTCATTCACTTTGTGGCCGAAAGATACGCATCAGTGGCACTGTCAAACGAAGAACAATGCCGTAAATCTATCTGCATCCACATAAGCTAGTCTCGGCATCGTTGTATGACAAACAAAGCAGGTTTAATATTGAGTTGAATAGAAGAAAACAGAGCGAGAGGGAGAGACTGTTAGTTCCTTAATGTAGCCATTGGCTGTATTATGAAGCCAAACACTAAGGAACTGACAGTCTCCTTCTCTCTGTTTTCTTCTATTGAATTACATGTAGCCTTTAGCTAAGTGGGCATGGGGGAACACATGACAGGCACTAATTTCAAATATGTAGTTAGGCTATTATAAGGTATTATATAAGCCAATGGTCATCTATACGGAATTTATTCAGTGATTTTAATTTTTTGTCTAAAATGTGTTTATTCATTCACAACTAGGATGGGTAAGACTTTATTTTAAGGGTCCGTAATAAACCATATATAAGGCATTTATAAATTGTGTGTTGCCCATGTATTAATCCTTACTCCCACATTAATAAACCCTTTACTAATCTTTGTTACAGGTGCATGGTAACAGTTGAATAAGATGCAAAAAGAGAAGAAACCCGCACACTGCTCTTGATAGTATCACTGCTCTTTAATAAGCTCAGGCCTTGAGGCCGATGCGTAAAGCTTATTATAGAGCAGTGATACTATCAAGAGCAGTGTGCGGGTTCCTTCTTTTTCTGCAGTCCTGAATCTAAAGTGAGTGCTATTTATAATTTATAAAAACTTTACCAAATGCTGATTGGTTGATAGCAGGGAGTTATATCATCACAATCCCCGCTGTCACGCCCTGACCTTAGTTATCTTTGTTTTCTTTATTCTTTTGGTTAGTTCAGGGTGTGACGAGGGTGGTTTGTTTAGTTTTTGTATGTCTAGGGGTTTTTCTAGTCTAGGTGTTTATACAGTGGGGCAAACAAGTATTTAGTCAGCCACCAATTTTGCAAGTTCTCCCACTTAAAAAGATGAGAGAGGCCTGTCATTTTCATCATAGGTACACTTCAACTATGACAGACAAAATGAGAAAAGAAAATCCAGAAAATCACATTGTAGGATTTTTAATGAATTTATTTGCAAATTATGGTGGAAAATAAGTATTTGGTCACCTACAAACAAGCAAGATTTCTAGCTCTCACAGACCTGTAACTTCTTCTTTAAGAGGCTCCTCTGTCCTCCACTTGTTACCTGTATTAATGGCACCTGTTTGAACTTATCAGTATAAAAGACACCTGTCCACAACCTCAAACAGTCACACTCCAAACTCCACTATGGCCAAGACCAAAGAGCAGTCAAAGGACACCAGAAACAAAATTGTAGACCTGCACCAGGCTGGGAAGACTGAATCTGCAATAGGTAAGCAGCTTGGTTTGAAGAAATCACACCTGCCCTTTCCATGACCTAGACTTACCAGGCGAATCCAGGTGAAAGCTATGATTCCTTATTGATGTCACTTGTTAAATCCACTTCAATCAGTGTAGATGAAGGGGAGGAAACAGGTTAAAGAAGGATTTTTAAGCATTGAGACAATTTAGACATGAATTGTGTATGTGTGCCAGTCAGGGTGAATGAGCAAGTCAAAATATTTAAGTGCCTTTGGTAGTAGGTGCCAGGCACACCGGTTTGTGTCAAGAACTGCAATGCTGCTGGGTATTTCATGCTCAACAGTTTCCCGTGTGTATCAAGAATAGTCCACCACTCAAAGGACATCCAGCCAACTTGACACAACTATGGGAAGAATTGGAGTCAACATGGGCCAGCATTCCTGTGGAACACTTTCGACACCTTATACTGGCCATGCCTCAATGGATTGAGGCTGTTTTGAGGGCAAAAGGGTGCAACTCAATATTAGGAAGGTGTTCCTAATGTTTGGTATAGTCAGTGTATAAAGTGCATTTGGAAAATATTCAGACCACTTGACTTTTTCTACATTTTGTACATTTTTACAGCCTTATTCTAAAATGGATTAACTTGTTTAACTCCCCTCATCATTCCACACACAGTACCCCATAATGACAAAGCAAAACAAGTTTTTAGAAATAAAAATAATGACATTTACATAAGTATTCAGACCATTTACTCAGTACTTTGTTGAAGCACCTTTGGCAGCAATTACAGCCTCGAGTCTTCTTGGGTATGATGCTACAAGCTTGGCACACCTGTATTTGGGAGTTTTTCACATTATTATCTGCAGATCCTCTCAAGCTCTGTCAGGTTGGATGGGGAGCATTGCTGTGCAGCTATTTTCAGGTCTCTCCAGAGAGGTTCGATCGGGTTCAAGTCCGGGCCAATCAAGGACATTCAGAGACTTGTCCTGAAGCCACTCCTGTGTTGTCTTGGCTGTGTGCTTAGAGTTGTTGTCCTGTTGGAAGATGAACCTTCGACCCAGTCAGAGGTCCTTAGCGCTCTGGAGTAGGTTTTCATCAAGCTTCTCTCTGTACTTTGCTCCATTCATATTTCCCTCAATCCTGACTAGTCTCCCAGTCCCTGCCACTAAAAACATGACGATGCTGCCAACCCCATGCTTCACCGTAGGGATGGTATTTGCCAGGTGATGAGTGGTGCCTGGTTTCCTCCAGGCGTGATGCTTGGCATCCAACCCGAAGTGTTCCATCTTGGTTTCATCAGATCAGGATATCTTGTTTCTCATGGTCTGAGAGTCCTTTAGGTGCCTTTTGGCAAACTCCAAGCGGGCTGTAATGTGCCTTTTACTAAGAAGTGGCTTCCGTCTGGCCACTACCATAAAGGCCTGATTGGTAGAGTGCTGCAGAGATGTTTGTCCTTCTGGAAGGTTCTCCCATCTCCACAGAGGAACTCTGGAGCTCTGTCAGAGTGACCATCGGATTCTTGGTTACCTTCCTGACCAATGGCTTTCTCCACCGATTACTCAATTTGGCCGGCGACCAGCTCTAGGAAGATTCTTGGTGGTTCCAAATTTCTTCCATATAAGAATAATGGAGGCCACTGTGTTCTTGGTGACCTTCAATGCTGCAGAAATGTTTTGGTACCCTTCCCCAGATCTGTGCCTCGAAACAATCCTGTCTCGGAGCTCCACTATAACAGCCTCATGGGCTTGGTTTTACTCTTCTGGACAGTATGCCTTTCCAAATCATGAAGGCTCTTCAGTCAAGTTCTTCCACACCTGATCTCGACAAACCATTTCTGTAAATGGACCTTTAGCTAAAATGTTGTAAAAAACTTTTTTTTAATGTCATTATGGGGCATTGTCATTATAGAATAAGGCTGAAAACAAAATGTGGAAAGGGCCTGAATACTTTCCAAATTTTGCCACAAGGTTGAGAAACACGGAATGCACTGTAATAGTACTTAACCCTTAGGATATCTGCCAGGCACTTAGAATATAAATTGTCCAATGATTTTATAAGTTATGAGCCAATAGTCATCTATTGGGCTTTACACCACTAATAATAATAATCTAGCCTCTGACCAGAGCTTGGCATTGGAAGCATGGTGATCTTAGGCTTGTGTGTGGCTGCTTGTCCATATGGAAACCCATTTCATGAAGCTCCCAGATGAACAGTTATTGTGCTGAAACGGACTTCACAGGGAGGCAATTTGGAACTCAGTGAGTGTTGCAAACATGAGGACAGATGATTTTTTCACCAGTCACTGGTAGAGTAACAGTTGAGCAATGCTGTACTATAACGTCCCTATTCTATGAGCCTGTGTGGCCTACCACTGATGTGGGATGGTGTGGCTTAAATGCAGCTGAGCTGTTGACCTTGCTCCTAGACGTTTCCACCTGCTCACAATAACAGCACTTAAGGTTGACCGGGGCTGCACCAGGCATCATTCCAAAACATCTAGCAGGGCAAAAATTTGAAGAACTGACTTGTTGGAAAATTTCTGTGGCATCCTATGTGCGGTTGCATGCACGTTGAAAGGGCCTTGAAACTCTTCAGGTTGGAAGGTCATTCTACTGCCAATGTTTGTCTATGGAGATTGCATGGCTGTTGTGTGCTCGATTTTATACACCCATTTCGTCGATGAACAGTTATTGTGCTGACGTTGCTTCCAGAGGCAATTTGGTGTGGCTGAAATAGATGATTTTCCGCGCTACAGTATTCCATTCATTTGTCCACATACTTTTGTATATATAGTTTATTACTAATCTTCGAGAGTGAAATAACACACTTTATTTTGCCTAAATTGGACCGCCTGATCATTTTTTACTTGAAGTGTAGTGTGACACCATCTACAGTATGTCCGACCTTGCTTCTCTTAACAACATGAGATGTCTCCAGCACGCAACCAAGACATTCATATGCGGGGGGACCTGTGCTGCAAAACAAAAAGATGCGAGAGAAATAGGAGACCGTTAGGTCACTCTGCATTGATAATTTCCTTGGAGAAATACAATTCAGAGGGGCAGAGCAACGCGAATAGTTGTCAAGTGTGTGTGTCTGAGAGGAACTGGGGGGGGGGGGGGGGGGATGGGTTAGACACATCCGCAATGGAACGTGTTAATAACAAACGGTTCACTTTGCTCATTTGTGAATGGCTGTTCCCTTTGTTCCACTTCTCACCAGAGCTTCACCTCTATTCCAAGAGCAGGTTTTCACATAGCTCGATTATATGGTTCATGGATATAATGTGAAACACATCCAGCATACCCTGACAATAACACGTCATCAAGCCTAACTGGTTTGTTATTAAAAGGTATATTTCGTGACAGAGAAATATGTCTTCCTCTCTTTTATCCAGATGACTTTCTATTCCATCCACATTCAGACAATGAGGCGTTTATTTCCATGCTCAAAGATATGTCACAGTTCACCCATTCATCAGCTTTTTATAGTTAAACGTATAAAGCTTAAATACTCAGAATACCACCATTATGGTTATTGTCATCGATTGTATGATTAAATAACTGAAGCATGGGAAAAAAGGGACCTAATGACAGTGTTTTTGGTCAGCACCCAAAAACATACTGTAACCAAGGCCATGGACAAGAGTCTAATAACAATTCAGAAGTTAATGTGGGATTCTGTGATTGGACTGATTGACTGTGTCCCATTAAACATTTAATGTAAGTTATTACTGGACAGGACCCAATGAAAACAGGACAAGAACCAATAGATGTACAGTACCAGTCTAAAGTTTGGACACACCAACTCATTCCAGGATTTTTCTTTATTTGTACTATTTTCTATATTGTAGAATAATAGTGAAGACATCAGAACTATGAAATAACACCTTCAGAATCATGTAGTAACCAAAAGAGTGTTAAACCAATCAAAATATATTTTATATTTGAGATTCTTCAAAGTAGCCACCCTTTGCCTTGATGACAGCTTTGCACACTCTTGGCATTCTCTCAACAAGCTTCATGAGGTAGTCACCTGGAATTCATTTCAATTAACAGGTGTGCCTTAAAAGTTCATTTCTGGAATAGATTTCCTTCTTAATGTGTTTGAGCTAGTCAGTTGTGTTGTGACAAGGTAGGAGGTGGTATACAGAAGATAGCCCTATTTGGTAAAAGACCAAGTCCATATTATGGCAACAACAGCTCAAATAAGCAAAGAGAAATGACAGTCCATCATTACTTTAAGACATGAAGGTCAGTCAATCTGGAAAATGTCTAGAACTTTTAAAGTTTCTTAAAGTGCAGTCGCGAAAACCATCAAGCGCTATGATGAAACTAGGGTGATGGAGTGCTGCATCAGATGACCTGGCCTCCATAATCACCCGACCTCAACCCAATCGAGATGGTTTGGGATGAGTTGGACCGCAGAGTGACGGTAAAGCAGCCAACAAGTAGTCAGCATACATCAGAACTCCTTCAAGACTGTTGGAAAAGCATTCCAGGTGAAGCGGTAGAGAGAATGTGTGTCAAGTCAAAGGGTGGCTACATTAAAATAATCTAAAATACATTTGATTTGTTTAATACTTTTTTGTTAACTACAGTGGCAAGAAAAAAATATGTGAACCCTTTGGAATTACCTGGATTTCTGCATAAATTGGTCATAAAATGTGATCTGATCTTCATCTAAGTAACAACATTAGACAAACCCAGTCTGCTTAAACTAATAACACACAAACAAATATACTTTTTCATGTCTTTATTGAACACACCATATAAACATTCACAGTGCAGGGTGGAAAAAGTATGCGAATCCTTGGATTTAATAACAGTTTGACCCTCCTTTGGCAGCAAAAACCTCAACCAAACATTTTCTGTAGTTGCGGATCAGACCTGCACAACGGTCAGGTGGAATTTTGGACCATTCCTCTTTACAAAACTGTTTCAGTTCAGCAATATTCTTGGGATGTTGGGTGTTGACCGTTCTCTTGAGGTCATGCCACAGCATCTCAATCGGGTTGAGGTCAGGACTCTGACTGGGCCACTCCAAAAGTCAAATTTTCTTCTGTTGAAGCCATTCTGTTGTTGATTTACTTCTGTGTTTTGGGTTGTTGTCCTGTTGCATCACCCAACTTCTGTTGAGTTTCAATTTTCAGAAAAGATAGCCTTACACTGGAGGTGGCCTACAACACCTGCAAAATTTCTTCATAAACTTGGGAATACATTTTTCTTTCGACGATAGCAAAGCAGTCCCAAACCATGATGCTCCCTCCACCATACTTTACAATTGCAATGAGGTTTTGATGTTTGCGTGCTGTGCCATTTTTTCTCCACACATAGTGTTGTGTATTCCTTCCTTCCAAACAACTCAACTTTAGTTTCATCTGTCCACAGAATATTTTGCCAGCAACGCCGTGGAACATCCAGGTGCTCTTTTGCGAACTTCAGATGTGCAGCAATGTTTTTTGGACAGCAATGGGTTCTTCCATGGGGTCCTCCCATGAACACCATTCTTGTTTAGTGTTTTACATATCGTAGACTTGTCACTAGAGATGTTAGCATGTTCCAGAGATTTCTATAAGTCTTTAGCTGACACTAGGATTCTTGTTAATCTCATTGAGAATTCTGCACTATTCTCTTGCAGTCATCTTTGCAGGACGGCAACCCCTAGGGAGAGTAGCAACAGTGCTGAACTTTCTCCATTTATAGACAATTTGTCTTATTGTGAACGGATGAACATCAAGGCTTTTAGAGATACTTTTGTAACCCTTTCCAGCTTTATGCAAGTCAATAATTCTTAATTTGAGGTCTTCTGAGATCTCTTTTCTTCGAGGCATGGTTCACAACAGGCAATGCTTCTTGTTAATAGCAAAGTCAAATGTTGTGATTGTTTTTTATATGGCAGGCCATCTAACCAACATGTCCAATCTCGTCTCATTGATTGGACTCCAGGTTAGCTGACTCCTAACTCCAATTAGCTTGGGAGAGGTCATTAGCCTAGGGGTTCACATAATTTAAACATTCAGTGTAGGTTGGAAAAAGTATGTATTTAATATAGACAAGAAAAATACAATAAGTTATGTGTTATCAGTTTAAGCACACTGTTTGTCCATTGTTGTGACTTAGATCAAGATACAATTTTAGGACAAATGTATGAAGAAATCCAGGTAATTCCAAAGGGTTCACATATTTTTTCTTTCCACTGTACGTGATCCCATATGCATTATTTCATAGTTTTGTTGTCTTCACTATTATTGTAAATAAATATTAGTTCTTAACCGACTTGCCTAGTTAAATAAAAGGTTAAATATTTTTTTTCAATCCTTCAATGTAGAAAATAGTCAAATTAAGAAAAAGTAGCTGTCCAAACTTTTGACTGGCACTGTGTAAACACTGAACATAAAGACAACAAGAACCACATGGAATGATGTCAAGAAAAGTTTTTAAGGACAGGTTTCGCTTGGCCTAGTTCAGATCTGTTTGTCCCGTCAGATCTGGGACCAGGCTGCTGTACTGTAGAGTAGTGATGCTCAAATTGTTGGCCCCAGACCAAAACCTCCCTACCACCATTTACTGTGACCCTTGTCATGAATAATACTTTACATTGTGCATTATGATTTATTGATGAGTGAGGGTATCATTTATTGAGTACTATATTGAGATCATTTGTTGAATGATATGTAGCCATACGGGGATGTTAGCATGATACATATGTATCATTTCCATCTGTGAATCAATATATTGATACCCACCTGTTGTGATACAGGCCTAATAACCAAGATCATTCATTTTTAACCAGATCAGAACCCCCGAGAAGCATCGCCAGCAGTGCAACATCAGCACAAAACATGACGTATCAAAGCAATAAACTGTTGTCTTCGTTCTCATGGCCAATGGCTGGAGTTGCTACTACAGTATTCCTCTCCTCCCTCGTTTCTTCTCTCTTCCTCTTTTCTGGGTTAGTCTACCTCCCTGCAGGCTGATTACAGTGCATCCCATCCGCTCGAACGGGCACACATTTTCCCCACTGTCACAACCGCTACCTGTGCATGTCTTGAAAGGAGACCATGTAGGTTAACGTCGCCCGCTATGATATAAAACACATGCGTCTGCTTGGCTGCCACCGCAAGCCCACCGCTCAACACATTTGTCCATATTAAAGCAGGGAGCCAGTACGGTATGTTGTAGGCCACCTCCAGTGTTCGTTATAGCGGTTAGATCGAGCTAGTTCCCCACGGAGCAGCTACATGTGGTGTGACGATGCTGCAGTGTGCAGTGCACAGCGCGGGCAAATTGATATGAGGCGCTGATGAGTGAGTCGCAGACTGTATGCCTCCATCGGGGGGGTAAGCAGAAAGAGGGTCATCTGTCATTCATGCTGCACTGAGTCTGTCACTCATACAGTGCATTTACCAGGAGAGAAATCTCTATTAAACACTGCAGGGAGGTGTGTGTGTGTGTACGTGTATGTGTATATATGTGTGTGTGCGGCAGATTTTTTATGGAATATCTACAAAGGCGTACAGAGGCCCGTTATCAGCATCCATCACTGTGTTCCAACGGCACGTTGTGTTAGCTAATCCAAGTTTATCATTTTAAAAGGCTAATTGATCATTAGAAAACCCTTTTGCAATTATGTTAGCACACAGTTGAACTGTTGTCCTGATTAAAGAAGCAATAAAACTGGCCTTCTTTAGACTAATTGAGTATCTGGAGCATCAGCATTTGTGGGTTCGATTACAGGTTCAAAATGGCTAGAAACAAAGACCTTTCTTCTGAAACTCGTCACTCTATTCTTGTTCTGAGAATTGAAGGCTATTCCATGCTAGAAATTTCCAAGAAATTGAAGATCTCGTACACCGCTGTGTACTACTCCCTTCACAGAACAGGGCAAACTGGCTCTAACCATAATAGAAAGAGGAGTGGGAGGCCCCGGTGCACAACTGAGCAAGATGACAAGTACATTAGAGTGTCTATTTTGAGAAACAGACGCCTCACAAGTCCTCAACTGGCAGGTTCATTAAATAGTACCCACAAGACACCAGTCTCAACGTCAACAATGAAGAGGCAACTCCGGGATGCTGGCCTTCTAGGCAGAGTTGCAAAGAAAAAGCCATACCTCAGACTGGCCAATAAAAAGAAAAGCTTAAGATGGGCAAAAGAACACAGACACTGGACAGAGGAACTCTGCCTAGAAGGCCAGCATTCCAGAGCATCTCACCTCATGTGAGCAAAACCCCAAGACTTCCTTAATGTTAGAGATCGCGCACCAGCTGTTGTTGACAAATAGACACAGAACACCACCCCTTGTCTTACCAGAGGTTGCTGTTCTGTCTTGCCGATGAACGGAAAACCCAGCCAACTGTATATTATCCATGTCCTCATTCAGCCATGACTCCATGAAACATTACAGTTTATTCTCCAGTGATTGCACGTTCGCCAGTAGGATGGATGGTAAAGGCGGATTATCCACTTGCCAACGAATTCTCACCAAGCACCCGGATCTGCCGCTCCTGTATTGGCATTTCCTCTTCATGCTAATGATGGGGGTTTGGGGCAAATATTTTGCCTCCGATTCTTTAGAGGAAATGGATTTCTGATTTCCAGAAGCTCTTTTCGGTCATTAAAGATGGCGGTGAAACATTAATGTTCAAAAAAAGTTACAAACGCGAACAAACAGAAGAGCACAATTGGCTAGGAGCCCATAAAATGGCAGCCATCCCCTCCGGTGCCATAATTGGTTAATCTGACTAATGATTAACTTTGTCTGCGGAACTGAAAATAACTCCTTGGAAACACAGTCAATGAATGTAACACAGCAAAGATGAGGCGAACTCAAACATCAAGCTTTTTTTTTTGTATAACGCTGTTTTGGCATCACATAGCAACATTGTTCTAGCAATTTAAGATTGCATATTGTACATTTAAATTAGAAATACTGTATGTAGGCAATACGAATTTCAGCTAGTGAAATCAAGGAGGTTGGATGACACCTGTCTAACAGAATGACAGTGTATTTGGGATAGTTATATCTTTCCAACTTTCATGACATCATCAGCTGGATCTTTGGATGGACTCCTCATCTATCCCCCAAAAAAGAGCATAATCAAAACAGTGCATGCTTACTGGTTAATTGGTTCTGTTATGAGCCTCCTTGGTAAATCAAATACCACACCAGTCGCAATCATGTCATCTAAAATCATCTGACCATACTGTATTCTGCAAATCTATCACCAATCTGCCAAACAAAAGAGGCATGTGCTGCATCCCGATTCTCCAACTCTTCTCCCAACGTTTACACTTGCACACTTTCTCACATGAATTTGACAATGAATGGAAACTCACCCCAGCCAAAGTTTACACCAATCACATGCTTTTTACTAAAGTCCTTGACTGGGAGTGTGCAAGTGCACACTTCTGGAAAAGGCTGGAGAATTAAGACTCAACCAAAGACAACATCCTTCTCTCCTCATTTCACCTGTGCTCAACAACTTGACTATTGTCTGGCAGTGGGGTGTGATGCTAGCGTAGCGGTGCTATTTAGGCCTGTTGCAATGTATTAATTCCGTAGTAAGGCCAGACAGTGACATTCCGGTAGTCAGGCAGGACTCGAGGGGACTAGGGTTGTTAAATATCCCCTCCTGGAGCGCGGCAGTGGGCGGCAGGCAAAGGCGTGAAACTAACAGCCCCGATGCTAATGCCGGCGCCGCGGCGTGCCCCTGACAGGCTTCAACGGCGGCTAGCTCCCGCCGCCTGACATCAGAGAGAGGGGAAAACACAGGCCTGACTGCCTAATTAACTATCAACTAAAACAAGATGGGAATAAACATTATGGAGGTACCTTTGTAGAGAGATGTGTGGTGGTGGAGGGAGGGAAGGTGGGAGGGAGGGTAGGAGAAAACAGAGGAGGAGGAGGAGGAGGAGGTATAATACAGCATTCACTAATCATCCAAGAGAATTCTGGGACCCGGCTAGCACATAACGTTCTAAGGACCATATGTTTATTAGCGCTTGGTGAGAAGGTGGTTGTCAGATGCTTCATTTGCATACAACCTTCCCACAACGTTCTGGGAATGGTGCAGGAGACCCAGCTAGCACATAACATTCTAAGAACCATAAGTTTCATAGGTGGGAATTTATGTATATCAGCATAATGTTTCCTACAGGATTCCTTATGGTTCTATTTAAAGTCATGTTCTCAGAACGTTAAGAAACCATGTTCTTTCTTCTGTGGAGATTTCAGTACTTGAGCATAATGTTTTCTGCAGGTTCCTTAGATTCCTTATGGTTCTATTTAAAGTTCAGAACGTTCAGAGAACGTTAAAAACAAGATTCTTCTGTGGGAATTTCAATACTTCAACACAATGTTTTCTGCAGGTTTCCTCAAAGTCCTATTTAAATGCATGTTCTCAGAACATTAAGAAAACTTTCCATAAAAACAACAAGAAAACATTAGTAACATTCAAAGAACGTTCTAAGAATGTTATTTAAAAACATTAGCATTCCTTTCTCAGCATTAACATTCTATCTCCTCTATCTTGTTAAGTGTGCTCAGGTATGTAGGCCACACCTCATCTTAAATGAGTGCTTGTTTCCTTTGAAATGGGGTGTGTTTGAATAGACTAAAATGAAGATCATAGGTTTGAATATCACTAATGCCGTGCCACAATAAAAAACAAATACGTCTGCATGATTAATGCCAAAGCAAATTAATTTCCATGTGTCCAATCTGTGCTTGGAGTTCAGTTAACCCAAACTAAGCTAGCAAATGTATTAAAAGATATATTGAAAGTTTAAAGAAAGCCTCCAAATAACCTGTAATTTCCGTTCTCAAAACATTTAAAAAACCTTCCATCTTACCGGTCAGGAAACTTCTGGCTTTGTTCCCAGAACCATTGGGAAATCCAAAACGTACGTTCCCACAACTTCCAAGGAACCAAATGTGCTAGCTGGGAGGCTGTGTGTTTGTTGCTCCCTGTCGCGATTGCATGGAGATGGACTAAAGCAAACTGAGAAGTTTCTCTGCGAGCATATTGGGCACTTTAATAATTGATCGGCAAGGCACACTCACAGTGCCAGACCTTTCTCTGATCCCTGCATGGCTTGTTACCCAATATACATGTTGTTATTAAAGTTATGGCACACTAGAAATCAATATAGACTGCTGTTATGCTGCTGTTAGTCTGTCTGTCCTCTGTCTGCCGTCACAGTGGTTGCTGGGAGAAATCAGCCCATGTTGAGGTGGCCTCTGCTGCTGCTGCTGTGAGAGAGAGATGTCCTGGTCACTGTTGCCCCAGACCCAGTCCTACGGCTGGTGGATAGCCGGCTACGGATCGGCTAATTAATGTAATGATAGGAGGACCCCTGTCCTCCATCTCTACCCACCATTTCCTCTCTCTCATCTCTGTGTGAAAATGAGTACGGGCCTGTAAACACCATACACTAAAATGTATCTAAACAGGTAACTGGTTTTCCCAGCTAACACTCAATTATGGCAAAGTATAATATCATGACTCATTTTGACACTCACTTTGTGTTTTTCACTGCGGCTCGGGAAATGGTAGCGGAAAATGAGATTTTCTAGCCGTTTGGTTAAGGTACCCGGTTGTACACAAGAAAGTACCTTTCTGCTGCATCAGAAATAGCAGACAGAATATAACACTCAGAAAATAGCGCCTCTTCGTGTTACAGTACAATTGGAGTGATACCGAACTCTCGTCAAAGTGCTGCTGAGATGCACTGAGGAAGCAATCAGTTGTCAGAGCATGTCAACACTCTCAACCAGGCCTAGAATTACACGTAGAGGAGCTCTTGTGATGGCGCCTTTTGAATAAGGAGTGAGGAGAGGCGAGTTGTGCCCTCCAGCCATGCTGGGTCCAGGGACAGAGGTCAGACTACTTACCTATTCTGAAGGAGAGCGGCCCAGCGGAGGTACATCTCACCCACATGGCTAAGAGGAGCAGAGGCGCCCAGGCTGCGAGCATCTTCTATGACTCCTCATGGGTCCTGCCCCGGGGGTCCCCCTGTCACAGCCACCTGGAGAACATAACACACAAATGTATGGATTATATAGAAGCATGGATCATGCACACGTACACAAATGCAGATAGGCACGCACACCATAGAAAAATAATAGAAGAATCTATGACGCGCGCACACATACACGCAGGCACACACAGACACATGCACACACACGCACACACACACACTGAGAACACAAAGCAGCCGCCATCGATCATCTGTACGCTCATCTATCTTCACCACAGCCTCAATAAATTATAGACGTTTTCATTTATCTGGTACGCTACCTCATTGCACTTCCCTGTTGCTTTTTTGATTGCTAAAAGCATGATTAGCTTTCACCAGAACTGAAGATAACCATATTCAAGGGTGTGGCTCTCAAGTCACAACTTCTACATAGCATCCGCTTGCTAGCATGTTTTCGTGCAGCACAAATCCCACAGACTACCGCATCATCCCAATACCTGGTACTCAGGCCCTCCATTGGGGTTAATCTCTCATGCACACACCAGAATGAATTTGGATCAGATGGAGTTTGTTTTCAAACATGAGTGACAGCATGTGGAACAGGTGCTAAGCTGATCCAGGATCAGAATCTGTCGGTGATCATGTGCAAAACACCAATAAACTACTACATTGTGTTAATCTTTGAGTATCATCACTCGTGATAGTGGGTTTTATTTCTGCAAGTCCATTAAAACACATATCCTTGAAAGAAATGACAGTGTTTCTCGTCAGGAGAATGCATTTGCCTCCCATAGCCTTGTGATGTGCCATCAGGCCTGCAGCATCTTCTTTCTTAGTATGGGAGGTTCTCATCAAATAAAAATAATTGTATAGGATTAGAAAGTAACTAATTATATACTCTTTATATTCTCTATATCTATATCTAGGAGTTCCTGACATTTCTATTACTTCATCTAGGGCCCGGTACTTTCCAGAATCATGTGACCTGATCAGGAAAAACTCTGGGACCTAGTTATAGACTATGGCTTACCCATCTATGGAGGTTAAATAGCTGGATCGAATAGGAAAGGACACAGACTAAACTATGTCAGTCTCTGTAATGAGGAGTTGGTCAAGTAGGAAAATACATAAACCTATTTTTCCCCACATTTTTGTAATGGGTGCAATTGTGAAGAATAGAGAGAAAGAGAAAATTGTTTACTTCACAAATTCAGCAATACAAAGTATCAATAGCAGCAAATGCTGAATTATTTGACACAATTTACATAAATACACTAAGAACGAGACCCATCAACACAATAAAAACAATAGCCACATCAGAATATCCAATTGGCACAATCACTGGTTCACTGCAGCTCAAGGACTCCATTTTTTGTGTGTTGACATTATGATCTGACCAAATTTCACATCCTTCACCTACAGTAGCATGTGTGGTTGAGTACGATAACAGGCAAAGATAGCAACTAGCTGCTTACTTTATCCGCTGACTAACATAGAACCTTTCTGTTTTGAAACATCACACCTACCAGCATATTTCTCAAGGTGGGACAAATCACTACCATATCCTGAGAAGTTTCCGGAAAAACTGTATGCAAATAACAGCTGTCACACAGGTCCACCAGTGTGTCAAACTTCAGGAAGCATCAGTAAGCCAGACAACGTTTAGCCCAAGAGTTCATTAAAGGCCACGCTCCCTCTAATTCCTTGATCGCAGCAGGAAAATTACAATTAGAAAAACATACAAAAAGCTGAATCAATTCGCCTAAATGCAATTATAGCCAATCGATTTGGGTAGCTTGTCGTGGGTTGTGCACAGCGGCCTGCCCAGCCGAATATCGAATGAGAGGGGGCCTCGGCGAGTTGCCGTGGAGCAGTTGATGGAATCGGTCATGGTAATGGGCAGTCGATGAGAATGGCACAAGTCAAATCAAATCACAGTTTATTTGTCACGTGCGCCGAATTCAACAGGTGTCCTACAGTGAACTTACAGTCTATAACCAACAGTGCAAAAAAAGGTATTAGATGAACAATAGGTACGTAAAGAAATAAAACAACAGTAAAAATACAGTGACAAATAACAGTAGCGAGGCTATAACAGTAGCGAGGCTATAACAGTAGCGAGGCTATAACAGTAGCGAGGCTATAACAGTAGCGAGGCTATAACAGTAGCGAGGCTATAACAGTAGCGAGGCTATAACAGTAGCGAGGCTATAACAGTAGCGAGGCTATAACAGTAGCGAGGCTATAACAGTAGCGAGGCTATAACAGTAGCGAGGCTATAACAGTAGCGAGGCTATAACAGTAGCGAGGCTATAACAGTAGCGAGGCTATAACAGTAGCGAGGCTACATACAGGCACCAGTTATTTGGGCTGATTGAGGTAGTATGAACATGTAGATATGGTTAAAGTGACTATGCATATATGATAAACATAGAGTACCAGTAGTGTAAAAGAGGGGTTGGCGGGTGGTGGGTGGCGCGACACTCTGCAGATAGCCCGTTTAGCCAATGTGCGTGCGGGGGGCAATGGTTGGTCGGACCAATTGAGGTAGTATGTACATTAATGTATAGTTAAATAGTTAAAGTGACTATGCATATATGATAAACAGAAAGTAGCAGCAGCGTAGAAGGGGGGTTGGAGGGGCACACAATGCAAATAGTCCAGTTAGCTATTTAATGACCTGTTCAGGAATCTTATGGCTTGGGTGTAAAAACTGTTGAGAAGCCTTTTTGTCCGAGACTTGGCAATCCCGCGACCGCTTGCCATGCGGTAGTAGAGAACAGCCTATGACTGGGGTGGCTGGGGTCTCTGACAATTTTTAGGGCCTTTCTCTGACACCGCCTGGTGTAGAGGTCCTGGATGGCAGGCAGCTTCGCCCCAGTGATGTACAGGGCCGTCCGCACTACCCTCTGTAGTGCCTTGCGGTCGGAGGCCGAGCAATTGCCATACCTGGGAGTGACGCAACCAGTCAGGATGCTCTCGATATTGCAGCTGTAGGACCTTTTGAGGATCTGAGGACCCATGTCAAATCTTTTTAGTTTCCTGAGGTGGAATAGGCTTTGTTGTGCCCTCTTCACGACTGTCTTGGTGAGTTTGGACCATTCTAGTTTGTTGGTGATGTGGACACCAAGGAACTTGAAGCTCTCAACCTGCTCCACTATAGCCCCGTCGATGAGAATGGGGGCGTGCTCGGTCCTCTTTTTCCTGTAGTCCACAACCATCTCTCTTGGTTACGTTGAGGGATAGGTTGTTATTCTGACACCACCTGGCCAGGTCTCTGACCTCCACCCTGTAGACTGTCTCGTCATTGTTGGTGATCAGGTTGTGTCGTCTGCAAACTGAATGGTGTTTGACCATGCAGTCGTGGGTGAACAGGGAGTACAGGAGAGGACTGAGCACAGACCCCTGGGGAGCTCCTGTGTTGAGGATCAGCGTGGCAGATGTGTTGCTACCTACCCTCACCACCTGGGGGCGGCCTGTCAGGAAGTCCAGGATCCAGTTGCAGAGGGAGGTATTGAGTCCCAGGATCCTTAGCTTAGTGATGAGCTTTGAGGGTACTATGGTGTTGAACGCTGAGCTGTAGTCAATGAATAGTATTCTCACGTAGCTGTTCCTTTTGTCCAGGTGGGAAAGGACAGTGTGGAGTGCAAAAGAGATTGCATCATCTGTTGATCTGTTTGGGCGGTATGCAAATTGGACTGGGTCTAGGGTTTCTGGGACAATAATGTTGATGTGAGCCCTTACCAGCCTTTCAAAACACTTCATGGCTACAGACATGAGTGCTACGGGTCTGTAGTCATTTAAGCAGGTTACCTTTGTGTTCTTGAGCACAGGGACTATGGTGGGCTGCTTGAAACATGTATTACAGACTCAATCAGGGACATGTTAAAAATGTCAGTGAAGACACCTGCCAGTTGGTCAGCACATGCCCAGAGCACACCTGGTAATCCGTCTGGCCCCGCAGCCTTGTGAATGTTGACCTGTTTAAAGGTCTTACTCACGTCGGCTACAGAGAGCGTGATCGACCAAGTCTCTCTATTCTAGTGCACACTGTGGAAACGACACAAACCTGCTCTTTTCACAAACAGGTAACTTCTGCTGGTGGCGAGATGAAATCATGTGTTTACATCCATACAGGTAAAATACAATATGACTACGCCATTCTACAGCTGTGATAATTGGCGCAGGAGGAAACAATGGGCAGATTACCAAGTGTCGAGTGCTCCCACAAAAACCCAGACAAGCAATTAAAAGGGTTGTAGCCACATTCTCAACAGGGTGGTGACATAACATGTCATGTACAGTTGAAATGTTCCCTTTTGTTTTCTCCACTTACAGACACGTCATTATTGTCTAGGAGAAAGGGGTGAAAAGGAGTTTAAACTCCCAGTGTAATCATCATAACAGATCTGAAGTGCAATCACAGCGCAACATGAAACCGGCATCAGAACAAGCTGCTAGTGCTAACATGACTACCCGAATTGTATAACTGGTTAACTGGTGCCTCACATATCAAATCAAATTGTATTTGTCACATGCGGCTAATACAACAGGTAGACCTTACCGTGAAAATGCTTACTTACAAGACCTTAAACCAACAACGCAGTTCAAGAAATAGAGTTATTCAAATATTTACTAAATAAACTAAAGTAAAAAAAAAAGATGTAAAAAAGTAACAAGAAATGTACATAACAATAACAAGACTATATACAGGGGTACCAGTATTGAGTCAATGTGCGGGGGTACATGTTAGTCGAGGTAATTTGTAAAGTGACTATGCACTGTAGCAGCAGTTTAGTTGCAGCAGTGTAAAAACAAAGGGGGGGGGGCAATGTAAATAGTCTGGGTGGCCATTTGATTAGTTGAGTTGTTCAGCAGTCTTATGGCTTGGAGGTAGAAGCTGTTAAGGAGCCTTTTGGTCCTAGACTTGGTACTCCGGTTCCGCTTGCCATGCGGTAGCAGAGAGAACAGTCTATGACTTGGGTGACTGGAACCTTTGACAATTTTTTGGGCCTTCCTCTGACACCGCCTAGTATATAGGTCCTGGATGTCAGGCAGCTTGGCACCCGGTGATGTACTGGGCCGTACGCACTACCCTCTGTAGAACCGAGCAGTTGCCATACCAGGCAGTGATGCAACCAGTCAGGATGTTCTCGATGGTGCAGCTGTGGAACTTTTGAGGATCTTGTGACCTTTGCCAAAACTTTTCAGTCTCCCGAGGGGGAAAATGTGTTGTCGTGCCCTCTTCACAACTGTCTTGGTGTGTCTGGACCATGATAGTTGGTGATCCTATAGTCCACCATCAGCTCCTTTGTCTTGCTCACATTGAGAGAGAGTTTGTTGTCCTGGCACCACACTGCCAGTCTCTGACCTCTTCCCTATAGGCTGTCTCATCGTTGTCAGTGATCAGGCCTACTGGTGATGTGTTGTCAGCAAACTTAATTATGGTGTTGGAGTCGTGCTTGGCCATGCAGTCATGGGTGAACAGGGAGTACAGGAGGGGACTAAGCATGCACCCCTAAGGGGCCCCATTGTTGAGGATCAGCATGGCAGATGTGTTGTTGCCTACCTTTACCACCGGTGGGCGGACCGTCAGGAACTCCACGATCCAGTTACAGAGGGAGGTGTTTAGTTTAATGATGAGGTTTGAGGGCACTATGGTGTTGAGCTGTAGTCAATGAACAACATTCTCACGTAGCTGTTCCTTTTGCCTAGCTGGGAAAAATCAGTGTCGAGTGCGATTGAGATTGTGTAATCTGTGGATCTATTGGGGAGGTATGCGAATTGGAGTGGGTCCAGGGTTTCTGGCATGATAGTGTTGATGTGAGCCATGATCAGCCTTTAAAAGCACTTCAAGGCTACCAATTTGAGTGCTACGGGGCGGTAATCATTTAGGCAGGTTACCTTTGCTTTCTTGGGCACAGAGACTATGGTGGTCTGTTTGAAACATGTAGGTATTACAGACTCGGTCATGGAGAGGTTGAAAATGTCAGTGAAGACACTTGCCAGTTGGTCCGCATATGAGTACACATCCTGGTAATCCGTCTGGCCCCATGGCTTTGTGAATGGTGACCTGTTTAAAGGTCTTGCTCACATCGGCTACGGAGAGCGTGATCACACAGTCGTCCAGAACAGCAGGTGCTCTCATGCATGCTTCAGTGTTGCTTGACTCAAAGTGAGCGTAAATGGCATTTAGTTTGTCTGGTAGGCTTGCATCAATGGGCAGCTCACGGCTGCGTTTCCCTTTGTAGTCCGTAATAGTTATCAAGACCTGCCACATCCGAAGAGCGTCAGAGCCGGTGTGGTAGGATTCAAGCAGGAATCAGGAGGATAGAATTATGGTCAGATTTTCCAAATGGAGGGCGAGGAAGAGCTTTGTATGCGTCTCTCTGTAGTTGGAGTAAAGGTGGTCTAGAATTTTCTTCCCCTCAGTTAATGTCCCGTTGGTAGGATATTCTTCATCGTAGATCGTCCAGTTTGTTTTCCAATGATTGCACATTGGCCAATAATACCGAGGGTAGTGGTGGTTTATTCACTCGCTGACAAATTCTCACCCAGACCTCCACTCCCTGTATTTACGTCTTTTCTTCAAACGAATGACAGGGATTTGGGCCTGGTCTCCAGGAAGCAGTATATCCTTTGCGTTGGACTCATAAACAAAAATCTTCATTCAGTTCGAGGTGAGTAATCTCTATTCTGATGCCTGGAAGCTCTTTTCGGTCATAAGAGACGGTAGCAGCAACATTATGCACAACAAACAATGCGAAAAAACAAACAAAATAGCACAGTTGGTTAAGAGCCCGTAAAACAGCAGCCAATCCCCTCCGGCACCATCCACACGCACGCACGCCTCCATGCGTGAATTAATTGAAAATTGGTGTGAGGGTTTAATTTAATAGGGCACAAGGCTCCAAATCTAATGAAGTGGTGATAGACCGTTATATGAAATACTGATCTCTCTCTGTGGCGAAAGGCTGAACAGTGACATTCTCAGCAGTCTGAAATGTTTGCTGCACGTAGTATCAACGCTACAATGAAATCTGTAAGCAGATTTGGCAGCGGTGTCTGGGATGTGGCGATCGTAAAGCACGCTGAAATACTGTTTATGTTTCATTCCTGGGAGATGAATATATCAGCTGGGGAGTCATCTCATATCAAGAGGACACAGCTTGGAAAGGGTATGTGAACAGCTTTAAATACAGGAGCCATTGACCCTGTCTCGCACAGATACTGATTGGGGTAAATTGCCTACTGACTGACTGGCTGGGAAGACGTAGCTCACCACTGAACACAGAGCCTCTTAAAGCCCATCGGACGAGACTTCCAGGATGATCGACTCCAAAACGATTAATCTTCTCACATACAATGAACACTTTACGTCAAAATTCAAATGTTGAATGTGTGACTAGGTTCTTTTTTTAGAGGGTAGATCAGCTTTAATATCGCAGATCGATTGTAGCCTCCATCAATGTAAAATGTCTGCATGATTTCCAGTCCTGCATATATTTTGTAAATATACAGTACCAATCAAAAGTTTGGCCATACCTACTGTACTCAATCAAAGGGTTCTTTATTTTTACTATTTTCTACATCGTAGAATAATGGTGAAGACATCAAAACTATGAAAAAACATATGGATGCATGGAGTAACCAAAACAGTGATTTTACCTTCTTCAAAGTAGCCACCCTTTGCCTTGATGACAGCTTTGCACACTCTGCATTCTCTCAACCAGCTTCACCTGGAATGCTTTTCCAACAGTTCTGAATGTGTTCCCACATTTGCTGAGCACTTGTTGGCTGCTTCCTCTTCACTCTGCAGTCCAACTCATCCCAAACCATCTCAATTAGGTTGAGGTCGGGTGATTGTGGAGGCCAGGTCATCTGACGCAGTACTCCATCACTCTTGGTCAAATAACCCTTACACAGCCTGAAGGTGTGTTGGGTCATTGTCCTGTTGAAAAACAAATGATAGTCCTACTAAGCGCAAACCAGATGGGATGGCGTATCGCTGCAGAATGCTGTGGTAGCCATGCTGGTTAAGTTTGCCTTGAATTCGAAATAAATCACAGACAGTGTCAGCAGAAAAGCACCCCCACACCATCTCCTCCATGCTTCATGGTGGGAACCACACATGCAGAGATCATCCGTTCACCTACTCTGCGTCTCACAAAGACACGGCGGTTGGAACCAAAAATCTAAAATTTGGACTCATCATACCGAAGGACAGATTTCCATATGTCTAATGTCCGTTGCTCGTGTTTTTTTTGGCCCAAGCAAGTCTCTTCTTCTTATTGGTGTACTTTAGTAGTGGTTTCTTTGCAGCAATTCGACCATGAGAATATAAAAGACAAAATACACAAAATAAAGAAACACCTTGGAATGAGTAGGTGTGTCCAAACTTTTAACTGGTACTGTACATTTTACGGACACAATCTATTTTACAATAGTTATATATATATATATATATTTTTTTTTTTTTGTCCGGTCCTTCCTCTACCCTCAACCTCTCCCATCTATTTATATTTCTGTCCATTCAGTTTGATTTCTATTTGCCATATATTTTAACTGTGCTGTTTCACAAAAGTTATGAACCTAAATACATTTTCCATTTGTTAAGCTGTTGTTATTAGTCCCATCCTTCAGCTCCATTAAACTGTATCCATCTATGCCTTAACACCATCCATATTGGATTTCTATTTGACATATTTTTTGACTGTGCTGTGATGCTTGACAAAAGTTCTGAACCTTTCTATTCTCATTGTTTCTACAGATTGTAAATTAAATCTATATATTTGTTGCTAAAAGTATTATTATATTATTGCTCAATTGACTCTGACTTTTCAAATCAACCAGTATTGCTATCAGCAGTGTTAGCTTCAGGTAAATTATTCTGCCATTCCTGGACCTATGACCAAAAACAAGCTACATATGGACAGTACCAAAAATAAAAAATCTAATGACTCTGTCTCTTCGAACCAAAATCTGCAGAGCTGGGAAGGTTGTATCCCCCATATTTATAACATTTAAAAAATGTTCACTATTTTCTTTAACCAATTTTTGTTCTTTAATGCAGGGCCGACAGACAAGTTCCTTACTTTTCCCCCCTTCCAGTTGCTTCTTCCATTTTTGTGGTAATGCTGAAATGAGTTTGTTGTAATTTTGGGTAGTGTCACGTTCGTCATGGGAAAAAGTGGACCAAAGCGCAGCGTGGTACATGTTCATTCTATTTATTTCTTAAATGAACACCGACAACAACAAAACAAATATGACTGTGCCGTTCTGCAGGGCAAAATAACAACCATTGCAAAAATATGATTCACAACTGAAAGAGGGAAAAAGGACTGCCTAAGTATGATTCCCAATCAGAGACAACGATAGACAGCTGCCTCTGGTTGGGAACCACACTCGGCCAAAAACAAAGAAATAGAAAACATAGAAATAAAGAAACTAGAATGCCCACCCTGGTCACACGCTGGCCTAACCAAAATAGAGAATAAAAGCCTCTCTATGGCCAGGGCGTGACAGGTAGAGCAGACATGACCATATATTTTTGTTAGCTGCATGTGTGACATAACTCCATCAGTCCTATTTATGATATAATTTATGATATAATGATATAATTTGTATTTATAATATAATTTATAAAGATTATATTTTATTTTTTATTCATCAAAAAATGTTTTTTTTTTATCAATTAGTATATTTGAGATTCACCACAATATTTGTTGTATTATTTGTTGTCTTTTCTGGTGGATTAAACTGAAATTGCAACCAACTTTCAATGGCTTGTTTTAAATATAACAATATTTTGGATATGATTTCATTTTCAAATAACCCGAAAGTGGGAGGTTGTAATCTGAATAAAGGGAAAAAGGCCATTCTTGAACATGGGGTGAGACATTCTTACTCATTTGCTAGAGAATCAGTTCGGATTGAAGTATAACTTTTGTATGACTGACACCTTTAGTGAGAGGTCTAATGCTTTAATATTTAATCATTTCTGCCCTCCGAAATCATATATATTATATAAATAGGCCCTTTTAATTTTGTATGGCTTGCCATTCCAAACAAAATAGAATTTATTTTGCTCATATAATGAAAAAAAAAACAGGTCGCTAGGTGTGGGCAAGACCATAAGCAAATAGGTAAACTGGGATATGACTGAAGAGTAAATCAGTGTGATTTTTTCTACAAATAGACACATTTTCCTTTCCATGGTAGCAAGATCTTATCTATTTTTGCTAACTTTCTATACATTTTATTTTGGAGTGTGATCATTTCTTTCTTTCAGGATATATATACAGAGTATGTCCACATCCCTGTCAGACCATTTTATTGGTAAACTATACGGTAATGTAAAAGTTGTATTTTTTTGTGATCCAATATGCAATATAGTACACTTATCATCAATTGGTTTTAATCCAGAGAGGTTAGAAAACGTATCTAGATCCTCTATTAGGCTGTGGAGGGGTCCAAATTGTGGATTTAAAAGAAAACATCACTCATCAGCGTACAATGACACCTTTATTTTTAAACCCTGGATTTCTATCCCTTTAATATTGGATCTGATTTTAACAGCTAACATTTCGAAGGCAATAATAAATAGATGTGTCGATAGTGGACAACCTCGATAGTACTCCTCTTCACAGTTTAAAACTTTCTGAGAAGTAGCCATTGTTTACTATTGTACACATAGGGTTACTGTACATAACTTTATCTGATTAGGATGATGTAACGGTTCTCCTCGTCATCTGAGGAAGAGTAGTCTAGATCGGACCAATGCGCAGCGTGGTATGTGTCCATGTTAATATTTAATACATCAACTGAACACTGAATAACAAAACAACAAAGAGAGTGAACGAAACAGTCCTGTAAGGTGCAACAACACAAAACAGAAAACAACTACCCACAACTCAAGTGGGAAAAACAGGCTGCCTAAGTATGGTTCTCAATCAGAGACAACGATTAACAGCTGCCTCTGATTGGGAACCACACCAGCCCAAACACATAGAAATACAAACATAGAATGCCCACCCCAACTCATCCCTGACCAACCTAAAATAGAGACATAAACAAAGGAACTAAGGTCAGGACGTGACAGATGATCAATATCCGACAATACCTTTTAAATTCTATGTGCTAAACATTTTGCGAGAATTTTTTCATCACAACACTGAAGTGTAAGAGGCCTCCAATTTTTTAAATGGACTGGATCTTTATATTTACCACTAGGATCCAGTTTCAGTAATAAATGAAAGCAGACCTTCTTGTTGAGTGTCTAATAATCTACCATTTATAAAACATACCTCCATTGGTATGCCATCTATCCAGAGTTTCTCGGACTTTAAGGCAAAAATTGCATCAAGAAGTTCCTCCTCTGTAATTTGGCCTCCACATGAGTCTTTCTGGACAGTTGTTAATTTTACATTATTAATAGAAAAAAATCAATGCAATTAGCTTTGGTTAGTGGAGATGGAGGAGACTGAAAGGAAAACATATGCTTACAAAAACATACTTTCTTCCTCTTTCAAAATATATGTCGCACCTACTCCTGCTCAGGAAGAAGCCTTATACAAACGTTGAATATCAGAGTGTTTTGATGGTTTTGACGGTAATCATGTTTGTAACAGCTGTCAGGAGAAGGATAAATACAATCCTAAATATCTCAACGGTCAGTCATGGATGTTTCAAGATGTCAGAAGCTCACTCTGAATCCACACCAAGTGCTCATTACAACTGTCAGTTCAACCAAACATGTCAGGTACAGTAGATGGTGTTCATTTGCATACCACTGTACAATTGACATGAGTTCAGACTGTTGAACCCAAAAATGAATTGGGGTGTTTGAGAGGATATGCATCTTCATTTGTGGTTTCTTACTATGCAGATGGTATGTATGGTGTTGGGTTGAATAGTTTGTAGTTGTAGTAGTTTGAGTCCAAACTAGAGACCATTGGTTCTCAAGCTGGGATACTATGTCACGCCCTGATCTGTTTCACCTGTTCCTGTGATTGTCTTCACCCCCTCCAGGTGTCGCTTAATTTCTATTTATCCCTGTGTTTCCTGTCTCTGTGCCAGTTCGTCTTGTATGTTTACACGGAACCCAAACCGCATCTAAACTTGATTTGTATTACCACAACTACTGGCAAAACAGTTTGTCTTTCAATCACTCACGTGGGTATAACCAATGAGGAGATGGCACGTGGGTACCTGCTTCTATAAACCAATGAGGAGATGGGAGAGGCTGGACTTTCAGCGCGATCTGCATCAGAAATAGGAATGCGTTCTATTTTAGCCCTTGGTGTCGCAGACGCTCGTTGGCGCAATAATTGAATAACATGGATTTCAAAATTTTTTTGCGACGCTCGCGCAGGCGACGTGTCCGGTCTGGTCAGCATGTTAGTCAAGTCAACCAGCGTGTTTTTCCCGTACTCCTTTTCTCTTCTCCTTTTTCTAGTCCTCCAGCTTTTGACACTTGCCTGTTTCTGAACTTTGTACCCGCCTGCCTGACCATTCTGCCTGCCTTGACCCTGAGCCTGTCTGCCACTCTGTACCTCCAGGACTCTGATCTGGTTTGGACCTTTTTGCCAACCTCTTTGGTTTATTAAACATTGTAAGACTCCAACCATCTGCCTCGTGTCTCACCTTCTGCCTTGATATACTAGTACCTCTGGGGATACCTGGCCTATCCACAGGAAGTAGTTGGGAAGACTCATGAGAACATTGGCCTCATGATCAGTTGCATCTGAGGGTGTACTTTAGGCAGGGCAAAATGTGATTGGTGGTTTAGTAACCACAGAGCACTGAGAACCACTGCTTTATACAAATGGACAAATATGTCTGGACAAATGAAATTACTACACGTCAGCAGGGCCAGCCAACCATTGATCCATGAATTGGTGTGCTGTTTAGGTCTGATAAGAGAGTGCCCACTACATATTGATCTAGCATAACAGCAAGGGAGAGTCACACAGCACCACCATAGAATAACAGTCGTGGGCTTTTAAAAGTCAGGTTGCACCGCGATATTGGTAAAACAATTGCTGCAATGCATTGTACAGGTTTATTTTATTATATAACAGTACCACTGTATACTTTTTTAATACATTACATCTGAAAAAGTGAGAAAACTATGGAAAAGAACTCAGAGGCAGAAATGGCAGAGAAAAGAGCAACACAACAGAACAAGTATACCAGATGTTGGTGGTACAGATAACCTTACTATCATACTTCCATCCATTCCCTGACAACATTGACTGTTGAAACGCTTTGGGGAATTGACTCCATACCAAACAGAATGTTCTGCCTCAGAGTGCCTGGAGTTCCCTCCTGAAATGCAGCACATATCATCAATGCTACAACTGAGACCTCAACTCACCTTTAGCAGGTTGCAAACAGATGCATTATTAAAACAGTATCGTTATTCAGAGAGTTACAGAGCTTTTGCTGTTCCATTGGCAAGCAGTAGCAGCAGCTCCTATAAAAGAGAATGGCTGGTGAATCAGGATGCTCATGTAAACTGCTCGCGCACGCCCGGGCATGGGTCACCCTTGGGTCTTTCTTTAATGCACGGAGAATCCGCAATCTCAGCTGATGTCTTTTCTCGCCAAATCAATTCGCTGTGGCCTGCTGTGGCCTAGTGCAGTGGTCCTCAAACCTCTCCTCCGGGACCCCCAACTGTTCCATGCATTTAAACTATTCTAGAATTGTGAAAAGCTGGGGGTCCCAGAGGAGAGGTTTGAGGACCCCTGCACTAGACCAAACCAGGCTCAGCTGCAGGTATTTCAATGGGGTAGTGAGAAAAGCTAGACAGAAGAGCCTATAGTAAAACTCCCAAACACAGCTCCTCAGTTTCCCAGGACCCACCACTTAGTCATAAACCCTCTCCTCACCTTCATCCTTCTACACTGTCCGGGCTGTTAAAAATACAAATGTCTGAAAGACCACAGAAAATATATTAAACTAAAACCGCAGCTCTAGTGAAATGAGAGGTGTAGTGGTGTGACAATCTGGTCAGAAGAAAGCAAGGTGATCCCAGATTATCCATCCCAGATCATCCATCCCATTACACTTTGACAGCTGGCATGAAAGTGAATCCAACACCATGCTGTTAGATGTCAGAGGGAGTTCAGTCCTAGACTTGGGGCCTACTACAGAGTTATAACGGACACCAGGCTCACCCTACAGAAAGATCGACACACCATCTTCCCCACAAATTTAAATGAATCAGTATTGTTATTGAAAAGCTCCCTTTTCGACAAGCGGTCACAATATATCACCCAGAAGATGGGTAGAGTACTTTTCACCTCAGGCCAATACTAGGGCAGCTCTTTATTCACTCCTTGTGATACTAGTAGCACTTGAACTCACGCTGATGAAAATCCACTGATTATTGATCTTAAACTGTCAAGAAATCTATCGGGGTAGGGACAAGATGATAACAATGAAACATAGACACATGGGTCTTCGGCCTCCGTTGTGCTTCCAAAAAGCATCCAAATCCACCTACTGGAATGAAAGGCTAACCAGGACTGGACGAGGCCTGCGTCCCAAATGGCACCCTATTCTCTACACTACACTACTGCACTAACCATACATGTATTTTCCAGAAATAAAATGACGTTATTCATGGAATGATTTCCAGCGTGATGCAGATGATTTTTCCAATAGCTACATATTTACAGTACAACACATTTCTTGTGTTTATGATTGTCATTGAACAGTAGGTTAATATGGATAAATGCCATTATTTACACATTTATCATAGTACACATACATTTATTTGTAGGCCTACCATAGTATGCACCACGGTATACTATGGTAAACTCTAATACGTACTATAGTACACTATGGTAAAATGTCCGACAGGAGTGTTATTGCAATGTAGTACAACATTTATAGAAAGTGATATTAAAGTTTTTCTCAATCGCATACAAGCATTTCATGGAACTATGTTGTTGATTTTCAAAACAGAGTCCACAAGACACATCACTCTGTGGCTTTTTGCAAAACAGTAAATGCCTTTTCAAAATGTTTTTGCCTTCTCAAAACATAAATTAGATTCATCAAAACTTTATTATACTGTCGCAAAAAGATTAACACAACCATACTTACCTCTCGAATCCAAGCAGACAAAACGGAAAGTAATTCTGTGTTTAAAAAAAATCCAGAGTAGATCAATAGAATATAATTGTATTTGCAGGCACTAAATCATGATGATCAAAATTGGTAAATAAAACTATCCAAAAGGTGCAGAATTATAGGCAATTAATCTCCTTTAATGCATATTTCACCAAACAATTTCATAGACATCAAATATAATATTATAGAACATTGTGTGCAGGATTGATTTATTGTTGTCGTCACAATCCAATTCCATGTGTTCAATACAAAAGTTGGTTTGCTCGTAGTTTTGTAGACTTTCCATTGACGCACAGAAACACAATTGACAATAGAAACAAGGGAAGGTGAATACAATGGAGGAACACAACTGAGCGTATCGGCATAAATCCACACCAAAGCAATGCTTTAAAATGGAAGTTCCCAATGTTGGAGATGATGACTTAGGAGTAAACCAAAGTTAGAAGTAACCTACTTCCCTGCATATCCTCAATATTGTAAAAAAAAAAACAATTAGACAGTCCCCATTTTGAGAAGAAAAGCACATTTTTTGTCCATTAAAATAACATCAAATTGATCATAAATACAGTATAGACATTGTTAATGAAACGTACAGAGGCCCATTATCAGCAACCATCACTCCTGTGTTGCAATGGCACATTGTGTTAGCTGTTCCAAGTTTATAATTTTAAAAGGCTAATTGATCATTAGAAAACCCTTTTGCAATTATGTTAGGACAGCTGAAAACTGTTGTCCTGATTAAAGAAGCAATAAAACTGGCCTTCTTTAGACTAGATGATTATCTGGAGCATTAGCATTTGTGGGTTTGATTACAGGCTCAAAATGGCCAGAAACAAAGACCTTTCTTGTGAAACTCCTCAGTCTATTCTTGTTCTGAGAAATGAAGGCTATTCCATGCGAGAAATTGCCAAGAAACAGAACCTACTCCATTCACAGAACAGCGCAAACTGTCTCTAACCAGAATAAAAAGAGGAGTGGAAGGCCCATGTGCACAACTGAGCAAGAGGACAAGTACATTAGAGTGTCTAGTTTGAGAAACAGATGCCTCACAAGTCCTCAACTGGCAAAACCAGCAAAACACATGTCTCAACGTCAACAGTGAAGAGGCGACTCCACGATGCTGGCCTTCTAGGCAGAGTTCCTCTGTCCAGTGTCTGTGTTCTTTTGCCCATCTTAATCTTTTATTTTTATTGGCCAGTCTGAAATATGGCTTTTTCTTTGCAACTCTGCCTAGAAGGCCAGCATCCTAGCATCCCGGAGTTGCCTCTTCACTGTTGACGTTGAGACTGGTGTTTTGTGGGTACTATTTAATGAAGCTACCAGTTGAGGACTTGTGAGGCGTCTGTCCATCAAAAATCAGTAAGTACTACACATGATCGAGAGATACTACATTGTACAGAATAATATTCTACAGTACACTGCAGTTTACTACAGAATACTACAGAATGTTATACCAAGTACTGTAGTATTCTATAGTAAACTATAATATTTTTTTCATGTGGGAGACACCAAGAGAACCAGCATGGGGTGGAATGAGCTAGAGAAGACTGTCCAAAACAGGGTGTGATGGAGAGGAGTCATCGATAGCCTATGCTCCTTGAGAAGTGGTAGGCCTAGGTAAGTAAGCAAGACACTGTAGACATCTCCTATGCTAGCTTACATCAGACACAGTGCAGCACTTTACAGTTAAGAGCTGTTTACTAATATTCCATAATTATACTCTTGTATGGCGCTTTATATTTCTGCAACCCTATTGTCAATTGTAATGACATATTGTAAATGGGGAGACTTTGCTAAGGAGGTCTTATCAGTCAATTAATGACTGTGGTTGGAATAGATGTAATGACAACAACTTCTGAGAGATTAACATTGTCAACAATTAAGTCTAATATGAGTAGAGTCAGATGAATATGGTTACCATATGCTTACAGCAATTAAGACTTTAAATTAATTATACATTAGATTGCCTGTATATGCTCCATTTTGTTATATTCTGAAACATAATAATATTTTTTTTAAACTCGTGAAATGAACTACTATGGTATTACATGTTAGAATACCAGTAAATGTTACAGTACATTACCCCATCAATTCACCTTACATGTCAATGCGTCTTCTGTGAGCAGCTTCAGTCTGGGTGGGGGACATGTGAGTTGACTAGTGGTGAATGAGAACAGGAGACGCATGGGAGAGTGGGTGGGTGTTGAGCAGTGCAGGGCTGCTCATCCTCTCCATCGCTTTGCCATTAACAGCCTTTCAGGGACTAGCAGAGAGTGACAGAGGCACCGGCGGGTAACAAATGGCTAATCGATAGCCATCTCCTGGGGGAGAGATGCATGGGCGAACCCCCCCCACCCCCACCCCCCACAGCCTCCCTCTATTCCTCCCTCCCTCCCTCTCTCTCTCTCCCTCCCACTCCATCTCTTTTTGCCACGTAGGCAAAGCTCAGGCCCCTGCATCGAGCACAGGGCAATGCCAAGATTTAAGGCTGGCAAGCCTCCAACAGGGCCTGTATTAACTTGTTTTTTTTTTACCAGAAAGTGCCACATCGTGTAGACTATAGAAGACAGACAGATAATATTCTATACAAACAGACCGCATTATAGTATGGATTTATCACCGCATGACTTTCATTGGCTAATCTCTAAAACAACATGACTCTGATCACTTTTCTGCTTCATGCTATTAGTATATTAAGTGAAATAGTAAATCCAAGAAAATTAAGTAAATACATGACAGAATAAGGACATTTATCCTAATTACTCCAATGGCTGCATGCTGCTATTTCTGAGCAAAGTTTATGTATAAATGACCCTTATTCAGCAGCTTCTTTCCACTCATTAGAACATGTGGGTGTTATGTTCCTGTCTTAGATGATAGGATGCAGTGAGTTCTGAGTAAGGAACACTATGTTAATTATAAGGCAACGCGAACGCATTCACTGTCACCAAAATACAGTTGTTTCAGACCTACAATTGTCCCCTGATTGCTGTACTATTTTGAATTCTGCCGGTGGAAAGCGAAGATGTCGTGACCTCGGAGGAGGCCTAAAGAAATCAGTTATTTTCATGTGGCTGAGGAAAGGAGAGAATAGAAAAGTCCAGGTGTGCTTAACGATGGGGAGCAGGTGTGCGCAATGTGGGTTGCCAGGTGTGCGCAATGTGGGTTGCCAGGACCGGTGGTTAGTAGACCAGAAATGTCAGAGCCCTGGAAGGAGCAGGAGTAGGTGTGACAGCTTCTCGAAGATTCAGATCACTTTATTGGTCAATTGCACACAAGGTCCAACTGAAATGTCTGTTCACAACATTTATTTAAACGTTGTAAAAAAAAAAATAATAATAATAATAATATGAACATGTCAGATTTTAAAAAATGCATTAAATGTTCCACACCTTTTCAACAGCCTTTAGCTGTTGAATGGCTGTGATCTAGAACATCTTACTCCATAACCTAGCAGACAGAACTGCTTGCTGGCTGCTGTTTTTTTGTGACGTCATGTTCAAGTCTTATACATTTCTGCACATTTACTTGGTTGTAATCTGGATGTCTGACGTCTCTACGACTAGAAAACTGGTATATAACCAGAGAATGAAGTCATACTTATGTCCCATGACACATTTTGGGAGTATATACTGGGTGGTTCGAGCCCTGAATGCTGATTGGCTGACAGTCGTGGTATATCAGACCATATACTGCTCTAATTACATTGGTAACCAGTTTATAATAGCAATAAGGCACCTCTGGAGTTTGTGATATATGGCCAATATACCACAGCTGAGGGCAAGCACTCCACATTGTGTCTTGCTATATTGGCCATATATCACACCCCCTTGGGCCTTATTGCTTAAGTATAGCATTGAGCAACAACAAGCTGTGATACACTAAATACAGTTGGTCGTTAATCAATCAACAACCAAGGACTAGAACAGTCTATTTTCAGATTAAGCTTTTGGCACAGTTAGGGTCATTAGATAATACATTGTACGAGTCTGCACAGAATAACCTATTGCAGTTCCTGCACTTATCTGGCAGTCTCATCCATACAAAACAGTATCTTCTATTTCAAAGGTCCTCAAGTCACCTCTGGCTTCATGCCACTACCCTCCATTAGAGAGCTCTGGCTCTACTAGCATAGAACGCGTATAAGAATCCCAGTCCTCTCTCCTCATCATCCTTATTTCACCTCTACCTTTACTACCAGCATTAGACAGACCTCTGTAGCTCGGATTGTTGCTCTGTGCCTAGACCAGAGTGATGCTTCTCCTGAGACAAAACACAGCCGCCTCTGCCTTAACATCCAGTGGGCAAGAGACGCTGCCCTTCATGCCTCATGCTTAAATAACTGGGAGGACTAGAACAGCCCTGAGGGATCCATTCTCTCCGCCATGCAGCCAGGGTCACTGCGCAGCACCAAGAAAAACACAGGTAGACAGAGGTCTTCCAGGTGCAATGGAACGTACATAACGTTTATTTAGCATGAACTCTGTCCTGTGTTGGTTGTTAAGAGGAGATGCTCTGTGATGCTTCTTTGCTTTCTACGTATTTGTGGCTATGCTGTTAGCGAAGGTTTACCGTTCTTATCATGGAGTTCATGACCACCAGCACTAAAGGGACACTTCGGGATTTTGGCAGAGACAGGTGAACTTGTGGATACCATTTTGTCTCTTCGTCCAGTATGAAGGAATGTTAGAGGTAGTTTCGTGAGCCAATGCTGACTAGCGTTAGCACAATAACTGCAAGTTCATCATAGACTTCCAGTCATTGCGCTAATGCTTTTCAGCAATTGCGCTAACACTAGTTAGCAACTTCCGTCAAACTGCACGCAGAGACATAAAAATGGTATCCACGAGTTCATCTGACTCTGGGAAAGTAGATAAAATCCCCAAATTCCAAAGTATCCCTTTATGGCTAATTAAGACACATGAGAAGTGAAAACCTCCACACATACACTCACACATAAAGAGAGAGGGAGAGCGAGAAGCAACCTAAAGAGGGTTTATGCAATAGTATAGCAGCAAAGCCCGTCCAAATTCTAAAGGTCCATAGGAAAACAAATTAAAACTGTTTCTAGGAATTTAATCCTAAAGGGAAACCAAAAACAACCTCAAGTCCAATGAATTTTTCATCACCTCTAACTCCTCAGTGAGATGTTCGATTTAGCCATTAATCAGCTGTTGAGGGCTGAGAGTGTGTGCATGTTTTCACGTGACTGTATGTGTGGCAAGTTGAATCGCACCATGATCCTGTCTCCAGTGCTAATGAGCAGCTAGTGATGTGTTTTAATTGCCATCTGATTTCCTCCAACAACGTAGGCCAGATCAAATACACTACTGTTCTGCTATTTTTCACCTACATCTGTGGCGTTGGCGGTGGCGGGCTGGGGCTCCGCAGATCAGGTCTGTGAGCATCCACACACACAAAGCTGACTCTTCTTCTCCCCCAGGCCCCTCAGCTGTCTCCACACTATGGCTAATGAAGCACCAGCCTGACCGCCTTCTAATGCCACAATTATAGGTGTGCCCGGCGGCCCCGAGGCTGTTTGCTTGTGCTGAGCAAAGCCTAGGCCATAAAAACAACTCCTCTTATACCACGGTGCTCTCCCATGACGCACACATCCAAATTGCACACATTAATATCAGGTGGCAGACAAGACAGCTCCTAACCCTTTGCCACTGAGAGGCAGTGTGTGTGTGTGTGTGTGTGTGTGTGTGTGTGTGTGTGTGTGTGTGTGTGTGTGTGTCTGTGTGTGAGAGAGAGAGAGAGAGAGAGAGAGAATTTCCCTCTATTTGGAGGCCAAGCAGAGCATCTGGAGTGGGTTGTAGTTGTGAAAAGGATATAGCACCATCATCAAGTAATGAAAGGAAAAGCATGAAATCCATTTAGTAAATATTGCATGAAAGTAACGAAAGCAGCCCTTCATTAATGCAATATGCTTAGAGGATCATGAACACTCACAGTTTTTTGTTGTTCATACATTTTTCATGTGTCTAAATGATGCCAGCGAGGTCAAGCGTCAAACCTAATCCAACAAAAAACAGGTTCAGCTTGGCACTTGAACCTGTAACTAATTATGGATGCAGCAATGCCGTGCTACAGCTACAACTTGACTGACCAACGTAGACATTTTCAAATATATGCAACTTAAGTTCTACATCACGAAATTTCAATAAAATCTTTTGGACAAATATATTCAAATGAAAGGTAAGATATACAAAACCTCTTTGAAAAAAAAAACTATTAGATCTAAGACTTAAAAATAACTTTTGGCACAAGATGGAGGGTAGGAACATAACTAATTCAATTACAGTATACAATATATTATACAAGAGACAAAATTCACAAATTCCATAGCACAACGGAAAAGTAATGTCATAAGTGTAAAAACAAACAATCACCAATGATTTATGGCTTCTGGGAGTGCTATAGAGTCCAAAAGTCATGGAAAGTGTTTGAAAGCTAGCTGTGAGAAGTTTAACAAGTTGAAGTCGGAAGTTTACATACATTTTAGTCAAACACATTTAAACTCAGTTTGTCACAATTCAGAGTGAAAATTCCATGTCTTATGGAAATTATCTTTATGGAACAAAAGGAACATTTGTTGTGTAACTGGGAGTCTCGTGAGTGAAAACATCTGAAGATCATCAAAGGTAAATGGTTCATTTGATTGCTTTTCTGATTTTCGTGACCAAGCTTCCTGATGCTAAGTGTACATAATGCTATGCTAGGCTATCGATAAACTTACACAAACACTTGGATTGCTTTCGCTGTAAAGCATCATTTCAAAATCTGAGACGACAGGCGGAATAACAAAAGGCTAAGTTGTGTTTCGCAATATTGCACTTGTGATTTCATGAATATGAATATTTTTTAGTAATATTATTTGACTGTGGCGCTATGCTATTCAGCGGTTGCTGACGAAAATGCTCCCGCGACAGGGATGGGTAGCGTCAAGAAGTTAACACTTTTTTGGTTACTACATGATTCCATATGTGTCATGTCATAGTTTGTATACACTATTATTCTACAATGTATAAAATAGTAAAACATTTATTAAAACCCTTGAATGAGTGCGTCCAATAGTGACGAAAATAATATTGTCCTACCCATTGGGTATCACACCGCACCCCCATATGCCATGTCTTGAAATATGCAGATAGATGGATTAAAAGTCAACTTACATTATTGAAGCTATTACTTAAACACTGGAAGACAAATGATACTCCAACATTAAGAGAATAGAAGAATCCAAAGCTTTATTATTTAAATATTGAAAAAAGACAGAAACAACATAACACAATTTGAAGTCATATGGGCTTACAAGAATTAGAAACATTGGGTGTGGATACGGTGGGAACGTGTGGGTATGAAAAAGTGTGACGTCAATCATGTCGGTGGAAATGTATTGTAGCAGGGTCAAGGGTGTGGGGTTTCCACGTCACCAAGTTCAATAACAAAAAAATGCACCAGTAGCACAACTCAAATGCAAAATGGGGGGTTTATTAGGGATTTTTGAACACTGGGGAAGGAGGGGGAATTCACCAATTACTTCATAGTCCACAAACTGTTCTCATTGTCCGTTCCGTTCTCCAGGGTAATCCTAAAACTCGGGTCCTCAGCCAATCCGGTTCAGTACACAAGGGGAGGAATCAGACAGTCCAGGTCACAACGGGTAGTTAACACAGATATTGTTCTCTCTTCTCCCGCTCTTCATAAAACACATTTTCCTCTCCATTCTCTGCCCCTTTGTGCAGGCCGCTTCCTCTTTTATCCTCAAGCACTCCCAGGCTTAATGATCCACAGGCTCACCTCTCCCTGCCGCATGCCACAGTATATGAATGTTAAGTTTGTTTATTGTTAAAAGTAAAAACACCTATTTTTAAACTAACCAACTTTTTTATTTGCGTTTCATTGTGTCATGGATTTACTGGTTGCCAAAGTCGTCTATGTGAGTCTACTCTGGTTTGGCTTAGATAGCAGAAATGACACACTCATCTGCTTCCCGAGTCTGAATGGACTCTTAATTGGCTCAATTAATCAATTTGGATAAGAGCTAGGAGCAACAATCATAGACCGAGCCGGCCAACATGTCCTACCACTGGCAGAACGGAACAAACAATGGTGGAGAACACCAATGAACAAACAGGAAATGACATTGTGCTCTTCTGAAGCCAAAACAGTTGAAACCGAGGGCAAAATGATTATGTGGTCTGTATAGCCACCATGCACTACATACAGTACTTGCCTTCCATTCTTAATTTGATTAGTAGTGCTTGTAAGAAAATCAGTGCTTGTAAAACCGATAATCAGGGAAACTAAGTGGACTTAGAGGCCCGTTTGCGAAATGATACAATTGTCAACTTATTTATGAAATGACATGTTATTTATACTTCGAGAGTCAGGGTGTAATCACTAGGAGTGTAACGGCACATGTGGGGACCTCGGTTTGGTCCGCACCGTGAACCCGAATGAATACATAAAATAATAGAGGCTACACTGCGTTGTAGGCCTATGCCTCTTGAGTAAATCTCAGGTGGGGGAGGGAAAAAAATCAGGCTATTCTGTTAAAACAACTAGAGCCTATGTGCATGTTGTAATCAAACTTCTGATCTGAATTGGCACATTTCACACTGTCCTTTTGTGAGATGCAGCCAGGAACTAGTTCTGTATGATGGCAGTAGCGGGGTCGATAAACCAAAATTGGAAGATCCTCAATCGTTTTAAATCTTCAATTTGGGAACATTTTGGCATATCGGTAGATGGACAGAAAAGACAGAAAGTTGTGGATAAAACGTTAACAGTGTCCCCATGCTCAAAGAGAATAGCCTATGCAGCTGCCAACACCTCAAATATGATGACACATTTACATCACCCCAGTATACCAGAGCAAGACGGAAACACAAAGTAACAACAACACGACATCCTCTGCATTCAAGCAGCCCCTGGCAGCCTGAGTCTGACCAGGCCAAAGAAAGTACAAGAGCGATAGGTAGGCTATGTTTATATCTCTGGTTAATAGCCGTGGATATGCTCCCATTTTCAGTGGTTGAGAATAAAGTGCTCGAGCCACGTTACTAACTTCCTTTTTGTACCCATTTCAGCAAACAGTTTGTTTTGGCACTGAAGGAGGCAATGTCATGATTTGTTCGTAACCAAGTGGGAAGTGGGAATTTGAACGGCCCTCAAACTATCCTCCTGAGCACACACTTCTCCCACATGGTGACCTCTGATGTCGCCTACTAAGGAAATGGCCACTATAACAGCATTTTTGGCAGTTAAATGCAACAATAAAACATGATTTATAAAAAAAGCTATTTATTAAATGTGCTTTACAAGCATGATATCTGTACTTTTGGTGTATAGATAACACAGCTTGTCGGCCATTAGCCAATCAGCGTTCCTCTATGAGTTAAATCACACGAAGACATCATACTGCTATTTACGACTTCACAACTGGTAAATTCCTATGTCCCACATAGTTACAAATGCAGGATCAGAGTGGAAACTTGAGAGGCCTAACATAACAATCCGGAATATCAGCTGGTTTGCAATCACTTCAACTCCACTTAGATGTTCAGCCCTACCTCAACCAATTAGTACTTAGTTGTAATTAGTCATTAATAACTTTAAAATGCTTGGAAAATGTTTAAAACATTTGTGTTGCACACCTCCATCTCCAGGACTAACTTTACATGCCAACAGAGGGTTTCAATCTTGTCATCTGAATTGTCTTTATAGAAATATACCGTATAGAAATGCTGTATTTCTCTATTTCTTTACCTCTTTTTCTCCCCTATTTCGTTATAGAACATGGCACCGAAGAAAATGGCCGACGTTTTACATTCTCCCAACCAATTGTACTATTTTGTTCGTTTTTTTGCGTCACTTTTTATCGTCACTTATGACCGAAAATAACTTCTGGATATCGGAACAGCAATTACTCACCGCGGACTGGAAGAAACTGAGTTCGACGAGAAGGATATCCTGCTTTCACTGGAACAGGCCCAGATCCCTGCCTTTTGCGTGAAGAAAAGACGCAGGAAAAGGGGCCGCAGATCGGGCAGCCTTCTGAGAATCCGTAGGCGAGCGAGTAAACTCCCACTACCATCTGTTCTTCTTGCTAACGTGCAATCATTGGAAAATAAAATGTATTATCCTACCAACGGGAAATCAAAAACTGTAACATCTTATGTTTCACAGAGACATGGCCGAACGACGATATGGACAATATAGAGATTTTCCATGCACCGGCAGAACAGAGTTGCTACCTCTGGTAAGACGAGGGGTGAGGTGTGTGTCTATTTGTCAATAACAGCTGGTGCGCAATGTCTAATATTAAAGAAGTCTTGTACACTGCTGCTACTTGCTGTTTGTTATCTATGCATAGTATGCATAGTCACTTCACTCCCCACCTATTCACTCCCCACCTATATGTACAAAAGACCTCAACTAGCCTGTACCCCCGCACACTGACTCGGTACCAGTGCCCCCTGTATATAGCCTCATTATTCTTATTGTGTTACTTTTTAGTATTACTTTTTATTTTTGTCTACTTGGTAAATATTTTCTTAACTCTTCTTGAACTGAACTGCTTGTAAGTAAGCATTTCACGGTAAAGTCTACACTTGTTGTATTCGGCGCATGTGACAAATAAAGTTTGATTTGATATCCAATTGGTAGTTACAATCTTGTCCCATCGCTGCAGCTCCCGTGCGAACTCGGGAGAGGTGAATGTCGAGAGCCATGCGTCCTCCAAAACACAACCCCGCCGCCAAGCCGCACTGCTTCTTGACACATTGCTTGCTTAACCTGGGAGCCTGTTTTGGAGGAAACACGGTACAGCTGGCGACCGAAGCCAGCGTGTATGTTTTCCGGCCGCCAAAAGGAGTCGCTAGAGCTCGATGGGACAAGGACATCCCAGCTGGCCAAACCCTCCCGCCTCATGGATCTCCCAGTCGCAACACAGAACAGAATTGAACCCGGATCTGTAGTGACGCCTCTAGCACTGATCAGTGCCTTGACTGCTGCGCCACTCAGGAAACCTGAAGTACTGTATTTCTACAGACATTTCCCCTTTTACTTCCCCCATGAACCAAGATTCATCCTGTTAACAAGCTTCACTTCTATAAAACGTTGCCGCAGACTCTGATAATGAATAAACATGCTGAACCTGAATGTTGACAGTCAGATAAATGCATAATTCCACAGGCCCTTCTATGGGGACAGATGGGGTAAACAGTTGTCACATGCAAGCTCCAGATAAGTCTTTAATCATCGGGTAAACAACTAGGAAAGCAGGAAGACATTCATCTGAAAACAGCATAGGCTGTCTGGGCCTGGGATACAGGGGATGCGTCCCAAATTCTGCCCTATTCCCTTTATAGAGTATGACTACGTTTGACAAGGGCCCATAGGGCTCTGGTCAAATATAGTGCACTACATAGAGAATATGGTGCCAATTGTGACACATCCAGGGTGATGTTAAACAGAGGTTGGGGAGGAGAGTTTACATGCATTACAGTGGATGGCTGTTATAATGGAGAAGGGATCTCTTTGAAAATAAGTGAGCGGCAGACAAAGCTGGGTCATATCAAACCCTTTTATCAGACTTTTCCTCACGAATACTAATGCAAATGTGTACTGAAAACAATACATGTTGAATACGGACAAGTGATTGAGACCGTTCCAACACCTGTATGGGACTAATGACGTATGACAGATACGTGGAGTCCTCAATAAGCATGGAGAGAGAGTGACATTGTGTTATGGTGAAAGCAATAGGAACTGTACCTGGTTCCACAGACGCAAGCTTTGATAAAGATTACAGACAAAAGAGTGTATCCCATTCTTGGGTGAAGGTTAATGAGATTTCTAGTAGCTGCCTGGTCCCTTTACGGAGTGATCCAAACCATGTCATCTCAATCGACCATTGCTATGATGTCACCTGGATTTGCTCAGCCATAGGGCTGGTGCTGACCACCAATTGGATTAGAACAAGATCCAATCTAACCTAACCCACCCTGGAGAAGAGACCTCACACAGGACACCAATACGGAGGTCTTGTCATTCATCACTACGCCACGTTGGAAAACAGTCATTGTTTTCAACAGAAGCTAAAAGCCCAAGGACAAATGGTCTCCACCTCAAGTCCATCTCCATCTCTCATCTCCATCTGCAAGGCTCCATCTGCAACAACTCTAACTCTGCATTGTCAAACCAACCAACCAACAACTATTCAAGGTGTATGATCGAACCCACATAAACATCACATTCCCACATGAAATAATACTATAATATATTGTGGTATACATACTATAATATTACTATATTTATATACTATAATATTTACTGTAGTGCTTTTGCAGACATTGCTGTAGTATTTACTGTAGTGTTTCCTGACATGACTGTGTATACTGTAGTATTTACTATAGTTTCTTTTTAATATTATCTTTGACATAGAAGTGGGGTCTTTCTCCTTGAAGAAACTTACTGGACAAATACTGGCCGGATAGTTCAGAGCGTCTGCTCTTTCCTATAACCTGTACGGCACAGAATAGTTGGTCTATACTTGGCATGTAGGTTTCTCACTCATGGGTGGTAAGGGGGAGGAGAATGGGTGGGGTATATGCAAATTCAATACTGTCCACAAAATCTATAGTGGCCAGTGTGTAGTATAGTATTCTACAGTATACAACAAAATTCTAAAGTAAGTACTATCCATGATAAAGGGATACTACAGTGTGTAGTATAGTATTCTACAGTATACTACATTGTACTGCAGAATTAGATAGAATTCTATATTAAGTACTATAGTATTCTATAGTCAACTGTAGTCCACCCAGTCCATCCATACTGTACAAACCTTTCTACAAAATAATATTCACTTGAGGGCAGGAAATCCATGTTTTAACATGGAAAGCCAACTTGTCCTTGAGAGGGTAATCATTCTGCCGGAATTCTCTAAGCGGAGAAGACTGAACATGAACCACATCTAAAAATGTTATAACTTTTTCCTCTAAAAAGCAGCGCAAGCATCCTGACGGCAGTAAAATGTAATTTCACAGGTGTTGTGGTGATTTTCTCAATGCGGTGTTCTCGGCATACTAATTACGCAGTAATGCTCCTTTACAGGAAATGAGCATGGAGATTAAGCATGCTGGGTTTTGTGGGGGGGGTTTTCATGTTCTTTCCATGGTAATCCAAATATAATTCCCAATCGTCTGTAAAAAAAAAAAAAAAAAAAAGCCTTTAGAAATATGATGTGTTAATATGCCGTTCGTCTCTGTGGGTTACATTGTAAATGTGTAATAGGCCCAGCAAAAAAAAAATCCTATAATGTTTCCAGAGTGCGTTTGCACAAGTCCTCCGTGGAAGGATTCCTGAGGCTTGTATAACAAGCCATGTTTTCGACCCACTGTATTGTCATTTCCCACAGTTGTATTGGTGCTGCACTTATCCATGGCTGCTAAATTTAACAGCATGACCAGTCTGACAGGAAATGTCTTAAACAACTCAAAAGAACATGGGCTATTTTGCTCTCTGGGTTTACTTGTGAAAGCAGCACGCTGTTGATCCACAGGCACAGAACAGAGCATAACAAATTAATGAGAATCCTGGGAGAACAGAGACAATTAGATTCACTGACCCTATATCAAGAGATGTACATTTTCCTTACCCTGTCAGCACCCATGAACAGTCACACACACAAACACACACGCATGCACAATCCAATGTGCACGTACACATGTTAGCATACACACACGCATACTGCAACATGTGCCCGTACATAGACACGCATACATACACCAAGACATGTGCACAATGCACGCACACGTCTTTTCTCCGCTTGTTAGTCCTAGAATATTTTCTGATTAATGGAGTATGTCACTGTAAAGGTCTACATGCTTTACAACTGCAATAGATTGAGGCTATACAATTTGTGTACACTACATTGGTAGCTCTGTGATGCCTGCGGTGCTTCTCTAATTTTGGGAGGAAGTGGGGTATTTGATCTATCACTGATGTAGTTTATTGTCACGCCAATAGGCTTAAAAGTCTTAATAGCTGTTTGTGTTCCGCATATAGTTGAAGTCGGAAGTTTACATACACCTTAGCCAATTTCATTTCAACTCAGTTTTTCACAATTCCTGACATTTAATCAGAGTACAAATTCCCTATTTTAGGATCACCACTTGATTTTAAGAATGTGAAATTCTTAATTCCCAGTGGGTCAGAAGTTTACATACACTCAATTAGTATTTGGTAGCATTGCCTTTAAATTGTTTAACTTGGGTCAAACGTTTCAGGTTGCCTTCCACCAGCTTCCCACAATAATTTGGGTGAATTTTGGCCCATTCTTCCTGACAGAGCTGGTGTGACTGAGTCAGGTTTGTTCTATAGGGTTGAGGTCAAGGCTTTGTGATGGCCACTCCAATACCTTGACTTTGTTGTCCTTAAGCCATTTTGCCACAACTTTGGAAGTATGCTTGGGGTCATTGTCCATTTGGAAGACCCATTTGCGACCAAGCTCTAACTTCCTGAGTGATGTCTTGAGATATTGCTTCAATATATCCACATAATTTTCCTTCCTCACGATGCCATCGAGTTTTTGAGGTGCACCAGTCCCTCCTGCAGCAAAGCACCCACACATCATGATGCTAACACCCCTGTGCTTCATGGTTGGGATGGTGTTCTTCGGCTTGCAAGCCTTCCCCTTTTTCCCTCCAAACATAATGATGGTCATTATGGCCAAACAGTTCTATTTTTGTTTCATGAGACCAGAGGACATTTCTACAAAAAGGACGATCTTTGTCCACATGTGCAGTTGCAAACCGTAGTCTGGATTAATGGCGGTTTTGGAGCAGTGGCGTCTTCATTGCCGAGTGGCCTTTCAGGTTATGCCGATATAGGACTCATTTTACTGTGGATTTTGATACTTTTTGTACCCGTTTCCTCTCGCATCTTCACAAGGTTTATTTGCTGTTGTTCTGGGATTTGCACTTTTCGCACCAAATTATGTTCATCTCTAGGAGAAAGAACGTGTCTCCTTCCTGAGCGGTATGACGGCTGTGTGGTCCCATGGTGTTTATACATGCGTACTATTGTTTGTACAGATGAAAGTGGTACCTTCAAGCGTTTGGTTGATTGCTAGCAAGGATGAACCAGACTTGTGGAGGTCTACAATTATTTGGTCTTGGCTGATTTCTTAGTGCACTCTAATGGAGAATAGGTCACCATTTGGGACGCAGACACTGATTGCTGGCTATTGTGCCCCTCCCTTCCCTCCTTGGACATTTATTTCCCCAATGGACATTTATTCATCACTGCTACAGTCATGATGTGTATTAGGATGTATTTAGTTGTTTATTTCCATTTTCATTCTTTTATTTCACTTAGTCCTGCATGCTGAAGATCGGAGTCTAAGATTTTCACTGTACCATGCAAGCACACCTGCAACCCTTTATATGTGACTATTAAACTGAATCCCTTAGCTATTTTTTATTTTTACTTTGGAGAATCTAAAATATAAAATATATTTTGATTTGTTTAACACTTTTTTGGTTACTACATGATTCCATATGTGTTATTTCAGTTTTTATGTCTTCACTATTATTCTACAATGTAGAAAATAGTAAACAAATAAAGAAAATACTTGAATGAGCAAGTGTGTCCAAACTTTTGACTGGTACTGTATACACTGAACAAAAATATAAAAGCAACATGCAACAATTTCAAAGATTTTACAGAGTTACAGTTCATATAAGGAAATCAGCCAATTGAAATAAACTCATTAGGCCCTAATCTATAGTTTTCACATGACTGGGGATACAGATATGAATCTGTTGGTCACAAAGTAGGGGCGTGGATCAGAAAAACAATCAGTATCTGGTGTGACCACCATCTGCCTCATGTAGTGCGACACACCTCCTTCCCATAGAGTTGATTAGGCAACATGGCCTGTGGAATGTTGTCCCACTCCTCTTCAATGGCTGTGCGAAGTTGCTGAATATTGGCGGGAACTGGAACATGCTGTCGTAAATGCCGCACCAGAGCATCCCTAACGTGCTCAATGCGTGACATGTCTGGTGAGTATGCAGGTCTTGGAGGAACTGGGAAATGTTAAGCTTCCAGGAATTGCGTACAGTTTGTGTAGAAATTCTTTGTTTGTGCAAACCCAGTTTCATCAGCTGTTCAGGTGGCTGGTCTCAGACGATCCCACAGGTGAAGAAGTCAGATGTGCAGGTCCTGGGTTGGCGTGGAGGTCCTGGGATGGCGTGATTACATGTGGTCTGTGGTTGTGAGGCCGGTTGGGCGTACTGCCAAATTCTCTGAAATGACATTGGAGGCGGCTTATGGTTGAGAAATGAACATTCAGCTCTGGTGTACATTCCTGCAGTCATTATGCCAATTGCACACTTCCAACATTTGAGAGAAATAAGCTTCATGTGCATATGGAACATTTCTGGGATATTTTATTTCAGCTCATGAAACATGGGACCAACCCTTCACATGTTGCGTTTATATTTTTGTTCAGTGTACTTCCATAATTTTTAAAAACTGGTACTGGGGGACCTTCAGACGGGTCTTGTGAGGCCTGTGGGTGACCTAGAGCAAAACAACCGACATGTACGTGTTTGTGAGAGTCTCATCTTTCCATAACAGTTTCCAAACCGTTCGGACGCTACAGACTAGTGAGAAGACCCATTTTTGGGATGTCTCATGGTCTAACAAACACCGCTCTAACTCTGTCACCTTTCACCGTAGATACAGAAGTGCGACATCGTCGGATTCGGATTCATCAAATACCAAAAACAAGTATCTCTATGGTGTTTACCCACCCAGAATGCAACTCAGCTTTCATCCTCCTACTCAGATCCCTATACACTATTGTGTAGAGGATCATGGCACCCACTCCATGAAATTGAATCTATTTTGGGTAAGGAGGGGTCAACCTCCCAGAATGCAATTTAGTTCTCTATGAAAACCCGTGCTTAATTTGTAAATGGCAAAGTGTCAGAACAAAATGTGAGCGCGAGAGGGGGGTGACCTCGGGAGCTCTGAGGTACCAAAAAAAAAAAACATTATAATAAAGCATTGCATGCATGTCATCGCATTTGCGTAATAGCATAGAGCAGTAGAGCAGAAGCACTTACAGAAGTTGCACACGTTTGGAAAAACTTTAGTAGCCCAGGGTCCAGGAAAAATGTGTCCTTTATAAATGTATTTCATGCAATTCTACATAATTCAACATGACAGGAGACTTTGGCATAATCTTTTTTACACCACACAAATGATTGAAATGATTGACAAACAGAGAATCTGAGATCAATAAAAATGACCTCGTCTTTAATCCATCAATAGCCTAGGCGTGTGGAGACATATATTTTTAGGTACAATATGAGGGTGAAATTATAGTCCTAAAAATGCTTTCCAGTGTCACTGACTCATCCAATGGTGCACAGCTCACTCGCTGGTGATGGCCAATGCGTTCGTGCCAAAAGCCCATCATCTACTTTGTAAAGCAATATTTGGAAGTTGATCAAATATTTTGGTAGCCTACAGATGGGAACGCACATGCATAAAAGCATGCAGACAAAACAGGCCTTTCGCAATATTTCAAATACAATAGCGGGTGGTAGGCTACTCTGAATTATTACACCATTCTACCGAAGATCGATGTACACTGTTGTGAAAATTAAAAATGGCTCCCACCCACGCCAGGGAATGATGAGGAAGAACACATGTTGGATTACAGAGCACCGCGTCGTAACTCTTCCTGCATTGTTTAAACTGGAGTTTACACCACTCTGTCTTATCCTTTTTATGGCCGATGTACAAACATGTGGCGCTAAACCTTACCAGGCGTCGTCAATCAAATAAAAGTTCTGCTATATAATGGAAGTACAACTCCCTGTGGTCGTTTCGCTGCCAACTCTGGCGCTGCCTGTTTTTCATGCTTTGTATCACATACACTGAAGGTTGCTGTTTTCCTCTGGAGAAGATGGGTCAGCTCCAATGGACGCTGCGAGTTTTGGGCAGTCAACCACTTTTTTTAATAGGCACAATGTACGCTAATTTACTCAGTCCCTCTGCGATCGCATAATTCAATGCAAAATCAAACAATCAGCGCATATTATGCGAGAGCAGAAATCAATCTCATTTGCCAGCAAAAATAACAGCTAAAGACCGTGCGAAACCATTTCCAAATGTTTTACATGAAAGTAAAACATTATGCTGGAACACAAGAGAAAGTCGACAATCAACAGTCACTTAGAAATCAGCAAAGCATATGAGAATGACAAAACAGTTCCCACAGCAGCGGCAGATCACCATGACTGAAGTGGTAGCAGGGAAGACTGTGGAAAGCGCTGAAAGAATCAAGGTGAGTGGTGTTTGACTTTCGCTCTGCTAACCTTCACTTTAGTAGGGTGTTCGGCACTCTGCTCGCCCCAGTCTGTCTAAAGGAGAGCGCTGCTCGAAACACAGTGCAATTTGTCAGCTTTGCCACTTTAAACTCTCTGTAAAACTTCATACGGATCACGAAAGCACAATCTTTCTGGATTTTAGAAATGGTAATACTGTTTTAAAAGTATATATCAACCACAATACTATATTTCTATGTTTTCTGTTCTTTATCTCCCTTACCCTTTCAGAAAAAAAATCACAATCTCAAGTATTTTGAAGACAATTTATGTGAAAGAAATATCGATCCTCAAATTGAAAGCGATTGATCAATTTTGAATATTTTTTTTTGAGACAGACAGACAGACAGACAGAGAGAGAGAGAGAGAGAGAGAGAGAGTGCGAGCGAATGGGAGCGAATGGGAACCGGAGGTGCATCTCGTGTTGATAGCAAGCCCCAAGCCTGATGGAGAGGGGACGTGGGTGTGTGAGTGAATTATGACACAGGATATATATTTTATCTAATTAATTGGTGCAATTTGTTATTTGTCCGATTTTCACCTCTCGTTATGTTCAGAAAAAGAGCTGTGTTTGTTCAAAAAAATAAACAGCCCAAAAGATCACTTTGTCATGGAAGATGAAAACTTAATATAACATGTCTTAATTGAAGATTGGAACACTGAGTGTTTCTTTTGTCCTAGTTTAATCTTTTCTTAGTACTTACAGAATATAGGGGCATGCATTTTTATAGTTAGCTTTCACCCCTTTTTTGTTCAGAAAAAATAGCTTTTGTTCAGGAAAATAAACTAAATTGAGCACTTTACAATGTTTCCAATTGTTTTTGTATTAGGTATTCTGTTTTAAATGGCCCTAAAACGGAGCACATATGACTTTCTATTGCTTTGTATAAAATGAACGTGACAAAAACCGAAGATCAAGCATTTTTGGCCGCAGAAATCGCAAAAGAAATTGCAAAATCCTGGAGGGACTGTTTACTATGCTAAATGTAGTTGTAAGTAACTTTCCCCATCCTCACCTGGATGACTCACCTGGACTCCATCACTTTATTGCCTGCCTCCTTTAAATCTGCCTGTTCCTCAGTTTCATCCCTGTGTCAGCATTAATGTTATGTTTCCCCTGTCCAGACACTGTCCGTGTTTCATTTAATGTCCGTTATTTATTAAACGTTCACTCCCTGCACTTGCTCCTCGTCTGTCCTTAGACAGATCGCCTGTTTCTGTAGCGTGAGGCAGCTTCCTGTTTCTGTAGCGTGAGGCAGCTTCCTGTTTCTGTAGCGTGAGGCAGCTTCCTGTTTCTGTAGCGTGAGGCAGCTTCCTGTTTCTGTAGCGTGAGGCAGCTTCCTGTTTCTGTAGCGTGAGGCAGCTTCCTGTTTCTGTAGCGTGAGGCAGCTTCCTGTTTCTGTAGCGTGAGGCAGCTTCCTGTTTCTGTAGCGTGAGGCAGCTTCCTGTTTCTGTAGCGTGAGGCAGCTTCCTGTTTCTGTAGCGTGAGGCAGCTTCCTGTTTCTGTAGCGTGAGGCAGCTTCCTGTTTCTGTAGCGTGAGGCAGCTTCCTGTTTCTGTAGCGTGAGGCAGCTTCATGCACAAGTAGACCCCCCGGACGCTAGTCTATCTCAGGAACTGTGCTAAATGCTAAATTAATCACGTTCTGGATAAGAGCATCTGCTAAATGACTAAAATGTCAAATAGAATTGATAAGGTAAAGTATTCTGTAGGTTAACACCCTGTAGCTGAAATCTGGCCAGGTTCTAGCCAAGTACTTTGCCTGCGCTCGTAAAATTTTTAAGCTGAATTGTAATCAGACCAAAAAGATGAAAGTCAAATTTGGAATGGACCTAGGAGCCTTTTTAGAATATGTTCTAACATGGGTTGGGCATGCACTCATGAAAAATAATGCACTGCCTGAAAGTGAATTAGTGTAGCAACCCTCTGGTATAGCACTCTCTCTTTTCAGCCTTTGGTTTATTGAATTTTAGAGATCATCCTAATCTGCGTGAGTTCATGAATGAACGCATGTTAATTACACAAGGGTTCTCTGCTGCTCTGCATACTGAGGAGAGGCGGAGAGGCCGTGTGTGTGTGTGTGTGTGTGTGTGTGTGTGTGTGTGTGTGTGTGTGCCTGCATACAAAGCGTGTGTGTGTGTCCGCCTGAGTATCATCACTCCCTTTCCTCTGAGTAGCCTTTCCTCTGAGACTACCAACTACCAGAATGCTGTGACCGTGTCTCACAGTCTGAGAAACAATGGCTCGCGAGCAGGTAATGAGGAGGGCAGAGGCCGACAGAGGTTAGAGTGTAATTTGTGGTTCTGTGTGTGAGGGAAGGAGACGAGCAGGTAGATCAGAGAGCCGGGGAAAGCCAGGCCTGTCATGGAGGTGTGGGGAGGAGAAGGAGAGCTGGTTATTCTAGAAAGGCTTAAGGGTCGTCTTCCAGCTCTGGACCTCGTAATAAGGCCTGTTTTTGAATCCCTTCTGGCCTTTCCCCAGTGGGTCCCTCTCTTCCAGGCCTTTGAGGGGATGTGCAGGGATAACACAAGACAACCCTGCCATGTTCTTGACTGTGGCCATGATTGGACCACTTCCTTCTTTTGATTCTCTCGATGAATGTGTCTCAAATGGCACCCTATTCTCTATATAGGTCAAAAGTACTGCAGTATATAGGGAATAGGGTGCCATTTGGGAAATATTTAATTTTGTGATTATGTGGATGTGTTCTAGGTACTATTGTTTCAGGATAAAAAAAAGGTGAGAAAGCGAGTGAAAGTGATAAACAAATAAAGCAAGCAGAGGCCCTGGGAAAATGTTTATGGACGCAAGAAAAACTATAGCTCCAGCAAAACACAACACATACAGCGTAAAGGGGAAGATTCATTAGCAGAGAGCTAGTCCACACCACATCGAGCAGCAATGGGCTCTCAAATGGGCTCTGTCAAAGAAAAGTGATGATGAAACAGTCATGTTACAATGAGAGCCACGTCTTCTTACTTTCTCCACTGCAAACTGCTTTGTTACTTTCTCCACTGCAAACTAATTGAGTCCAAATGACACCCTATTCCATATATAGTGCATTACTTTTGACCAAGAACTAAGATTTACCTTAAAGGCCCTGGTCAAAGATAGTGCACTATATGCGGAATAGAGTGCCATTTGGGATGCAACTTACTGTAAATATGCTGCATGTATATTCCGCCCGCAGCTGAACGCGCACTGCTAGTTCAGTCCTTTAATTGCACACCAGAGCACTACATCAGGGGCGCCATGACCCCGCAATGCAGTGGATACTAATTGAGTCCATGTGCCAGCACAGCTCTCTCCATATGTTGCTGTCTCCATAGAAAAAAAGGTGGATGCATTTATTTCTATACAAATGTGAAATCAATGGGGAGAGGAATCAAAGCAGAATCTGTCCCATTACATCAACTAGAGGGCTTTTATGGAGCCACAACAATATGCCAGGCATGGCAATAGTGTCTATATATGTGTATGTTCCTTGGCCTATCCCAGGAATGGTATGAAATCCCAATAACAAAAACAATCACAAATTCTCTACAGTGAACTAAAAAAAATCCAAATGAACATATCAGAAAGGAAACTTCCTTAATCCTTGACCTGTTCCCTGTTCGCTGTAAAAAAAAAATGGCACCGACACATAGTGCAGCTGTGCTTCTAGCACCTAGGCAACTTTGCAGTATTTCGTGTTTTATGTGTTATTTCTTACATAAGCTCAGAACAAGCCCAGAACATTTTTTGTGTTATTAAATACAGCCGGGAAAAACTTTAAGATATCAGACCGGCGGTAACTCACCAGCATTACCAACATTATGACCAGGATTGCGACTTTCCAGCCTCGGATCCTTTGTTCGTACCCCCCAGGGTAATTGAACTGATTCCAGAGGCTGATCCAAAAGGCTGCCAGCAGAGAAGATGTATTCAGAGTAGACTTATACTCCAACTCAGGAGGCGCGCACACCTTTACTCGCTAATGTTCCGTCTCTGGATAATAAAGTTGATGAGCTCAGGGCGAGGATTTCCTTCCAGAGAGACATCAGGGAAAGTAACATACTCTGTTTCACGGAAACATGGCTCTCTCAGGATATACTGTATGTACAGCCAGTTGGGTTCTCAGTTCAACAGGCCTGTCATGGAGGTGTGGGGAGGAGAAGGAGAGCTGGTTATTCTAGAAAGGCTTAAGGGTCGTCTTCCAGCTCTGGACCTCGTAATAAGGCCTGTTTTTGAATCCCTTCTGGCCTTTCCCCAGTGGGTCCCTCTCTTCCAGGCCTTTGAGGGGATGTGCAGGGATAACACAAGACAACCCTGCCATGTTCTTGACTGTGGCCATGATTGGACCACTTCCTTCTTTTGATTCTCTCGATGAATGTGTCTCAAATGGCACCCTATTCTCTATATAGGTCAAAAGTACTGCAGTATATAGGGAATAGGGTGCCATTTGGGAAAAAAATAATTTTGTGATTATGTGGATGTGTTCTAGGTACTATTGTTTCAGGATAAAAAAAATGGAAACAATATCCATACAAGATTCAGTGAAGTGATGAGAAAACGTGAGAAAGCGAGTGAAAGTGATAAACAAATAAAGCAAGCAGAGGCCCTGGGAAAATGTTTATGGACGCAAGAAAAACTATAGCTCCAGCAAAACACAACACAGAGCGTAAAGGGGAAGATTCATTAGCAGAGAGCTAGTCCACACCACATCGAGCAGCAATGGGCTCTCAAATGGGCTCTGTCAAAGAAAAGTGATGATGAAACAGTCATGTTACAATGAGAGCCACGTCTTCTTACTTTCTCCACTGCAAACTGCTCATGGATACTAATTGAGTCCAAATGACACCCTATTTCATATATAGTACATTTCAGTCTCTCGATGTGCAAAACTGATAGAGACATACCCCAAGCGACTTACAGCTGTAATCGCAGCAAAAGGTGGCGCTACAAAGTATTAACTTAAGGGGGCTGAATAATTTTGCACGCCCAATTTTTCAGTTTTTGATTTGTTAAAAAAGTTTGAAATATCCAATAAATGTCGTTCCACTTCATGATTGTGTCCCACTTGTTGTTGATTCTTCACAAAAAAATACAGTTTTATATCGTTATGTTTGAAGCCTGAAATGTGGCAAAAGGTCGCAAAGTTCAAGGGGGCCGAATACTTTCGCAAGGCACTGTAGTTATTCTCTCTGTAAGGCAATCAAACAGGCAAAACATCAGCGTAGAGACAAAGAGGAGTTGCAATTCAACAGCTCAGACACAAAACGTACGTGGTATTGTCTACAGGCAACAAAGGGAAAAGCAGACACTGACGTCTTGCTTCCAGACAAGCCTAAACACCTTCTTCACCCACTTTGAGGATAACACAGTGCCACCGACGTGGCCCGCTTCCAAGGAACGTGGGCTCTCCTTCTCCATGGCTGACGTAAGACATTTAAGTGTGTTAACCCTCGCAAGGCTGCCTGCCCAGATGGCATCCATAGCCGCGACCTCAGAGCATGCACAGACCAGCTGGCTGGAGTGTTGACGGACATATTCAATCTCTCCCTATCCCAGTCTGTTGTCCTCACATGACTCCAGATGTCAACCGTTGTTCCTGTACCCAAGAAAGCAAAAGTAACTAAACAAAATGGCTATTGCCCCTTAGAACTCACTTCTGTCATCATGAATTACTTTGAGAGAGACTAGTCAAGGATCATATCACCTCTACCTTACCTGACACCCTAGACCCACTTCAATTTACTTACCGCCCCAATAGATCCACAGACGATGCAGTCGCCATCGCACTGCACACTGCCTTATCCCATCTGGACAAGAGGAATGCCTATGTAAGAATGCTGTTCATTGACTACAGCTCAGCATTCAACACCATAGTACCCTCCAAGCTCATCATTAAGCTTGAGGCCCTGTGTTCTCTGTTCACCCATGACTGTGTGGCCACGCCCGGCTCCATCTAAAATCATCAATTTTGCAGACGACACAACAATAGTAGGCCTGATTACCAACAATGATGAGACAGCCTACAGGGAGGAGGTGAGGGTCCTGGGAGTGTGGTGCAATAAAACAAAGGTGCTGATCGTGGACTTCAGGAAACAGCAGAGGGAGCCCCCCCTATCCACATCGATGGGACTGCAGTGGAGAAGGTGGTAAGCTTCAAGTTCCGGCGTACACATCACTGACAAACTGAAATGGTCCACCCACACAGACAGTGTGGTGAAAAAGGTGCAAAGGCGCCTCTTCAACCTCAGGAGACTGCCCTCCAGGACACCTACAACACCCGATGTCACAGGAAGGCCAAAAAGATCATCAAGGACAACAGCCACCCGAGCCACTGCCTGTTCACGGTGCTATCCTCCCAAAGACAAGGTCAGTGCAGGTGCATCAAAGCTGGGACCGAGAGACTGAAAAACAGCTTATATCTCAATGCCATCAGACTGTTAAATAGCCATCACTAGCACATTAGAGGCTGCTACCCTATATACATAGACTTGAAATCACTTGCCACTTTAATAATGTTTATATATTTTTCATTACTCATCTCATATGTATATACTGTATTATATTCTACTGTATCTTAGCCTATGCCGCTCTGATATTGCTCATCCAAATATTTATATATCCATAATTCCGTTCCTTTACTTTAGATTTGTGTGTATTGTTGTGAAATTGTTAGATACTACTGCACTGTTGGGGCTAGAAACACAAGCATTTTGCTACACCCACAATAACATCTGCTAAACATGTGTATGTGACCAATAAAATTTGAATTGATTTGTAAGGCATTTTCTGTGTACCAAATGGCACCCTATTCCCTATGGTCAAAAGTAGTAGGGATTATGGTGCCATTTGGGATGCACAATTGTTACATCCTGAACTATTACCAATGGAAATGGTAGAGCATTGTGCTTGTACCGTCAAGGGTTGTGAGTTCTATTCCCGTTGGGGCCACACATATGAAAAATGTATGCACACATAACTAAGTCTCTTTGGATGTATCATAATAATTTGATTTTCTTGGTAAAAGTAAAGATTGTGCTATTAAATTTAATGTGGAACACATCGACTTATTCTCTGGTTGTCCATGCCCTGCTTGACTAAGATTTTGTACCACAGGTGATCACCTCCCCATCATTACCACTTAGGGCGAAATGAATTGTCAATCAGCAATAACCAGTGATTTTTATACCTCACAAATCGGGCAACTGCAAAGGATAAAGCCTGATGAAAAGGATAGTAATGTCATGGGGATGTGTTAACCCTTTAGCAGGAACGCTAGTGTTATTTAGTTCCACATTACTGGCTAGGGCTTGCGAATATATCATTTTCCCATAATATTATGTGAATGAGTGAGCATGCATGTACAGTGGATGTGAACGCACACACACACGCAGGCACAGACGAACAGACACAAGCGCTCACAAACACACACACACACACACACACCAAGACTTATTATAACATTTCACAGCTCGGTTGTGTGGAAAAACCTCGGATGAAATTTCATTTACTGCAACTCCAGTTTCATCATCCAATAAATGGCAGGCAAGCTGGAGCGCTGATACGTGTTTTGGCTTGGCCAGGAGCCAGGAGTATATCAAAACATGGCAGTCAGCACCCACCGGTTCCCCCTCCCAGCCCTGCCACCACCACCACACGACACTGGTGTCATGTCACCCCCACTACCACCCCCAGGCAGCCTGAAGAAGAGCCAACATCTGCACCACAATATAATGACACAGAAAATAGTCCTCAGGCCACTGTATCCCAACAGCTAAAGATGCCAAGGAATTAGGGTGACCACTGGTCCTAACCAATCGTAGGCTATACAGTAGATATATTAATAATGATGCCTTCTTTTTGATAAAAAGGTACATTTTTTTCATTTTCTATGTTTTATTGGATAGATAGATAGACTTGTGCTACAGGCGGCGCGGCTCTGACCACCAGATTGCCCAGGGTACATACAGTATACCGTCGTCTTAATATCTATATCTCCTAAGAGTTACAGTATTTCACAGAGGTATTAAATCAAACTCTGAAAATGGGATGATGAATGTGAGATGAGATAAGAAAAAAATGGTGGCCATTAAATTGTCATTTCCACCAGGATATTAAAGTGTTTGTCTTTCGGTGCCCTAAAATGTAATTGAACATTGCTCTGGTTCTTCGCCTGGTCAGCAGTAGGCTTTTAAAGATTGGCCCGGTGGCTAATATCTCTGGAGTTCAGTGTTCAACAAAAGGTTTATCAAACTGTCGGTTAAAACTCTGCATGAGTAAAGAGATAAACCAGAGAAAGGAGAATGGAAACGAACCCAATTCCACATTGACTCAGTCGAAACACAGCATCCATAACAGTGTCTCATGCAGCATTGAGATGCATTCTTTATAGGGCTGGTTATCACACATCTTTTCTCACAGGACCATGAATACCCATCTACGTCCCAAATGGCACCCAATTTCCTTCATAGTGCACTACTTTCACCAGGGCCCTTAGGGCTCTAGTCAAAAGTAGTGTATTGGCCCTACCACCCTGGTCAAAAGTAGGGCAATTTATCACCTCTCCAGCAGTCTTCACAGGAGACCTACGAAGCTCCAGCCTAGTAGAATGTCATTGATGTCAGCCTGTGTGACAGCCCCAGTTTAACAAGCATAGCTGTTTCTGCATAGCCCTGAGAAGAAGAGATAGGAAAGGCTGGGGGTGTTCCAAATGATTGATGGCATTTTCAACTGACTGACGTCTCAGCTACGAATAGACATTGATCCTCCCACATCACTATTCATAAATGCCTGTAAATATGTGAATGACATTTTGAACGCAGCTTGATTTCCCGTCATGAGAGCAGCCTACGAGAGAAATAATCTCACACTGGCAGAAAACGGTTTCAGTATTTTTTTGCATCACTAGGGCAATTTATTTTTTTTTTTGACAATCTGTACAGTGATAACAGTGGCTTTGGAAAGTATTCAGACCCCTTGACTTTCTCCACATTTTGCTATGTTACAGCCTTATTCTAAAAATGGATTCATTTGTTTTGTTTTTTCATCGATCTACACACAATACCCCATAATGACAAAGCAAAAACATGTTGGTAGACATTTTTTATTTTTAATATGTAAAACTGATATCACATTTACGTAAGTATTCAGACCAGCTACTCAGTATTTTGTTGAAGCACCTTTGGCAGCGATTACAGTATCGGGTTTTCTTGGGTATGACGCTACAAGCTTGGCACACCTGTATTTGGGGAGTTTATCCCATTCTTCACTGCAGATCCTCTCAAGCTCTGTCAGGTTGGATTGGTAGCATTGCTGCACAGCTATTTTCAGGTCTCTCCAGAGATGTTCATTTATTTATTTATTTAACTATGTAAGTCAGTTAAGCACAAATTCTTATTTACAATGACGGCCTGCCACAAGGCAAAAAAAATATAGGACAAAACACGCAACAGAAAGAGAGACCTAAGACAACAACATAGCATGACAGCAACAAATGACAACACAGCATGCAAGCAACATAACATGACAACAACATGGTAGCAACACAACTTGGCAGCAGCACAACATGCTAGCCACACAAAACATGGTTCAAACATTATTGGGCACAGACAAAAGCAAAAAGGGCAAGAAGGAAGAGACAATAATAGATCACGCAAAGCAGCCACAACTGCAAGTAATAGTGTCCATGATCTTTGATTGAAGAGATAAAACTGTCCAGTTTGAGTGGTTGTTACAGCTCGTTCCAGTCGCTAGCTGCAGCGAACTGAAAATACCAGCGACCCAGGGATGTGTGTGTGCTTTGGGGACCTTTAACAGAATGTGACTGGCAGAATGGGTGTTGTATGTGGAGGATGAGGGCTGCAGTAGATATCTCAGATAGGGGGGAGTGAGGCCTAAGAGGGTTTTATAAATAAGCATCAACCAGTGGGTCTTGCGATGGATATACAATGGGGCAAAAAAGTATTTAGTTAGCCACCAATTGTGCAAGTTCTCCCACTTAAAAAGATGAGAGAGGCCTGTAATTTTCATCATAGGTACACTTTAAATGTGACAGACAAAATGAGAAAAAAAAATCCAGAAAGTCACATTGTAGGATTTTTATGAATTTATTTGAAAATTATGGTGGAAAATAAGTATTTGGTCAATAACAAAAGTTTATCTCAATACTTTGTTATATACCCTTTGTAGGCAATGACAGAGGTCAAATGTTTTCTGTAAGTCTTCACAAGGTTTACACACTGTTGCTGGTATTTTGTCCCATTCCTCCATGCAGATCTCCTCTAGAGCAGTGATGTTTTGGGGCTGTTGCTGGGCAACTCGGACTTTCAACTCCCTCCAAAGATTTTCTATGGGGTTGAGATCTGGAGACTGGCTAGGCCAACGACCTTGAAATGCTTCTTACGAAGCCACTCCTTCGTTGCCCGGGCGGTGTGTTTGGGATCATTGTCATGCTGAAAGACCCAGCCACGTTTCATCTTCAATGCCCTTGCTAATGGAAGGAGGTTTTCACGCAAAATCTCACGATACACGGCCCCATTCATTCTTTCCTTTACACGGATCAGTCGTCCTGGTCCCTTTGCAAAAAAACAGCCCCAAAGCATGATGTTTCCACCCCCATGCTTCACAGTAGGTATGGTGTTCTTTGGATGCAACTCAGCATTCTTTGTCCTCCAAACACGACGAGTTGAGTTTTTACCAAAAAGTTCCATTTTGGTTTCATCTGACCATATGACATTCTCCTAATCTTCTTCTGGATCATCCAAATGCTCTCTAGCAAACTTCAGACGGGCCTGGACATGTACTGACTTAAGCAGGGGGACACGTCTAGCACTGCAGGATTTGAGTCCCTGGCGGCGTAGTGTGTTACTGATGGTAGGCTTTGTTACTTTGGTCCCAGCTCTCTGCAGGTTATTCACTAGGTCCCCCCGTGTGGTTCTGGGATTTTTGCTCACCGTTCTTGTGATCATTTTGACCCCACAGGGTGAGATCTTGCGTGGAGCCCCAGATCGAGGGAGATTATCAGTGGTCTTGTATGTCTTCTATTTCCTAATAATTGCTCCCACAGTTGATTTCTTCAAACCAAGCTGCTTACCTATTGCAGATTCAGTCTTCCCAGCCTGGTGCAGGTCTACAATTTTGTTTCTGGTGTCCTTTGACAGCTCTTTGGTCTTGGCCATAGTGGAGTTTGGAGTGTGACTGTTTGAGGTTGTGGACAGGTGTCTTTTATACTGATAACAAGTTCAAACAGGTGCCATTAATACAGGTGACGAGTGGAGGACAGAGGAGCCTCTTAAAGAAGAAGTTACCGGTCTGTGCGAGCCAGAAATATTTCTTGTTTGTAGGTGACCAAATACTTATTTTCCACCATAATTTGCAAATAAATTCCTTAAAAATCCTACAATGTGATTTTCTGGATTTTTTTTCTAATTTTGTCTGTCATAGTTGAAGTGTACCTATGATGAAAATTACAGGCCTCTCTCATCTTTTTAAGTGGGAGAACTTGCACAATTGGTGGCTGACTAAATACTTTTTTGCCCCACTGTACAGAGATGACCAGTTTACAGAGGAGTATAGAGTGCAGTGATGTGTCCTGTAAGGAGCATTGGTGGCAAACCTGATGGCGGAATGGTAAAGAACATCTAGCCGCTCGAGGGCACCCGTGCCTGCCGATCTATAAATTACGTCTCTGCAATCTAGCATGGTAGGATGGTCATTTGAATGAGGGTTAGTTTGGCAGCTGGGGTGAAAGGGGAGTGATTAGGATAGAGGAAACAAGCACTAGGAAGAGTCTTGGTGGTTTCAAACTTATTCAATCAAGGACATTCAGAGAGTTATCCCGATAGCTCTCCTGCTTTGGTGTGGCGGTGTGCTTATAGTTGTTGTCCTGTTGGAAGGTGAACCTTCGCCCCAGCCTGAGCACTCTGGAGCAGGTTTTCATCAAGGATCTCTTTACATTGCTCCGTTCATCTTTGCCTCGATCCTGACTAGTCTCCAAGTCCCTTCTGCTAAAAACATCCCCACAGAATGATGCCTCCACCACCATGCTTCACCAGGTTTCCTCCAGACGCGACGCTTGGCATTCAGGTCAAAGAGTTCAATCTTGCTTTCATCAGACCAGAGAATCTTGTTTCTCATGGTCAGAGTCCTTTAGGTGCCTTTTGAAAAACTCCAAGCGGGCTGTCATGTGCCTTTTACTGAGGAGTGGCTTCCATGTGGCAACTCTACCATAAAGGCCCGATTGGTGGAGTGCTGCAGAGATGGTTGCCCTTCTAGAGTTCTGTCAAAGTCACCATCGGGTTCTTGGTGACCTCCCTCACCAAGGTCCTTCTCCCCTGATTTCTCAGTTGGCCCGGGTGGCCAGCTCTAGGAAGAGTCTCGATGGTTCCAAACTTCTTCCATTTAAGAATGATGGAGGCCACTGTGTTCTTGGGGAATTGTAATGCTGCCGAAATGCTTTGGTACCCTTCCCCAGATCTGTGCCTCGACACAATCCTGTCTCAGAACTCTACGGACAATTCCTTCGACCTCATGACTTGGTTTTTGCTTTGACGTGCACTGTCAACTGTGAGACCTTATATAGACAGGTGTGTGCCTTTACAAAACATCTCAATGGAAACAGGATGCCACTGAGATCAATTTCCAATCTCATAGCAAAGGGGCTGAATAAGGTATCTATTTACACCGAGTCCGCAAAACATTAGGAACTGCTTTTTCCATGACCTAGACTGACCAGGTGATTCCAGCTGAAAGCTATTAGAAGCACCAATTTAAGTATGTCGAGGAACTGCAACGCTGCTGGGTTTTTCCACACACAACAGTTTCAACAGTATCAAGACTAATCCACCACCCAAAGGACATCCAGCCACCAAGACAGAATTCCAAGATGGCGGACTGAACACAGCGGTACAGATTGCCTCAAGATAAAAACGTAGTATTCAATATCTGTAAGTTAGACTATATATTAACACTTCATATACTCGTGGGTAATAACATTCAATCTGGATAACAACACAAAACAAATCATAAGGCTTGAGAAATGTATCGACAAATATGACAAAAACAAGCAACACTCAAACATGATGGAGAGTATACAAGGAGAATCAATCCCCAAAAGAAAACGCGACTCCAACAGATACAGACGATTTATGCTTTTCACCACCGGGACCTAATGAGGGTGGAAAGCGATCTGTTAATGTCAATAAATGACAAACTGGGTATACTTCAGTTAGTCAGTAAAGATATAAAGGAGTTGAAGGCAAGCTTTGAAATGAGTGACAAAAAAATCTGTGACAACGGAGAAAGAAACAAACAAGCTAAAAGGGACATCCAATACGATAGAAACGGATGTTAATGAACTTAAAAAGGAGAACACCTTTCTGAGAGAAGCGTTACTTGACATACAGACTAGATTGATGAGAGAAAATCTAGTACTTACTGGTATTCAAGAAAGGAGAAGTTCCTGAAAGAGTAGTGAAGGAATTGTTTCTTACAGCGCTTCAAGTCCCACTTGATTCTGCCGATAAAATCCAACTGCAATGTGTACACCATTTTGGACAAAGAGGACAGAGATATGAACACCCAATATTTGCCAAATTTGCTTTCCTCAAGGATAAAGTAATGGTTAAAAGCCAGGGTAAAAGACTCGCTGGCACGAAAATAGGCATGAATGATCAGTTCCCGAGGGAGATTGCAGAACACAGCAAAGTTCTGTACCTAACCTTCAAGGAGAATCGATTAAAAGGGAAGCGTGTAGTTCTCATAGACGATAAACTGTATATTACAACCAAATGTTCCGAGACACAAAGATTACTCCATGGCTATTCTAAAAAAAAAAAGACAAAGTTCTCAGAAGAGTCGAATAATGGAACACCAAATATTAGCCAATGGTAGTAATAATATCTATATATATTTAAATAGATAGTTATGCAATAAAATTAAACAATTGTTAAATAAACTACACTATACCATTCAAGACAGGGAATGTTGCATACAATAATGATTTAACTTTCCATTTATAGTATTTTATAAATGGATGAAACGGTATTAGAAGAAAGGATAGCTAGCTAAATAATACATCTTCAAAGATAAGGAACTGGATAAACAAAAAAAGGAAATCAACATGGTCGAGATAAAAAACCCACAGAGGACATACGGTAGAAGGCACAGTATGTGGGTATGTGTGGATGTATTGTGATGGAAGGTGTGGTGTGCGTTTGGGAAAGGTGTGGCGTTAAGTGAGTGAGAAAGGAAACTGTTGCCTAATCCCAGAACCAATGTGTGTCTGTGAGAAGGGAGCTTTCAATTTTGTGCAGGTGAGAGATATACATTTTAAAAGAAATGATCCATCTCATTTATTTATTGTCCTATCATGATGGAACGGTCCCCAACCCTATACCCTTAGACACCCGCCTGAGCGACCCATAAACTAACAAGTCCTTATCTGTTTTATGAGCTTAATGTAAGTTGTGTACATGCAGCCAAAACAGAAAGAGGAATGTGGACAGAGACCTACTAGAGCAGCACAGCCCCCTCAAGATTCTGAGCCTGCCTGGCAGGGTTGGTCTTACAAAGCCAGAGCCCTCTGATGGGAGAACATAATATACAAGGAAAATCTTGAAGCTGCTAATGAGAACCTTGATGACCTTGTACCTATTGTAGCCGGTGGGGTACCCCCACCCAGGTAGTGGCAGTGCTGGCAACACTGGCAGCAGTAACTCATGGGGAGAGGGGTCACAATTGGACAATCAGAGAGGGGGCATATTATTGTGACACTGGTGGCACAAAATAATCAAAAGTCTGACAGCACAAAGTGGTCACAGCGGGTGTGTGTGTGTGTGTGTTTCAGGGAAAAGGTGTGTATCTGATCTCCATCACCTAGGACTTGACATTGGTTAATCAAATCTCTCAATTTTTGCCAATTGTGCTCAGTCTTGAATGCTTTCTCAAGCAGCTGTAACTGAGCTTATGGTTGATTGAGGGGTAAAGGGGTTGTTTGTGTGCGTGAGTGTGCGTGTGCGTGTGCGTGTGTATCCCACATCTGTTGCTGGGGGGTAGTGATGTTAAGGACAATATAGGATGAATCACAATTGTTTGCAAAAATAATAATTGCTTGACAAAAATGTAATGCAATGGCAATCCTGGTTATAGGTAACAATCCTTTGCATGAACTGTCGACATTATTGCGTATATTAATTGTTAATGATGGAAATTAAGATACACAATATTTTTGAATATATATATAGCAAATTGAGGTGAGAGCAATGGAAACGCTTTTGGCAGTTGATCTGCTTCTGTTCTGTGGGTGGCACTGTGTGCTCTTTTCGAAGGATGGGTCCTGGCCTCTCAGGGGGGCCTATGGTTTCGGGGAGGGGGGGGGGGCTGCCAGTCACTGGGATGACAACCCAACTTGGATGGGGAGTGGCTTTAGCGAGTGGAATAGTGAAGAACAATTGGAAGGTTACTTAGTAGCAATGCAAATATCACGGTACAGCTACATGGACACTCAATCACTATGGTACTTTTCAATGGTAAATTTACAAACATATATGATAAACAGATTTGAAACTTATATCTCATTATGGTAATTGGTGAAATATAGTATAGCCAGTTAAAATTGTAACGGCTTAGCAGACTAACAACATTTACCTGGCTTAAAGAGAAGGAATATAATATCTATTGTTTACAGGAAACTCATTCAACAATTTTAGATGAAGTTGTGTGGAAAAAGGACTGGGGGGGGGGGGAGGGTGAAATATACTTCTCCCATGGGCAAAGAAACTCAAAAGGGGTGATTATAACTTTGATCTGAATGTGCAAATTGTCCACAAGGTTGATGGATGATGTTAAATATATTATTGGACCATATTCAGATATGTCTCATTATCCTTTACGGACCAAATAATGATGATCCATGTTTCTTTGAAAATATATATAATACATGATCAACCCTACAAGTAATACAATACTCTATTATAATTATGGTGGGAGATTATAATACTTTTTTAAATGTCTCAATGGAACATAAAGGAAATCACACTACAAACTATCACCCTCATGCTCTTAAGGAAATCACGAATGTCATGGATATGTTGGAACTAGTGAATATATGGAGGCTTAATTATCCTGACCTACTGAGATATACATGGCCGAGGCTACATCAAGCTGGTAGTCTTGCCTACTTTCTTATGTCATTCTCGTTGGCACCAAAAGTTGTTTTTTTTATTTTAAAAAGTGTTGATAGGCGACAGACTGCGGTCTGACCATCAGATAATTGGCATATACAATACTCTTACTGAATTTCCACGTGGGCGAGGATATTGGACATTTAATCAAAGCATATTGGATGATAACTTGTTTTTAACTAGGACAGAGGAATTTGTAACTACATTTTACCGACATAACATAAGTACAGCAGATCCACTTATTGTATGGGACACTTTTAAATGTGCCTTTAGAGGCCATGCAATTCGGTACTCAGCTAAAAAACAAAAGCAATTTAGGTCAAAAGAGTCCATATTAACTACCAGGGGAATAGAAGGTCTAACGGAACAGATAGATAAGCAATAATAACCGTACCATAGACCGAATGGAATACGGGGACAAATGCAAAAAAATAGTTTTTAAATCTTCAACATAGAAATGCTACCAAAAATAATTTACTGAAACTTGTTACAAATGACGGAGGCACCCATGATTCACCAAATTATATTTTGAAAGAGGAAGCAAAGTACTTTAAGCATATGTTTTCGTTTCAGTCTCCTCCATCTCCACTAACCGAAGCTAATTGTATGGATTTTTGTTCTATTAATAATGTCAAATTAACATACGTACAGAAAGACTCATGTGAAGGCCAAATTATACAGAGGAGTGTAAGGGTTTTCCTCCTCCTCTTCGTCTGAGGAGGAGAAGCGAGGAGGATCGGAGGACCAATATGCGGCATGGTAAGTGTCCATGGTTGTTTATTTAAACACATAAACTGAACACTCCATCCAAAAACAATAGACGTAACGTGAATAACTGTAACCGAAAACAGTACCGTGTGGTGTAAAACACAGACACGGAAACAATCACCCACAAAACCACAGTGAAACCCAGGTATGATTCATAAGTAGGGGGCTTGTCACGTTCTGACCATAGTTCTTGTGTGTTTTCCTCATTTTAGTGTTGGTCAGGACATGAGCTGGGTGGGCATTCTATGTTGTGTGTCTAGTTTGTCTGTTTCTGTGTTTGGGCCTGATATGGTTCTCAATCAGAGGCAGGTGTTAGTCATTGTCTCTGATTGGGAACCATATTTAGGTAGCTTGTTTTGTGTTGGGGTTGGTGATTGTTTCCGTGTCTGTGTTTGATTTCACCACACAGGACTGTTTCGGTTTTCACATTTATTGTTTAGTATTTTGTGTAGTGTTCTCGGTTATCGTCTTTATTAAAGATGTTTAACACTAATCACGCTGTGCTTTGGTCCTCTCCTTCCCAGGAAGAAAGTCGTTACATCTGCTCTACCCAAAATTACAACCAACTAACTGCAGTGTTACCGCAAAAATGGCCTGTAGCGGGATCGGGATCGATCCGGGATCTGAGCGGGATCGATTTGGAGTTGGAGGGTCCGTCATGTTCTGGGGCAGTGTGTCACAACATCATCGGACTGAGTTTGTTGTCATTTCAGGCAATCTCAATGCTGTGCGTTACAGGGAAGACATCCTCCTCCCTCATGTGGTACCCTTCCTGCAGGCTCATCCTGACATGACAATGCCACCAGCCATACTGCTCGTTCTGTGCATGATTTCCTGCAAGACAGGAATGTCAGTGTTCTGCTATGGCCAGCAAAGAGCCCGGATCTCAATCCCATTGAGCATGTCTGGGACCTGTTGGAGCGGAGGGTGAAGGCTAGGGCCATTCCCCCCAGAAATGTCTGGGAACTTGCAAGTGCCTTGGTGGAAGAGTGGGGTAACATCTGGTGCTGTCCATGAGGAGATGCACTGCAGGAATTAACACAGCTGGTGGCCACACCAGATACTGACTGTTACTTTTGATTTTAAGATGTGTATGTATGTACAGTTGAGGTCGGAAGTTTACATACAACTTAGGCAAATACATTTACACTCAGTTTGTCACAATTCCAGACATTTGATCCTTGTAAAAATGCCCTGTCTTAGGTCAGTTAGGATCACCACTTTATTTTAAGAATGTGAAATGTGAGAATAATAGTAGAGAGAATTATTTATTTCAGCTTTAATTTCTTTCATCACATTCCCAGTGTGATGGTAGCATTGCCTTTAAATTGTTTAACTTGGGTCAAATATTTTGGGTAGCCTTCCACAAGCTTCCCACAATAAGTTGGGTGAATTTTGGCCCATTCCTCCTGACAGAGATGGTGTAACTGAGTCAGGTTTGTAGGTCTCCTTGCTCGCACACGCTTTTTCAGTTCTGCCCACAAATGTTCTATAGGATTGAGGTCAAGGCTTTTTGATGGCTACTCCAATACCTTGACTTTGTTGTCCTTAAGCCATTTTGCCACAACTTTGGAAGTATGCTTGGGGCCATTGTCCATTTGGATGACCCATTTGTGACCAAGCTTTAACTTTCTGACTGATGTCTTGAGATGTTGCTTCAATATATCCACAACATTTTCCTGCCTCATGATGCCATCTGTTTTGTGAAGTGCACCGGTCCCTCCTGCAGGAAAGCACCCCCACAACATGATGCAGCCACCCCCGTGCTTCGCGGTTGGGATGGTGTTCTTCGGCTTGCAAGCCTCCCCCTTTTTCCTCCAAACATAACAATGGTCATTATGGCCAAACAGTTATTTTTTTGTTTCATCAGACCAGAGGACATTTCTCCAAAAGTACGATCTTTGTCCCCATTAGCAGTTGCAAACTGTAGTCTGTTTTTTTTTTATGGCAGCTTTGGAGCAGTGGCTTCTTCCTTACTGAGCGGCCTTTCGGGTTATGACGATATAGAACTCGTTTTACTGTGGATATAGATACTTTTGTACCTGTTTCCACCAGAATCTTCACAAGGTTCTTTGCTGTTGTTTTGGGATTGATTTGCACTTTTCGTACCAAAGTACGTTCATCTTCAGGAGACAGAACGTGTCTACTTCCTGAGTGGTATGACGGCTGCGTGGTCCCATGGTGTTTATACTTGCATATTATTGTTTGTACAGATGAACTTGGTACCTTCAAGCATTTGGAAGTTGCTCCCAAGGATGAACGAGACTTGTCTACAATTTAGGTCTACAATTTATTTTCTGAGGTCTTCCCATGATTTTCCCATGATGTCAAGCAAAGAGGCACTGAGTTTGAAGGTAGGCCTTGAAATACATCTACAGGTACACCTCCAATTGACTCAAATTAAAGCCATGACATAATTTTCTGGAATTTCCAAAACTGTTTAAAGGCACAGTCAACTTAGTGTATGTAAACTTCTGACACACTGGACTGATGAATTTTAAGTGAAATAATTTGTCTGTAAACAATTATTGGAAAAATGACTTGTGTCACCCACAAAGTAGATGTCCTAACCGACTTGCCAAAACTATAGTTTGTTAACAAGACATTTGTGGAGTGCTTGAAAAACGAGTTTAATTGACTCCAACCTAAGTGTATGTAAACTTCCGACTTCAACTGTATATGTATTTATATGTTTGTGTATATGTATGTATTTATACGGGGATTGGAAGGGATGCAGACAATTACATAGATTGTAGCGTCCATCAAATCTGCAATATTAAAGCTGATCTACCCCTAACAAAAATAAATCCAGCCAACTTGACACAACTGTGGGAAGCATTGGAATCAACATGGGTCAGCATCCCTGTGGAACGCCTTCCACGCCCTGACGAATTGAGGCTGTTCTGAGGGCAAAAAGGGGATGCAACTCAATATTAGGAAGGTGTTCCTAAAGTTTTGTGCACTCAGTGTATGTCCTCATAGCAATCAAAGGTCCTCTTTTGTCCATTTCCTCAGCAGCCAAATGCATTTGTTGCTAGCGAATCTAGAAAAGCTGCTACAGTGGATTACATTCATTAAAGTCAATTGGAAGGCAGACTATTTTCTTGAAGAATAAACAGCAAAAGGCAAAAAGTAGTTGCTAGGCAACAACCAACGCTACTGTACATTGTCTGCCAAAAAAAATAATGTTATTGTATTTTAGAGCACAATAAAAAAAAAAAACATTAAAAAGGAAATGAGAATCCGGCAATCGTGTTAAGCTGTCTGCATAAAATCAAGAGTATTTCTTTCCATAACTCGTTCAAGCGTAGAAGCTTCTGTGTAAATCCATACAAAACAATAAGGGATATTATCTACAGTTACTGTGATAATGGACATGGGCATGTTCATATATAGCTGTGATGATGTACCAGTAATAAATCACAATAGGAGAACATGTGATAAATATGGTGACGATCTCATCAGGCAAGTTGTATGCATGTTTGTTTCATTTAAAAAGCACAATGCAGTCTGTATGAGCGTGCCATCTCCAGGGGATTGGTCTAGTACAGTGGAATAGGTTTAGTATGCTATATCGCTTACAGCATTAACAATCAGTGACTACTTCTGTGATACATATCAGTGGTTCCTGGCTCAGTGGGTTAGAGCATGGTGCTGGCAACACCAGGGTTGTGGGTTTCATTCCTGCATGGGCCATGTCATGTTGACTACACCAGGACTAGGCAACACTGTTCCTGAAGTGCAGCAGGTACTGAAGAATTTGGTCCTAACTAGGCACCAGACCAACTGAGCTAATGTAAGATGCTAAGCGGGATCCTTGGGATGTCCCTTACCTTGACCATTTAACATTTGACCTTCACTTGGGTGATGTCAGAGTTGCACATTCCAAGGATTCCACGTAAGACTTTTCCCTGAGCTAATTGATCAGTTCAGTGTTTTACTAAATGAAAAACACACCCGGTCTTCCAGGTTAGTTAAATAAAAAAAACATGAAGCACCCGCAGTAATTCAAGACCAGAGTTACCTACCCCTTGGACGACACATTACACAATAATCGTTTTGGGGTTGCTTATATTTGTCTTACAAACTGGTGGATGTTTAATGGAAATGTGTTTCTTGCATATCCCAGCTCCCCCTGAGACACCTAGTCCCTGGGGTCACAGCAAGGGTCACCATTGTTCAAAACCCCTGGAGGAATTGAGGTTAATTGCCTTGCTCAAGGGCACCGTAACATTTTTTTTACCTTGTCTGCCCTGGGAATTCAAACCAGCAACATTTCGTTCACTGTTAATGATGACAGTTCTGTAAACCTGGCTTTCTCTGTAAATATTACATTAATGGAAATATTGAAAAGTAACTAATTAGGCAATTGACCTACATTCTCCAAAGTCCTCTTTTTGGACAATTCTGTCAAAGTGTTGATAGGAAGTTAAAACTAGAGGTCGATCGATTATGATTTTTCAACACCGATACCGATTATTGGAGGACCAAAAAAGCCGATACCGATTAATCGGCCAATTTATGTATTTATTTATTTATTTGTAATAATGACAATTACAACAATACTGAATGAACACTTATTTTAACTTAATATAATACATCAATAAAATCAATTTAGCCTCAAATAAATAATGAAACATGTTCAATTTGGTTTAAATAATGCAAAAACTAAGTGTAAAAGTGCAATATGTGCTATGTAAGAAAGCTAACGCTTCAGTTCCTTGCTCAGAACATGAAAGCTGGTGGTTCCTTTGAACATGAGTCTTCAATATTCCCAGGTAAGACATTTTAGGTTGTGGTTATTATAGGAATTATAGGACTATTTCCATCTATACCATTTGTATTCCATTAACCTTTGACAATTAGATGTTCTTATAGGCACTTTAGTATTGCCAGAGTAACAGTATAGCTTCCGTCCCTCTCCTCGCTCCTCCCTGGGCTCGAACCAGCAACACAATGACAACAGCCACCATCGAAGCAGCGTTACCCATGCAGAGCAAGGGGAACAACTACTAGAAGGCTCAGAGCGAGTGATGTTTGAAACGCTATTAGCGCGCGCTAACTAGCTAGCCATTTCACTTCGGTTACACCAGCCTCATCTCGGGAGTTGATAGGATTGAAGTTATAAACAGCGCAATGCTTGACGCACATTGAAGAGCTGCTGGCAAAACGCAAAGAAAGTGCTGTTCGAATGAATGTTTAAGTGCCTACTTCTGCCTACCACCGCTCAGTCAGATACTTGTATGCTTGTATGCTCAGTCAGATTATATGCAACGCAGGACACACTAGATAATATCTAGTAATATCATCAACCATGTGTAGTTAACTAGTGATTATGATTGATTGTTTTTTATAAGATAAGTTTAATGCCAGCTAGCAACTTACCTTGGCTTACTGCATTCGCGTAACAGACAGTCTCCTTGTGGAGTGCAACGAGAGAGAGGCAGGTCGTTATTGCGTTGGACTAGTTAACTAAGGTTGGATCCCCCGAGCTGACAAGGTGAAAATCTGTCGTTCTGCCCCTGAACAAGGCAGTTAACCCACCATTCCTAGGCCGTCATTGAAAATGAGAATGTGTTCTTAACTGACTTGCCTAGTTAAATAAAGGTATAAAAAAAAAACTTGGAATAGGCCCTAATTAATCGGTCGACCTCTAGTTAAAACACTGCTTTGTTAAGTCAATTTGGCTCACTTCCAGGATAATATAACAAATTAGCATATAAATGTAGAACAACATGAAAGGTTTGAGGAAACTGGGTGGGAAATATTGTACAAAAATATGGATTTATCAGCTCAGCTTGCAACAATTATACCAATCTTTTTTTTTTTAAGAAAGAGAAAAAAATATGAAAATAAGTCAGAGTATATTTGCTTCACAGTATATTTCAAATATAATATATATTTTGTTGACAGCACAGAACTGTTTAGAATATAATATTTTATCAATAAGCTGCAAACTTTCTTTGAAATAAATATAAACGCTTTCACAGGTTTCCGACTAAGTAAAATGTGTACGTTGTTTGGTTTTGCTTTGCATGCTCTGCAGTCAGAATCAGAATGTTGAAAAACCATACACACTCAATCTACACACAGCTCACAGAAATCCTGGCCTGGTTCTGAGCAAACTGTATCAACAGAAATATTTTCCTTGTGTTGCAGTCATCATGAATTTTGATCAAATCTCCTCTAAAGAATAACGGAAGGATGTGTCTTATTTCACCAGGCAATTTTATTTTATTTGATGTTCACCAATTATATTTGACAAATGAACTATACGAGACCCTTGTAGGGTCATTTGAGTGCTCACCCCATACAGTTCCCACATTTACATTGAGTGATTAAATAGATGGACAGGATGCGAGATGAAGGGAGAAAAATATTCATCATGTTCATTTTACATATTGGCCACCGCCTAATGTTTGTCAGTGGTTCGGAGAAAAATGACAAGGACGCAGCTTGCTGCGAGGTTGACAGAGGATGCATGCAGAATGAGCCCACCGCGTCATGGTGAGACTGATGGACATGCGTGGTGCGCGCAGACAAAAAGCTGCCCCCACCCTGCCTGTCCTGAAGTCACTGTCCACAATCAATAACAGTCAAAACTTCAGCCATCCCACCTGACATTCAGCAGACGCTATATGAACACAGGGTGCAGTGCGTTCCAATTCCCTATACTACATTTGACAAGGGCTAATAGGACTCTGGTCAAAAGTAGTCCACTATATAGGGAATAGGGTGCCATATAGGCCCTGATCAAAAGTAGTCCAATATTAGGAATAGGGTGCCATATAGGTCTAGGTCAAAAGTAGGGCACTATACAGTATAGGGAATAAGGTGCCATTTGGGATGCAACCATACAGGCACAGAGAATTAAGTTACGCAACTAAGCAGATTCACAATGACAAAACCCACAAACAGAGGTAACAAACAAGCAAATCAAATAAAGGACTAAGATTAGAGGAATGGGGAATGCACTGCAACGTTGTTTGTACAGATGATGCAATACGAACATCCCCACGAAATTCCCACGGGGGGATTGACAATATCTCGTCTCGCTTTCGTCTTGTGTCATCCATTTTTCTTAAAATTCCTGGGAGATCAAAGAGCCAATCATAGATGACACACGGCTGTCATGTTAGGAAAAGGAAGACAGCCAAGGGTAGGATATGCTGGAATGACGCTAATGTATGTGCCATATCAAGACTTATCAAAACAGCCGCAATAAAAAGCTGGTCTCGACATCAGAAGGCACAGCAGAGGAAAAATAGCCTAACAACACCCACAATGGGCTATACCCTACACACTGCAAAATTCCTTAGCGTTATTGTATAGCATAATGTCCTTGGAGGCATGTGTGGACTTCTCAAACTACTCAAAGGCTGCACCAGCAATGGAGACACAGAAAGGGGTTTATTGCAGGCAGGCCTCTGCTGCAGAAAGAGAGAAGGGAGGGAGCCAGCGTGCACTGCTTCAGAGGATACCTGCGATCAGTCCCTGCCTTAGAGACTACGGACAAACATCATCGCCCAGCACACAGAGACAAAACAGGCAGGCTGAGGCAGAGCTGTGCTGTCCGCCACCTACACCGAGCAGCTATACTTTGTTTGACACCGCACAATGCCAGTACGACTCCCTCCCTCCATCACTTCCTCCCTCCATGTACGACCGACACATCCCATGGTCCCACATTGAGTCGTGTGAAGAAGCTCAGGGCTGGGCTGAGTTAATTGGTGAGGCTGTCCTTTAAATCCCACATGGCACTGTGAAGGTGCTCGGCACAGTGTTGGTAGAATGAAACCCCTCCAGAGATTGAGAAAGGTTCATCCGTTACACTGGAATCGTGTGATGACGATGATGATGGCATCGCATCTCAAAGTATCTTGTAAGAATCTATTTAGTCACAGTAGTAGGTCACAGACAGTCAGAGGACACTCAAACAAGTGATTAATCAGACTGGAATAAATAATGACATTGTAATTTGATTTGCTGACTGCAGCTCTAGGGCGGAGCTCTAGTCCCAGGGCATCTTGGTTTACATGTAATTGAGTGCAGGGAGGAATATCAAACATTTGGAATCAGTGGGCAATTTTTAATCGATGCACTTATGTTGCTATTAAGCAATGCTGATGATATAACACGACAGCCATTGATTAAATGTGGACGTCTGACAAGGAACTATGGGGGATTAAAACAGTCATTCTAAACATTTACCAGCTACGAAGTTTTTCACGTCTGGTACTTGGGTGGGCGTAGTGTGTGCAGGCTTTTGTCCCAGCCCGACACAAAGCCCACCTGAGTCAACTAATGAAGGTCTTGATAATAGGGTTGATTGGTTCAGGGGCTATGGCGCTAGCCAGCACACACTACAGCCTTCCAAGACAAGGAAAGGAGGCTACTGAACTAATGCTTATTCTGTGCAGTGACCTGACTAATGTACTGAAGTGGAGAGGAGAGTGAAAAAGAAAGAGAAGGGAGGGTAAAGAAGAAGAGATCAAGTATAGAGAAGAGGAGATGGAGCGATAAAGGAGTGAGTAAGTGAAGGAGAAAGACATCATTTTTTAGCTTCATTTACCCATAATTCACTGTGCCTTATTAACAGCATTTACATATTAATTGAGAGCAAGTGGAGCCGCTGATTTAAATTGCACTGGTCTCCCACCAAAAGGCACCCAAGTGCAAACCACTTCCATCACTTCCACTTTAACATTCTGATTTTTGGGAATTATGGATTTTCTACTGCGTCTGAGTAAATGTTGGGATCCCTTCCCCACACCTTCCCTGGAGGCATTTCCCTTTGTCTTGTTGTAGACTAGGAGCTCCCAGGAGGGGACTACACGCAAGAGGGGCGCCTGGGGAACACTCCTGCTCGGCAGAATTTGAGAATTCCTTTCTTGTAGCTCACGCAGGAGAAAAAAAGAGATATAGCTTGACATGGCAATTCTCTGCCAACGGTTTTCCTGCCTCAGAATAAAAAATAAAAAAAGGTTTTCTCATCACTGTTAGGGACTGAGTTGGACAATCTTATATAGATTCGGACAGTGATACTTTCCCTCTACACAGGGTTGATGTGAATATCACAGCCATACAGTAGCACACACACTGAATAGTAGGATATCAGAGCGTATGCAACTACTATGGCAAACCAGAACAGCAGATATGTCAGATAGCCCTGGCAATGTACTGTTATATGAACAGTGAGCTGTGGTGTGATATAGGATCATGTGTGGCCATACATTACAACACTGGCAAACGGCATTTTCGACGGCAGACTCTTACTTTAGGGGACGTGGTTATTTTGCTGGATGTATTTGGCAACGTTCTCCAACGTGTATCACATTCGTCAGTTACTTTTGACAAACTGCCAATGGAGGACGGAGCCAAGTCAAGAGTAATGAAACGTGTAATATTCTGGCAAGATGGCTGTTGAGCCCTTCAGAAGAGCCCACTGATAGGGGGCCCTTGTGGTCCTTGGAGTACTTCAATGTTTGGGAAATGATCAATTTAAAGTACGGTTTGAGAGGCAGAAAACAGAGAGAGAGAGAGAGAGAGACAGACAGAGAGAGAGACCGAGAGAGACAGACAGACAGACAGACAGACAGAGAGAGAGAGAGAGAGACAGACAGACAGACAGACAGACAGACAGACAGACAGACAGACAGACAGACAGACAGAGAGAGAGAGAGAGACAGACAGACAGACAGAGAGAGAGACAGACAGAGAGAGAGACCGAGAGAGAGAGAGAGAGAGAGAGAGACAGAGACCGAGACAGACCGAGAGAGAGAGAGAGAGAGATACACATACCACACATACCACACACACAATCTCTGCTCAGTAAGTCAGAATTGAGTCAATATGAAAATCAGTGGGCTGTTGGGGAAAAGCTTCCCTTTGAATATTTTCTCATTCTGTCCAAATGGAAGAAAATTGCAGCTGCGGCACTATCTGGGTTATACCAGGGTTTATTCTTTTTTTGTTGTTCATGGAATCAGCACATTCAAAAGATACTCATACAATTTTGCCAGGGATGAGCAGTTGATATAGCCTTCAGTAACAGCTATGATAGCACAGTGAATTAACATGAATAAATAATATGCTTTCAATTCAAGGAACCATGTGGGGGCAAACAATCTAACAGAGTCTGATGATGAGGTAAACTGCAATTAATTCAATTGGGAAAAGAAAATGGACAGCCGCTTTGGATGTGTTACTTAAACCTGAATATTATGTGACCAAATGTTGTAATCTTATGGAAATATAGTCTAGAGAAACAGAGTGAGACACTGCCCTGAGATTATTTCTATGTTGCACAGTTATAAGTGAGAGCTGAATGGATTTCAGATGGATTTCGAAATCTACCTATACTGTAAACTGACTACTATTCATTGAAGTTGGTTGCTAATTTCAGCAGAATATACACTGAGTGGTCAGTTTTTTAGGGACACCCATCTAGTACTGTGTCGGACCACCCTTTGCCTCCAGAACAGCCTGAATCATTCAGGGCATGGATTCTACAATGTGTGGCGTTCAAACGTTACTCAACTGGTATCAATGGACCTAACGTGTGCCAAGAAAACACTCCCCACACCATTACCAGCCTGTACCGCTCACACCAAGTAGGATGGGGCCATGGACTCATGCTGCTGGCAGTGACAATCATACCACTTTCAAAGTTGCTTAGGTCACTCGTTTTGCCCATTCTAACGTTCAATCGAACAGTAACTGAATGCCTTGACGCCTGTCTGCCTGCTTTATATAGCAAGCCACGGCCACGTGACTGAGTGTATATCAGCCAAATTGGAACAATAGGGACTAGTGAAAGCATAAACAGAGCCTTGCAGACAGATTAATTGAAGCCTTGAAGTGAAAGGTGCTACATACTTATTATTATTTAAACTTTATTTAACTAGGCAAGTCAGTTAATAAGAACAAATGACGGCCTACCCCGGCCAAACCCTAACAACACTGGGCCAATTGTGCACCGCCCTAAGGGACTCCAAATCACGGCCGGTTGGGATACAGCCTGGAATCGAACCAGGGTCTGTAGTGACGCCTCTAGCACTGAGATGCAATGCCTTAGACCGCTGCGCCACACGGGAGACCCATGTGTTCATTTAAGGTCAGTGTTCCTTTGACTTTATTTGTAATTCAACATTTTATGGCATTGCAAAAAAAAAGGTGAGAATTGTGGGTGGGAAATGCATTTGTAAATTCCTTTATATGAAACCGTTGGTATTATTCAACTTTTGATGTATCTATTAACTCAGAACATTACTTCAGAACGATTTCTATAGAGAGAATCAAGCATTTAGATTACCGTATAACTGTATAACCAACAGTTATGGATGAAGACCGTCATGAAACATAACCGATTCTATATTATTATTTTTGTGGAAAGAACAGCTGACTGAGGACAGGACGGCAGGGCTTTCGTGCAGTTGGATCGGTTTCTGCAGTAACATTGACTCTTAAAAGAGTAGTTTGCTATTTTACAACTTGATGTTAGATGGTTCCTCACCCTGAAAGTAGTCTATGGGCCAGGAGAAGCTGTAATCCATTGTTCAGATCTCTTTAAACAGCCACTACAAACTTCAGCCACCACACGCTAACATTCATTGGATGTCATGGGGGAATGTGTTTGCTTAGCTAGCTAGCTAAGCTAATAATGTGTGCCATTTAGCTCGCATCATCAGAGATTAGGCTTTTGGAAAGAGATTGGCATCAGCAAGTCCTCGTCCTGGTAAAGTTCTCAGTCAGACTACTGTCATCCCCACTATGGATGGCAAACAAATATAGGCATCTAGTTTAATCCCTTGAAAGTACGCTTGTTTAGTTAGCCATATTGACGTATAACTCTGATGATAGAGCTAACGTGACAAAGAGTTTTGCATGGAATAATCAGACTTTTTTAGTTTGTTCTGACTCTGCTCTTCAAGAGGTGATGATAGTACAACCAAATAGTTAACATTGAACAATCCCTTGAAAATGGCGGCACGCAATGGTCTCCTTGACCCCCAGCAGGGAAATTGAACACTGTGCGCCTTATTGACGTTCTATTAATTATGACCTATTTGACTGTTAAACTCATGTGTACACTCGCAATGGCTGCCTGGTATTGTGATGCAATAATTTCCAAGGTAATGTAGAATGTTCACTCAAATGACCTTTAACTGATGTGGCACATGCAACGGAGTACATTTTTTTGTCATGTCAGTTCAGTTGAATCAACAAATCCCAGCACATATTGATGCTTTTACTTCCTGTTTTGCTCTTATGGGTAACGCCCGCAATGTCATGCTGACTTAAATGAGGAAGGCCATTCTATTTCTATGGCAGTACATGCACTCAAAGGGGAGAAAATGTGTCTTCGAACAGTTATTACAGTGACTGCGATCATTTGGCTGGCCAATAACCAATCACCAATAACATTCCATGACTGTCACTTCCCTATTGGTTGTTACTTATTCAGACTCGGTATGCATTGTCGGAACTCAATTATTTTATTCCCGAGTACAAACGTATTTCTGCTGCTTGTGTGTAGCTGAAGAGTGCCAAGAAATGCCGACCCAGTCATTTCTTATATTGTTCAGTGAGAAGAGTTTGTGCTCAAACAACTGCTGTTGCTGATGCTGTTGACAGCAATTATAGAAAAGACATGTTTCACAAATGACAGATAACCCCAATGTTTTGGCTGTCCTTCAGAGTGCACTTTATCTCCAAAAAATTATGCAACAGATAGGACATCAATGTCGAAAAATGTGAAACTGAAGGAATTGGAAAAATGAATTGTTTGCATTTAATGGCCTTGCAGTCTTGGAAAAAAGAATGATGGCTGAGGTATGTTCCATTTGTTTGAGAGGTTCCAAACCACTGCACACAATGCTTTTTACAAATGTAGCTATAAGCTTTTTCAGAACATCACATTTGATGCACATCTAAAATAGCAAAAGGAAACATGTCAAGCTTACATTGCCTTCAAATCGATTGGTTTAATACATTGTGTCTAATCTTGCTATAACATTTAAGACTGGCACTGTAGTATCAATATTCAAAAACGAAAAGGGTCAAGGACATTTCATGAATATCCCAAGTTTAGTTATTTTTCAGTCATGCATGTTAGAAACATATGCAAACAACGTACCTGCCTTTATGCAAAGTAAATGCACCTATGATAAAGTCATTATTTCTTAGACTGTTAAATCAGACCTTAGGACCGCTGCAATAATTTGTGCATGAGCCGATTCTCACATGCATTAAACATGATTTATTTTTACCATTGTTACGTTCCCCAACTAGAAAACGAAATAATGTCACTCAAACAGAAGGGGGAACTAACAAAGAGTCACTGACAACAACCAAAACAAAGCAGGTGGGGTTTTAAGAAGGATTCTGAATGACACTCATGGGAGTGTCCACTGAAAGTTGACGAGCAACAACAACTGGAACGTAAAAGTCGCCCACAAAATGTGCCTTAAAGACAGGAAGCAAACCAAAAAGTAGAGCAAACAAAAACAGGGAAGCTCAGATAGAGGAATGCTTTTTTTAGACATCAAAATGGGGAGCGGCAACTGAAGGTGTTGACCCTCCACCTCTCTCAAGACCAATTGGAGCACTGGGCCAGGGCCACCTGAGCTCTGCACAAGCACAGGTGGAACACCTTCCCACTAACAAGATGGCAAACCAGCACAGGTGGAACACATACTGACTAACGATGTGACAACCAATCAGAACGCACAGCTATACCTGCTAAAGTCCAACCCCAAAACATAAATGGAAAAACCAAAACCTGTAACACCATGGACATTTTTTTTTTCCTCTGACATACTTTCCCTATATAGGATTATCCTTATCTAAACCTAGGACACATTTACAGTATCCATTAAAAAAAAGCAAAAACCGAAGGATTATATAAACAATTCAATTTCTGCACATTCACAAACGATCACCAATATTTCATAAAGGTGGAAAACTACAGTAAATGTCAACACCGGCAAGCCAGAACTGAAAAGCATAGACTTGCACCTATGCAAGATATCAGAGTATTTGCATTCCCCTTTTTTTGCATTCCTTCCAAGCCAACCCACTTGGGAAAACAATTGAATCCTGATCTGAGAGAGAGAAACCAACGTGATGTGTGGGAAACCATGTTGAGCGGTGTTCGGGTGGCCAATTGAAGTGCTGCTTCAAACAGTGTGCTACCACATTATGTGGGAGTGTTTGCACATACTCCTCTGCATGTAAGCAATTTGCTTGCCCATTTTATCACGCCTTTTATCTTAACAAAGAAAAGGGTGCAAGAGCAAAACAAGGCAAGTGTTTTTAGTATATGCGATACAGTGCAGCTCAAGAAAAAGGTAGCTCCAACTGGTAAACAATCCTTGACCTGACTTAATTTCACAGAGAGACCACAGTAGGCTTTACAATCGGCTGCATCAGCGTTGATACTGCGAAGGATACTGTGCTGATTCTGTACCCAGGCTGCAGAGTTATCTCTATCTGAATATTACCTCTTAGCCATTAGCAGCTGTATATTAGCGTTGATCATTAAAAAACAGTGCCTAACTCGATCTCTCAGAGTCAACAGACTGACATGGTATTTTGCCCGAGTCAACAGACTCTGCCATGGCATTTTGAAGTGGCATTCGCACTCCCTCCGCTGCCCTTCTCCCTCTTCGCTATTAATTACAACCACTGGGGTTAAATGATCTGGCATCACGGCAGTGATTTAATTCATTGTTAACCTTTTTCACTTTGTAGCTCATCGCTTTAATGACTAGCGGTGGTGGGTGGACCTGTTGGAGCCAGCCCATAGACAAATCATGATTCGTGTTCATTATTTCAAAACACACAAGTCTCCTCTGCATAGGCCAGTACATATAGGGTACGATTACACAAGGTCACTGTTAATATTTGACTTGGAGCCGAGACACGCAATCTCACACAGCCACATACGTTATGGCCCTGTCGCCATAGTATATGAAACATATCATTTGCATCCAACGCTTGGGAAAAGGCTTTAAAAGGTTTGTAAATAATGTTACCATACTCTAATATGAAGAACATACATTGTGAAACATAGCCTAGTGTGGAATTGTCCCAATTGTACATTCCAGATGTCATACAGTACATGTACTCCATATGCACAGGATTTATTTATGAATCTGAAAACATTCAAACTGGGCTTCTACCAGGCTAATAAGAACAAGGGAGTATTGGTAAACTGTTGTCATGGGTGATACGTCACTCTTTATTTAGTTCAGCAGCTGGCGTGTTACAGTCAGCAAGAGATCTGCATCTAAACTGACAGTCTAAATGACGTGTAAGTTATTAAATACCATAATCTCCATTCCTCAGTCTCACAGCAGAGCAATGTGGTGGCTAAATGCATCTAGATATTTTGCTAAGTAGCCACATTCACTTAAACTGACACACGTGTCGCATCTCTTCACTGTTTAGTACTTCAACGCATTCCCACAGAAATGGAGAGTAAAATGAGAGTAATCTCAGATCAGGTGAAAACTCAAATGTCCCCCTGGCACAAACCACTATTTTGTACTCAGTTATATTGTAGAACTCTCAAATTCAAATCTGGACATCAAAAGTCAGTTCCCACTGCTTTTTCCCTCCCTTATCAGGGACTGATTAAGACCTGGGACACCAGGTGCATGCAATTAATTATCAGGTAGAAACCAGCAGTACTCCAGACCTCTATGGTAGGAATTGAATACCCCTGTTGTAGACTATCAAAGTCTGATTGTAAAACCTTTGATTATTTATTGCCATCTGTTTATGACATTGATGTTCAAATGTATGTGGTTTTCCTGTTGACATTTTCTATCCAAATATTGTAAACTGACTAGGTGACTACATACAGTTGAAGCCGGAAATTTACATACACTTAGGTTGGAGTCATTAAAACTAATTTGTCAACCACTCCACACATTTTTTGTTAACCTCTTCAACCTATGGGGGCGCTATGTCATTATTGGATAAAAAGACGTGCCCGTTTTAAGCGCAATATTTTGTCACGAAAAGATGCTCGACTATGCATGGAAATGACAGCCTTGGAAAGACAAAACTCTTGACGTTTCCAAAACTGCAAAGATATTATCTGTGAGTGCCCCAGAACTAATGCTACAGGCGAAACCAAGATGAAGTTTCATACAGGAAATGCCCCAGATTCTGAAGGCGCTGTGTTCCAATGTCTCCTTATATGGCTGTGAATGCGCCAGGAATGAGCCTGCCCTGTGTGTCGTTTCTCCAAGGTGTCTGCAGCATTGTGACGTGTTTGTAGGCATATCATTGGAAGATTGACCATAAGAGACTACATTTACCTGGTGTCCCGCCCGGTGTCCTGTGTCGAAATTATTGCGTAATCTGTAGGTCCATGCGCGTTCCATTTCTTCAGAAGAGAAAGTCAACTGCCACGATGGATTTGATTGTCGATAGATATGTGGAAAACACCTTGAGGACTTAATATTATTTTTTATTTTTTTCCTTACCCAAACGTGATGAACAAAACGGAGCGATTAGTCGACACAAATAATATTTTTTGTAAAAACGGAACATTTGCTATCTAACTGAGAGTCTCCTCATTGAAAACATCTGAAGTTCTTCAAAGGTAAATGATTTTATTTGAATTATTTTCTGGTTTTTGTGGTAATGTTGCATGCTGAAAGAGAGGCATAATCCTATACTAGGCTATCAATACTGTTACACAAATGCTTGTTTTGCAATGGTTGAGAAGCATATTTTGAAAATCTGAGATGACAGTGTTGTTAACAAAAGGCTAAGCTTGAGAGCAAATAGATTAATTTCATTTCATTTGCGATTTTCATGGATAGTTAACGTTGCGTTATGGTAATGAGCTTGAGGCTGTAGTCACAATACCGGATCCGGGATGGCTCGACGCAAGAAGTTAACAAAATATAGTTTTGGCAAGTCGGTGAGGACATCTACTTCGTGCATGACACAATTAATTTTTCCAACAATTGTTTACAGACAGATTATTTCACTTATAATTCACTGTATCACAATTCCAGTGGGTCAGAAGTTTACATACACTAAATTGACTGTGGCTTTAAACAGCTTGGAAAATTCCAGAAAATGATGTCATGGCTTTGAGGTAATTTGAGTTCATTGGAGGTGTACCTGTGGATGTATTCCAAGGCCTACCTTTAAACTCACTGCCTCTTTCCTTGACATCATGGGAAAATCAAAAGAAATTAGCCAAGACCTCAGAAAAAATATTGTAGACCTCCACAAGTCTGGTTCATCCTTGGGAGCAATTTCCAAACCCCTGACGGTACAACGTTCATCTGTACAAACAATAGTACGCAAGTATAAATACCTGTGTTCTACCTTTCACCCAGGACAACGGAATGGTTCCCAGCCAGCGACCCAAAAAAACGACTTCGTAAAAGGGGGAAACGGAGCGGTCTTCTGGTCAGACTCCGGAGACGGGCACATCGTGCACCACTCCCTAGCATTCTTCTCGCCAATGTCCAGTCTCTTGACAACAAGGTTGATGAAATCCGAGCAAGGGTAGCATTCCAGAGGGACATCAGAGACTGTAACGTTCTTTGCTTCACGGAAACATGGCTCACTGGAGAGACGCTATCGGAATCGGTGCAGCCAGCTGGTTTCTCCACGCATCGCGCAGACAGAAACAAACATCTTTCTGGTAAGAAGAGGGGCGGGGGCGTATGCTTCATGGTTAACGTGACGTGGTGTGATCATAACAACATACATGTACTCAAGTCCTTCTGTTCACCTGATTTAGAATTCCTCACAATCAAATGTCGACCGCATTATCTACCAAGGGAATTCTCTTCGATTATAATCACAGCCGTATATATTCCCCCCCAAGCAGACACATCGATGGCTCTGAACGAACTTTATTTGACTCTTTGCAAACTGGAATCCATTTATCCGGAGGCTGCATTCATTGTAGCTGGGGATTTTAACAAGGCTAATCTGAAAACAAGACTCCCTATATTTTATCAGCATATCGATTGCGCAACCAGGGCTGGAAAAACCTTGGATCACTGCTATTCTAACTTCCGCGACGCATATAAGGCCCTGCCCCGCCCTCCTTTCGGAAAAGCTGACCACGACTCCATTTTGTTGATCCCTGCCTACAGACAGAAACTAAAACAAGAAGCTCCCGCGCTGAGGTCTGTTCAACGCTGGTCCGACCAATCTGATTCCACACTCCAAGAATGCTTCCATCACGTGGACTGGGATATGTTTCGTATTGCGTCAGACAACAACATTGATGAATAGGCTGATTCGGTGAGTGAGTTCATTAGAACGTGCGTTGAAGATGTCGTTCCCATAGTAACGATTAAAACATTCCCAAACCAGAAACCGTGGATTGATGGCAGCATTCGCGTGAAACTGAAAGCCCGAACCACTGCTTTTAATCAGGGCAAGGTGACCGGAAACATGACCGAATACAAACAGTGTAACTACTCCCTCCGCAAGGCAATCAAACAAGCTAAGCGTCATTATAGAGACAAAGTAGAATCTCAATTCAACGGCTCAGACACAAGAGGTATGTGGCAGGGTCTACAGTCAATCACGGATTACAAAAAGAAAACCAGCCCAGTCACTGACCAGGATGTCTTGCTCCCAGGCAGACTAAATAACTTTTTTGCCCGCTTTGAGGACAATACAGTGCCACTGACACGGCTCACAACTAAAACATGCGGACTCTCCTTCACTGCAGCCGACGTGAGGAAAACATTTAAACGTGTCAACCCTCGCAAGGCTGCAGGCCCAGATGGCATCCCCAGCCGCGCCCTCAGAGAATGCGCAGACCAGCTGGCTGGTGTGTTTATGGACATATTCAATCAATCCCTATCCCAGTCTGTTGTTCCCACATGCTTCAAGAGGGCCACCATTGTTCCTGTTCCCAAGAAAGCTAAGGTAACTGAGCTAAACGACTACCGCCCCATAGCACTCACTTCCGTCATCATGAAGTGCTTTGAGAGACTAGTCAAGGACCATATCACCTCCACCCTACCTGACACCCTAGACCCACTCCAATTTGCTTACCGCCCAAATAAGTCCACAGACGATGCAATCTCAACCACACTGCACACTGCCCTAACCCATCTGGACAAGAGGAATACCTATGTGAGAATGCTGTTCATCGACTACAGCTCGGCATTTAACACCATAGTGCCCTCCAAGCTCGTCATCAAGCTCGAGACCCTGGGTCTCGACCCCGCCCTGTGCAACTGGGTACTGGACTTCCTGACGGGCCGCCCCAGGTGGTGAGGGTAGGCAACAACATTTCCACCCCGCTGATCCACAACACTGGGGACCCACAAGGGTGCGTTCTGAGCCCTCTCCTGTACTCCCTGTTCACCCACGACTGCGTGGCCACGCACGCCTCCAACTCAATCATCAAGTTTGCGGACGACACAACAGTGGTAGGCTTGATTACCAACAACGACGAGACGGCCTACAGGGAGGAGGTGAGGGCCCTCGGAGTGTGGTGTCAGGAAAATAACCTCACACTCAGCGTCAACAAAACTAAGGAGATGATTGTGGACTTCAGGAAACAGCAGAGGGAACACCCCCCTATCCACATTGATGGAACAGTAGTGGAGAGGGTAGTAAGTTTTAAGTTCCTCGGCGTACACATCACAGACAAACTGAATTGGTCCACCCACACAGACAGCATCGTGAAGAAGGCGCAGCAGCGCCTCTTCAAGCTCAGGAGGCTGAAGAAATTCAGCTTGTCACCAAAAGCACTCACAAACTTCTACAGATGCACAATCGAGAGCATCCTGTCGGGCTGTATCACCGCCTGGTACGGCAACTGCTCCGCCCACAACCGTAAGGCTCTCCAGAGGGTAGTGAGGTCTGCCCAACGCATCACCGGGGGCAAACTACCTGCCCTCCAGGACACCTACACCACCCGATGTCACAGGAAGGCCATAAAGATCATCAAGGACAACAACCACCCGAGCCACTGCCTGTTCACCCCGCTATCATCTAGAAGGTGAGGTCAGTACAGGTGCATCAAAGCTGGGACCGAGAGACTGAAAAACAGCTTCTATCTCAAGGCCATCAGACTGTTAAACAGCCACCACTAACATTGAGTGGCTGCTGCCAACACACTGACTCAACTCCAGCCACTTTAATAATGAGAATTGATGGGAAATGATGTAAAATATATCACTAGCCACTTTAAACAATGCTACCTAATATAATGTTTACATACCCTACATTATTTATCTCATATGTATATGTATATACTGTACTCTATATCATCTACTGCATCTGCATTATGTAATACATGTATCACTAGCCACTTTAACTATGCCACTTTGTTTACATACTCATCTCATATGTATATACTGCACTCAATACCATCTACTGTATCTTGCCTATGCCGCTCTGTACCATCACTCACTCGTATATCTTTATGTACATATTCTTTATCCCCTTACACTTGTGTCTATAAGGTAGTAGTTTGGAATTGTTAGCTAGATTACTTGTTGGTTATTACTGCATTGTCGGAACTAGAAGCACAAGCATTTCGCTACACTCACATTAACATCTGCTAACCATGTGTATGTGACAAATAAAATTTGATTTGATTTGGATTTGATTTGGGGACCACGCAGCCGTCATACCGCTCAGGAATGAGACGCTTTCTGTCTCCTAGAGATGAACGTATTTTGGTGCGAAAAGTGCAAATCAATCCAGAACAACAGCAAAGGACCTTGTGAAGATGCTGGATGAAACAGGTACAACAATATCTATATCCACAGTAAAACAAGTCCAATATCGACATAACCTGAAAGGCCGCTCAGCAAGGAAGAAGCCACTGCTCCAAAACCGCCATAAAAAAGACAGACTATGGTTTGCAACTGCACATGGGGACAAAGATCGTACGTTTTGGAGAAATGTCCTCTGGTCTGATGAAACAAAAATAGAACTGGGCCATAATGACCATCGTTATGTTTGGAGGAAAAAGGGGGATGCTGGCAAGCCGAAGAACACCATCCCAACCGCGAAGCACAGGGGTGGCAGCATCATGTTGTGGGGGTGCTTTGCTGTTAGAGGGACTGGTGCACTTCACAAAACAGATGGCATCATGAGGAAAGGAAATTATGTGGATATATTGAAGCAACATCTCAAGACATCAGTCAGGAAGTTAAAGCTTGGTCGCAAATGGGTCTTCCAAATGGACAATGACCCCAAGCATACTTCCAAAGTTGTGGCAATATGGCTTAAGGACAACAAAGTCAAGGTATTGGAGTGGCCATCACAAAGCCCTGACCTCAATCCTATTGAACATTTGTGGGCATTACTGAAAAAGCGTGCGCGAGCAAGGAGGCCTACAAACCTGACTCAGTTACACCAGCTCTGTTAGGAGGAATGGGCCAAAATTCACCCAACTTATTGTGGGAAGCTTGTGGAAGGCAACCCGAAACGTTTGACCCAAGTTAAATCATTTAAAGGCAATGCTACCAAATACTAATTGAGTGTATGTAAACTTCTGACCCACTGGGAATGTGATGAAAGAAATAAAATATTAAATTAATTATTCTCTCTACTATTATTCTGACATTTCACATTCTTAAAATAAAGTGGTGATCCTAACTGACCTAAGACAGGGTATTTTTTACAAGGATTAAGTGTCAGGAATTGTGAAAAAACTGTGTTTAAATGTAGTTGGCTAAGGTGTATGTAAACTTCTGACTTCAACTGTAGATAAAAAAGTGCTTGGGCATATCTGAGGTAAGTTAACCAAGTATGAGCTAAGTGGACTGAGACCATTTGGACTGTCCAACTGAGGTTTTCTGTATGGTCAGTAAAAGTTGAAGCTCTAGAAACACTAAAAAGTTCTAAATAAAATTGTGTATTAAAGTAAGATACCCGGAAATAGCTATGTAAAAGTCATATAGACAAGAAAATGCACAACACCCAACAGCATTCTTTGCGGGCACTATAAAGTTAGTGCATTTCACATTTAAGAGGACTAGAATGTGCTGAGCTGTTAAGATGCCGCTGGACTCTGGCTGCCAGACAAACTCATAAAAAGTGGCACCTCTTTGCGATGTGACATCCTTTAGTTCCTGTGAGGCTGTTCGATTCGGAACCCTTATGTCATTGCCAAGGGGGTAAATTTCTGGTCGGACAGATCCATTAAAAATGCAGCGCACTACCTTATAAAATAAGACAGAGGGGACAACACTGTGACTATCTAACTGCATCATAAAGTCTGGGGAGGGAGGGGGGTAATCCCAAATCATGTCACACTCATTCCATTAAAAATCCCTGATATGATTCTAGCCCTAAAGTGATTCTCTCGGGTGTCACACAGGTGTTTGTTATCCCGGTAATTACAACTAATTGTCAAACCTTGACATTATCAACATGTTAATTCATGTTATGCCATGGAAGACTCATCATCATGAGTATTGACAGAGGAATATCAGTGTCCAATGAAACAATCACCACGGTCGAATTGCATTATTTGAATGGGACCATCAACTGTTAATGAACTACAGAAGAGGTTTGATTGAAAAGTCATGTTTGAATAGACACTGCGGATGGTTGAGAATGGGTGGGTGTTCGTGTGTGTGGGGGGGGTGTATACACTGTAGTGTGAATACTTTCCTTCGTTGACCCCAAAATTAGGTCATAATGGACATTATGGGACTGAACAACAGAACATTGTGGGGTACTTTGTCCTGATTTAGGTTGGACAATTTGCCAGTCCCACCATGATATAAGCTTGTTGAAATGTTCCCAAAACAACATTGTGTGAATGGAAATTGAAAGAATATTTCAAAAACACTGCCTGAATGCCTTGATAGCCTGGGACACAATCATCATGAAGGTGGGGAAATCTCTCTCCCTCTCTCTCTCTCTCTCTCTCTGCCTCTCTGCCTGGGCAAACAAAGTGGCCTTCGCTAAATGCACTCAGGACCTGTAAAATAATTTTCCGTTGATCGTTTTTTTTCTTCTTTCTTGACCTGCTATAACCCAAAATGACACAAACTGCTGTTATCCCAAATGGCTGTACCTAGCTACTGTTACACCAAATGAAACTGAAACTACTGTTACCTCAAATTACAATTCATGTCCTCTTACCGGACATCTAAAAAGTCAACTGTTGCCTTTCGAGCACTAAAACCAAGTGTCCAATACCAGTTTCTTTTAAATCCATAACAATTTATACAGAGGATTGTAATAACAAATAAACTACTACAGCTACTTACAAATAATAAAGCGGTTTCCTAACATATTTCCTATAAAGTGCCTTCAGAAAATATTCACACCCCTTGACTTTTTCTACATTTTGTTGTGTTACAGCCTGAATTTAAAATATATTCAATTGAGATTTTGTGTCACTGGCCATGTCTTGAGTCAAGTATTCAACCCCCATTCTTAAGGCAAGCCTAAATAATTTCAGGAGTAACAATTTGCTTAACGAGTCACATAATAAGTTGCATGGACTCATTCTGTGTGCAATAATAGTGTTTAACATGATTTTTTTTTAAGAGTACCTCATCTCTGTACCCCACACATACAATTATCTGTAAGGTCCCTCAGTCGAGCAGTGAATTTCAAACACCGATTCAACCACAAAGACCAGAGAAGTTTTCCAATGCCTCGCAAAGAAGGCAGACATGGAATATCCATTTGAGCATGGTGAAGTTATTAATTACACTTTGGATGGTCACTACAAAGATACAGGCGTCCATCTTAACTCAGTTGCCGGAGAGGAAGGAAACTTTAGAACAGTTACAGAGTTTAATGGCTGTGATAGGAGAAAACTAAGGATGGATTAACAATATTGTAGTTACTCCACAATACTAACCTATGTGACAGAGCGAAAAGAAGGAAGCCTGTACAGAATAAAAAACATTCCAAAACATGCATCCTGTATGCAATACGGCACTAAGGTAAAACTGCTAAAAAAATGTGGCTAAGAAATTAACTTTATGTCCTGAATGCATAATGTGTACATAAAGAATAATGTGCAAATAATGTACAATCCAGGTGTGCAAAGCTCTTAGACGTACACAAAAAAAGACTCATCTGTACACTTTGTCATTATGGGGTATTCTGTGTAGATGATGAAAAAAAGTGAATCCATTTTGAATTCAGGCTGCAAAAACAAAATGTGGAATAAGTTGAGGGGTATGAATACTTTCTGAAGGCACTGTAGATCAGGGGATACGAGGGTCTGACGCTGTGGGTAAGGTGCATCGTTATCTCTGCCCCTCAGAGTATTATAGTGACAGAAAAGTCTCTGTTTGTAGTGTGTCTGCTAGCTAGCTAGCTCCATATAGCCAGAGTGCCCAGGCATGACTCCTCTGTTCTTCTGTCATATATTCCCCACCCCCATTTCCCTAAACTAATCAACAGCAGTAGAGTAAACAGACGCACTGCGGGCCCCAGCACGCCCCATCCACTGGCTCAGCCCCTGCTTCCCTTTCCCTCCCGCTTCACTTCCATCTCATGTCCTGTTAGATCTCTGCTGACTCCCCACTCCCTGTGCTGCTACTGCTGCAGCCCCGGTCCCTCTCCCCTTATCACAACTCCCCCAATCCCCCCCCCCCCAAAAACTGCGGAACAGAGCAGATCGACTCTCCAGCCCCCACTGTGATTAATGCAGGTGCCACTTTGTGCGGCACGGATAATGTGGAGCTGCGATAGTTTCCCCCACTCTTGCTGAGACACGACCAGATGGATAGGACAGGATGGAGGGAGGCAGGGGGAGGGAAGGGGCCATTTTCTGGCAATGCCATGTCCCGGAGACATACGGCCGGGATAAATCTTGCAGGCCTGTATGGGAGGCATGGGTGCAATAACATGGGGGATGGAAGTTTGTCCCCCCCCCCCCGGGTTGGACGGCCATCGCTCAGTGAGGTTTGGGAATGGGGATCGGTTTCCTTCCTCTCTGGTGTCATAGTGACCTCATCACACAGGGCCATATCTTCCCTGAGCTAATGGCTAGGCTACTGTACGCTCTCTGTCACTGTCTGAAGGTCAAAAGTGAGTCAGAAACAGAGATGGTTATTTCCATCAACGGGGGATGAGTGATGACTAAATTCTGGCAAAATAAATAAATAAAATCGTATTTCCTTCAATTTCAAGATATGTATCACAATTGTGATCCAAGCCACAGATACATTCTCAAACCAAAATAGATCTTAAATAGTTATTTGACAGAAGGCAAAATAAATTGTAACCCTCTCAAACAAATGATAATGTCAAAGACAACTCATTTTAAACATGCAGGCCAAGTTTGAATATTTTTGAATTAATCATTTTAGGGCTAGTCACACATCCACAGAGGGGTAGAAACGATTAATGTACAGTACCAGTCAAAGGTTTGGACACACCAACTCATTCAAGGGTTTTTATTTATTTGTACTTTTTTCTACATTGTAGAATAATAGTGAAGACATTAAAACTATGATATAATACATATGGATTCATGTAGTAACCAAAAAAGTATTAAACAAATGTTATATTTGAGATTCTAAGTAGCCACACTTCGCCTTTATGACTGCTTTGCACACTCTTGCCATTCTCTCAACCAGCTTCATGAGGTAGTCACCTGGAATGCATTTCAATTAACAGGTGTGCCTTGTTAAAAATTCATTTGTGGAATTTCTTTCCTTCTTGATGCGTTTGAGCAAATCAGTTGTGCTGTGACAAGGCAGGGGTGGTATACAGAAAATAGCCCTATACTGGCTCTCATGAGGACCCCCACAGGAAAGGAAGACCCAGAGTTACCTCTGCTGCAGAGGATAAGTTCATAAGAGTAACTAGCCTCAGAAATTGCAGCCCAAATAAATGCTTCACAGAGTTCAACAGACACATCTCAATATTAACTGTTCAGAGGAGACTGTGTGAATCAGGCCTTCATGTTCGAAATGCTGCAAAGAAACCACTACTAAAGGACACCTATAATAAGAAGAGAATTGCTTGGGCCAAGAAACACGAACAATGGACATCAGACCCGTGGAAATCTGTCCTTTGGTCTGATGACTCCAAATTTTTGATTTTTGGTTCAAACTGCCTTGTCTTTGTGAGACGCAGAGTAGGTGAACGGATGATCTCTGCACGTGTGGTTCCTACCGTGAAGCATTGAGGAGGAGGTGTGGGGGTGCTTTTCTGCTGACACTGTCTGTGATTTATTTAGAATTCAAGGCACACTTAACCAGCATGGCTACCACAGCATTCTGTGTAAGGGTTATTTCACCAAGAGTGATGGAGTGCTGTATCATATGACCTGGCCTACACAATCACCCGACCTCATCCCAATTGAGGTGGTTTGGGATGAATTGGACCACAGAGTGAAGGAAAAGCTGCCAACAAGTACTCAGCATATGTGGGAATTCCTTCAAGATTGTAGGAAAAGCATTCCAGGTGAAGCTGGTTGAGAGAATTCCAAGAGTGTGCAAAGCTGTCATCAAGACAAAGGGTGGCTACTTTGAAGAATCTAAAATCTAAAATACTTTTTTTTGGTTCCTACATGATTCCATGTGTTATTTCAGTGTTGATGTCTTCACTATTATTGTAGAAAATAGTAAAAAATAAAGAAAAACCCTTGAATGAGTAGATGTGTCCAAACTGGTACTGTTTCTCTCAGAGTTCCGATAGCGAGTGATCTAAATATCGAAACAACATTTGATGAAACAACAAAAAAAGGATTGCAAATGCTAATTGAATCAAAAAGATCCAATGATTTTTTTCCGCATTTTTTCTCGATTGCATTTTTTCTCGATACTTCATGCTCAAGGACACGGCAGCCATGTTGTCTGACAGGGCTCACATTTAAGACAATGGAGAGGTCCCTTTAGAGATGCATTACCTGGGCCCCCAGAACAATTCCACACAAAACAATGTTAGATTCCCTATTTGCAGAGCCTGGTGCCAGTGCTCTGATCTGATTGTGGTGTCACCACGCAGCCTATTCGATTGACTTATTCAATTTGAAGATGCAAGCAAAAACCTCACTCATAGGGAAGTGATCACTCTTGGTGCGGAGTGCAGTGAGGGATACATATCACCAGCGGCAGCTGGCAAATTGGGCATCCTCAAAGAACATGCACGTTTATTAGTTCACTCTGAACCCAAACTCTTTGTAATACTGCACTGCTGAAACGTAAATGGTGAATGCACAATGTTGTTTTAGTAGCTAGTGTGCTGTTAACGTCCTTATTCTAAATGATCACAAAGGATGATACAGTTGAGGACATAGGAAGGCTGCTGTATCTTGATCTCTTATCAACTATCCAACGCAGGGTCCCCATGCAGATAAGAACCATTTCAAGGTTTCTTACCATGTTGATTTATGCCGATACAGAACAAAGATTGGAGTTGATGAATTCACTTTTACAAAACAAAGGGGGGCTAGGCACTACTCATTAGCTACTGAAAAGATAAGGTGGCTGCTGTAGGCTGAGCATTGAGAGACGAAAGGCCTTATAGTGTGCTTAAAACGCAAAACAAAAACAACGAGCGCCAGAAAGTTCTTTATGGAGGGCAATACATCAAACCCTGAGCAGAGACTACCCTCAGAGCAGCCTTTTTTTTGGAGGCATGTTTCTGAAAACTAATAGTGTGGGGCTGGAGACGCATGCTAAGTGGACCGACCGACCGTCCAAGGCAAGGAGGGCAGTAACATCAGAGCCCCCGATAAACACATTCGTGGTGCCTTATTCTGTGGCTGTGTGGAGGAGGAGTACTACTTTCATCTCCAGACTTCATGGATGTCCGGTTTGAGATATTACACCTGCTGTTGCTCAGCTCCCCAGATCCACCCCTCTCAGGAACATGGCGAAGCCAGGGGGTGACCAACCCAGATGAATGCTTCTCACAGGCCACCGGTGAGTAATTACACTTTAAGGTGGGCCACACAAAGGTAATGAGTCATTCCATGATCAGGCTTGCTGGCTTCCAAACTCCCCTCGCTATGCTTGTTATTAAGTTCTCAGCATACTAAGTTCAGAAGAAATACTAAAACGTGCCGAGCATCTTATCCACAATCTGAATTCCAGATAATAGGCTCCCTTGATATGTTTTATACAGGGTCTTAGGCAATGGAGATGAGGGACTGGTTGATATCTGGCAGGTTAACGGGGTAATTGACGTGCACCTATGCTTTGGGTCAATAGGTTGAGATTTTAAGTTGAAGAGCATCTGCATCGATTTTTGCTGTCACTAAAAGAGGGGGAAGCATGGAATGGTTTTCGTGAGAATGTCATGGGTCATTTGGGTTAAGAGGGAAAGACTTGTCTCTGTCTAAGCAGCGAGGCTGGCTGCTGATGCTGCTTCTTCTCTGGGCCATGGAGATTGCCTCCGTCACTCTAAGCCTTTTCTCTCTGAGGTAATAATCTACCATAGCTGGAACATAACTGCATTTCATTAAGCACATTTACCCGCAATGTCAATCTGGACAATGTTCTCCATCGACCCTGATTTACAATTCTATATTATGTGGCCCCAATCACAAAGATTCGAAGGGTTTAGCAATTTTGACATATCAAAAACATTAAATTGGGGTTGAAGAACGCTCCCAGAAATGATGAACTACCCATTGGTGGATTTACGTAAAGAGCACATGCACATCTCAAGTTCTGGACTCATTGTGTTTTCAACAGTGGGGGTTGTCTTGTTCTGCAAGCACAGCAGATGACAATGGAGATGAGACCTCAAGGCACTTGATTTTTTTTTTTGTTGTCATGGCTCAGCATCCATCATTCATCATGTACAGTACAGTATAGTCAATAGCATGTGCTTATTTTGGCAAGTGTCACTGGGTGTAAAACGGCTTTCCCCCAGAGGAGAGTACTATAGTCGAGGGGACAGCCAGGCAGATCTAGTAACGGTGACCTTTTTCACACCCCACTGCTGCCTTCCCATCACCGCCTGCTCCTCTCAAGCAGCCTGTGAAAATGGACGTTTGGAAAAGGCCTTGACACAGCACACTGGAATTGCAGATGGACAGAAACATGGGAATAGTCTAGATTTAGCTCCTATTAGAGCCCCCCAGAACAATGATTTGATAAAAAACTAGATGAGGGAGATGGGGGGGGGCATGAAGCCAGTTGAATGTTCCTGCTATCTGATGCTGTTGAACTTGGAAGTAATACTCAGACCCCCTTTTATTCCGTGCCCCCGTATCTCCCTCCGACTCTGCATGAGAAGATAAATGAAGCACCACTTTGCATGTAACCCGGACATTTAATTAGCTGCTCTTAAATTCAGCCTGACCCTCTTTCAACTTTGATCAGCCCGGCAGTAGTAGAGATAAGGAGCTGTCACTCAGTGTTGGGCCCATGCACAGGGTTATTCAGAGCAAATAGTCTCATCTTCATCCATTCCACAGCTCCACAATGCAGTGGGAGAAATGTTCATGCCTCGGTGCAGGCTTAAAAGGTACAATGGAGAAAGAACATTTTGTGAGCTGTGTAAAATGTCACAATGTAGAACTATATGAAACATTGCTGTGTTATTTTAAGACTCTGACTGGTAGCTAGGCTACAGCACAGATAGCAGATGACTGTGGGCCAGGTCTGGCCACATCACCTGGTATATGTGGGCTGAATTTGGGCCATAATCATTTTGCTATCTGGGAACTGCTTGCTCACTTCAATGTTACACAGCAACAGACAAAGCATCGATATGGGCACTAAAAACCCCCCTTGCTCTCCTCTCCTTCACACCCTCCACAGCCCCTATCTCATAAAACTGCAATAATAGAAATACGGAACAAAGTAGTTCGATCAATCAGGCAAGAGGACTTTGGCAGGAGCAACAGTCTTTTTACTGATGGTCCCCCCCCTCCTCCTCCATCCTAAATGGTGTTTACCAATCTCTAGCAATACCATCCTTCACCACACACCACTGGAGCCAGATGTCACTGTAGCCTGGGCCGGCCAGGCCATGTCTCTTCCTTCCACTCCGCTCAGACTAGATCATTAAGACTGGCAAGGTCTCTCTCTCACCCTCTCCATTTCTCTCTATCTGTCTTTGTTTTTCCCCCTACCCCATCCCATCTCTCCTCTCTTTACGCATCTCGAGACGGTTCATTTAAGAGATCTCTCTCCCTCTCTCGTTCTCACTCTCGAAACAAACATAAACACAAGTTTCTGGAAGTCTAATTTTACGGTCAGCGACAAGCAGATCTGCAGAGATGAAGTACATGGCGCTAGATACATTTTTTAAAACATGCGGTCGAGACATATGTTGTAGAATGGGCAATAGTACATGTTTTGTAATTACAGCCTCAAAGAAACAGAAGGAATTCCAGTACGGGTTCATAAATATAAAATGTCAGAGAAAAGTTGTGAACTCGAGTCACATGATTTGGATTCGTGTTTGACTTGAGTCACACATTTGACGACTTAAGACTTATGGACAAAATTTTGACTTGAGACTGATGATATTAAATGATCTGGCCAGGTTTTGTCAGTCATTTTGTGGTCCAGAGTCTCTGTGGATTACTCTCCACACAGCTACAGACGGTAGGCGCAGCACCCTCCTTGCAAAGGACGTGCAACAGATTGGCTAGTGAAACGCACACTCTGCCCTCTGATTGGACCAGCAAACTGTCAATCAACAAAGGTCAGGTTATGTACAGCGATAGGATTGTTTGCAGCGCAAACACCAATTCGTAGGGTGAGAGGATTGTCAGAATAAATATGCAGCCCCAATAATGTTTTGGTGATCAAGAATATGAATTGTTTACCTTGCATGCTCACCAGCAATTGGGCATCAAGCAACAATTACTAGCATAGGCCTACTGGTCTTTTGGTATGTAAAAATGGTTTGAAATGTATCATTTACTTATGAAGCTTGCATTTGGAATTTGTTGTTCAAATGAATAAATTAGCCTGCTGTTGCAAAGAGCAAACATTAAGCACGTCTCTCCACTTGTGCTCTCCAAACTCTAGGCAGTGCGGCAAATCTATCTACTCCGACAATAATAATTGCCACAGTTTCATCATTCCGTCCCCTTGCCGTTTAATGCAACACTTAGACATTTCTGTTTCATGTATGACACGATACATTTTCATTGACCATTTCTTACCCTCTGAGTGGGTGAGATGTTTACGGTGAACATGAACGTTTGCAAGAATCACGAGGTAGACGTTCTGTTTATTTACAGTACCAGTCAAAAGTTTTAACACACCTACTCATTCAAGGGTTTTTCTTTATTTGTACTATTTTCTAAATTGTAGAATAATAGTGACGACATCAAAACTATGAAATAATGCACGTGTAGTAATCCAAAAAGTGTTAAACAAATCAAGATATATTTTATATTTGAGATTCTTCAAAGTAGCCACCTTTGCCTTAATGACAGCTTTGTACACTTTTGGTATTCTCTCAACCAGCTTCATGATGTAGTCACCTGGAACGCATTACAATTAACAGGTGTGCCTTGTTAAAAGTACATTTGCATTTGAGCCAATCAGTTGTGTTGTGACAAGGTAGGGGTGGTATACAGAAGATAGCCCTATTTGGTAAAAGACCAAGTCCATATTATGGCAAGAAACGCTCAAATAAGCAAAGAGAAATGACAGTCCATCATTACTTTAAGACATGTCAGTCAATCCGTAAAATGTCAAGAACTTTGAAAGTTTCTCAAGTGCTGTCGCAAAAACCATCAAGCGCTATGATGAAACTGGTTCTCATAATAAGTACCACCACAGGAAAGGAAGACCCAGGGATACTTCTGCTGCAGATTATGTTCATTAGAGTTACCAGCCTCAGAAATGGGCAATTAACTACACCTCAGAGTTCAAGTAAAAGACACATCTCAACATCAACTGTTCAGAGGAGACTGTGTGAATCAGACCTTCATGTTCGAAATGCTGCAAAGAAACCACTACTAAAGGACACCTATAATAAGAAGAGACTTGCTTGGGCCAAGAAACACAAGCAATGGACATCAGACCGGTGGAAATCTATCCTTCGGTCTGATGACTCCAAATTTGAGATTTTTAGTTGCAACTGCCGTGTCTGACGCAGAGTAGGTGAACAGATGATCTCTGCGTGTGTGGTTTTCACCGTGAAGCATGGAGGAGGAGGTGTGATGGTGTGGGGGTGCTTTGCTGGTGACACTGTCTTGATTTATTTCGAATTCAAGGCACACTTAACCAGCATGGCTACCACAGCATTCTGCAGCGATACGCCATCCCATCTGGTTTGCGCTTAGTGGGACTATCGTTTGTTTTTCGACAGGACAATGACCCAAAACACACCTCCAAGCTGCGTAAGGGCTATTTGACCAAGAAAGAGAGTGATGGAGCGCTGCATTGTCTTGAAAGCACCATCCATCTAATGTTTATCCTTCTGGTTGTGTGTAAGAGGAGCGTGCATGCCTCAGTGACCCTAGAAATAGGCAAAGTGGCCCACGCTTTGGAGTTGAATAAGATATTATTTTTCCATGTATGAATGGTGATGGAATATCAATAGGATAATAATCATTAAAACAATGGATGTGGAAATTGCCTATTACATTGTAGAACCAGTTTGTTTATTGGTTGTAATTGCCAATTGGGTAATTGTAAGTGCTGATAGGTCCTCGATATGTCCTCGATTTGTAATGCTAAAAACAGGTTCCACTACTCTAGGCTTTACAGAGCATAACACTCTCACTTCCAGCCATCAAGGAATATATCATGGCCAGCTCCAAAGGATGTCTTGAGTAATGACAGACCTGTAACGCTCATATGGGGAGAGAGCTTCTTCAAGGCTTCAATGTCTTCGATGTTATCTACCTTTTCCAGAATCAAACAGCCTGCAGCATGCCTACCTGTTTGACCGCTTTCAACAACTTCAAGCCATGTCATTCACATGGTTTGACTTAGTTTTTCACCTTTTAGCTCCTAGTGAAGCAAAGGACGTCAACGGTGCATCTCCAGTTCTGGGCAGTTTTGTTTACTTCACGTTCACATTGCAGAGGGTGTACGCTTGTCTTTTACATGGTGTATACACTGAGAGAGCGCAACGGCACAACAGTAACACAGGTCATATCCTTTCAGTGGCTTTGTAACGGATTGCTCAAGGTCAACATCCCTTAAGTTCGTAGACGTTGATGACTCGTGCATTTCAGTGTATGCATGCAAGGTCATCGCATAACAATCGCTTTCACTTCATCCTGTACTAGCCTGTACTGTATGTGTCATGTACAACACAGGCAGAGCTTGGCTAGCTGGGAACCCTAAATCAAACTGCTACTCCTCTCCTAATTTCATTTTCCGCTAGACTTGTCACAGTGTGGGACGAACCGTCGACTACACGGGGGGAGAAACACGATTCCACTGATGAAGCTAAACAACCAGGCATCTTCGCAATTGGGCCGGCAAATATTGAGACAGCTATTTAAACAACACTGATCAAACATGAGTGAAACAAACTGAATTTCAATGGGCAATAGGACAAGCGCCAGGAAGGACAACAGAAAACTCTCAGTACAGCCCAGAATGGCACACAGATGCAACACCTGGATCAGAAGCCATGTTATGTGGCACAAGCCGAGCATCTGTCTGAAAAATATGATTTTTGCCTGATAAGAAAATTGACAGTAACATTTAGGGAAATGGAATGCTGGGTGGAAGCGAATCAGTGACACACTCAGTCTCCTTGACCCTCTCCGCCGTGCCCTTTCCCACTCACTCTCTTGATGAAGTGAGAGAACTTGCACACTCTGTGACCCAAAGAACTGTGAAAAAAGGTTTATAGCGGCAGTAAAAAGCTGCTGATTACACAGCCTTACTCACAAGTCAATGACCTTATGCATTAATCCAAGCCTCTACAGGGGCCCAACTGGGATGATGACCGTGCAGCCATGCTGGGGGGACACCACACACACTCATGCACACGCACACGTCAGCTGTTTCTCATTCAAATGGTATTCTGAGGTAAAAAAAAAAAAAGTTTCTCTCAACATGCACAGCGCTCCTTCTGGCCAGCCCAGACTTCCCTCCAGTGATTCCTGGGTCCTTGATGCCCGTCTCACAATGCAATCTGTTACATAGCAGCAGACAAAAATCAGTGTGGCTTATCTCCAGCTCTCAGGTGCATGGATAAAGGCAGGAGACCTCAGCGGCAGACTGGACCGGATGAGTTCAGTGAACACACACTGCTGGAGAGATTCAACTCTACCCGGCTCTGTTTGCTGCACGGCTCACGCAGGAACGGATGGCGGAGGGAGCACCAGGTAGCACCAGGTAGCACCAGGTAGCACCAGAATGCTGTTTGGTTATTGGAGCATCACTGAGAACTGTTAAATGGTAAACAATATGAAGTGTAACCATTTTAATGAAGATGATAAACTAGCCTGAGTAAAAAAACACTCTGGTGATTTAAGATCCGGTATAAAAGTGGAGGTTTATGTACACTGGAGGGATATTTTTCAGTATCTGCAGCAGAGTGATATAAGTGCACCTCATGCAAGAATGCATATGCTATGAAATTGAAATATATCTGGGCCAAAGTCAGCTAAGTAAAATTTGGTTCCCAGTGAATTTCACAGGGCCAGTACCTCATGCTTTCTGAGCAGACTTTGTATTGTTATATTTGTATTCAGACCATGCCAATGCAGCCTGTGGGAGGACTGGGGCTACTAAAAAACATATGAAAAGCACGCTATGCAGCACATTCATTTGTATTGAAATTTCATCCACAAATACAGTATGTTCCATAAAAGAGGTTGAGTGTGTGTGTGTGTGTGTGTGTGTGTGTGTGTGTGTGTGTGTGTGTGTGTGTGTGTGTGTGTGTGTGTGTGTGTGTGTGTGTGTGTGTGTGTGTGTGTGTGTGCGCGCGCACGCGCATGCGTCTGTCTGTGTGTACTTTTGTGTGTGCGTCTGCATGTATGAGGAAAAAGTACATAAAAACACAAGATATACCAGGCAATGCATGCTGGGTGAAAAGTTCACAGGTGAGGAAGCTAGCTCTAAAAGACTTAACACCTTTCAGTGTGATCGGCTCTACATAACCATTGTTTGCCATCTGGAAGATACTGTATCTGCAGCTTTGGGGAAATTCAGATCCTCTTTGTGTCAATCTAAGCTTCCTTTGAATGTGGCTGTTTTTTCCCGGCCCAGAACAGCAGGTAGATATTGGAGAGAGCCTCTGTATGATCCGTCTGCTGCATCATATTATTGTCCTGTGAATAAAAATGGCTTGGCATAAAATCCTGATCTCCTGCTACACTCAGCTACGTAATCTGTGTGATTTTGGACAAAGTCCCCTTTCTCAAAAAAATACTTCAGAGGCAATATTGGATCTGTCTCTTCAGACTCAAAAGGGCTTTTCACACCACTGAGCCAAACCGAGCCAAGCTGTCCTGAGCGGGTTACATTGACATTTGACCCATTTAGCAGACACTTTTATCCAGAGCAACTAGAGTCAAGTGCCTTGCTCAAGGGGCACATTGACAGATTTTTCATCTTGTCGGCTCAGGGATTCATACCAGCGAGCATTCGGTTACTGGCCCAACCCTCTTAACCGTTAGGCTACCTGTCACCGTCAGCGGTTGGAACCATGCTGAAAAGGAGAATGTGCAAATAACATATGCGAGGCAGCACAGTTTGGTTTTAAGTCGGCGCGGCACTGGGAAAAGAGTAATGGCTTGTTTTGGCACCGTGCTAAAACAACAAACACAAGCAGGAAGATTCCGACAGAAACAAATAAAGTAGGAAAAGTCAAGAAGGAGAGTATCTCTAGCGCATACTGATGGTACAGTACATCTCACCCATGTTTCAACTCTGTAAAAACTGTGCTACCTTAAAAACAAATAAGTTCCTTCCCTCAGGCACTTTAGAGGTGGTGCAACAGTATATTAGTCCTCCCATCCCTCCCATGCAGCTTGCTTGCAAGTCTCACGTAAACAAGAGAGCTCCTTCTTCCTAAAACATCTTCAAATAGTTTCCTGTTACCAGGTAAGGTCCTGTCTGCGGTCCGATCTTTCTTAATTCCCCATCCTTGAAAAATGTCATGTCTGCAGCACAATTTACTGCATCAAAAGCAGCCTGGCTCTTTCTCTCAACTCCCTCTGACGCAATCATACATACAGTGCTTTTGGGAAAGTCTTGGGAAAGTCTTCGTCACATTTTGTGACGTTACAGTCTTATTCTAAAATAGATTTTTTTTTAAAATCCCCTCATCACTCTACACACATTATCTCATAAAAAAGTATTCTGACCCTTTACTCAGTACTTTGTTGAAGCACCTTTGGTAGCAATTAAAGCCTTGAGTCTTCTTGGGTATGACACTACAAGTTTGGCACATCTGTAATTTGGGGAATTTCTCCCATTCTTCTTTGCCAATCCTCTTTCCCAATCCTCCTTTGTCAGGTTGGATGGGGAGCGTCGCTGCACAGCTATTTTCAGGTCACTCCAGAGATGTTCGATCGGGTTGAAGTCTGGGCTCTGGCTGGGCCACTCAAGGAAATTCTGAGACTTGTCCCGAAGCCACTACTGTGTTGTCTTGGGTGTGTGCTTAGGGTCGTTGTCTTGTTGGAAGGTGAACCTTCACCCCAGTCTGAGGTCCTGAGCACTCATGAGCAGGTTTTCATCAAAGATCTCTCTGTACTTTGCTCCTTTCATCTTTCCCTTGATCCTGACTGGTCTCCCAGTCCCTACTGCTGAAAACCATCCCCACAGCATGATGCTGCCACCACTATGCTTCACCGTAGGGATGGTGGCAGGTTTCCTCCAGGTGTGATGCTTGGCATTCAGGCCAAAGAGTTCAATCTTGGTTACATCAGACCAGAGAATCTTGTTTCTCATGGTCAGAGTCCGTTAGGTGCCTTTTGGCAAACTCCAAGCGGACTGTCATGTTACTTTTACTGAGGAGGGGTTTCTGTCTCGCCACTCTACCATAAAGGCCTGATTGGTGGAGTGCCGCAAAGATGGTTGTCCTTCTGGAAGGTTCTCGCATCTCCACAGAGGAATTCTGGAGCTCGGTCAGAGTGACCATCGGGTTCATGGTCACCTCCCTGACCAAGACACTTCTCCCCCGATTGCTCAGTTTGGCCAGGTGGCCAGCTCTAGGAAGGGTCTTGGAGGTTCCAAATTTAAGAATGGAGGACACTGTGTTCTTGGGAACCTTCAATGCTGCAGACATTTTTTAGTACGATTCCCCAGATCTGTGCCTCGACACAATACTGTCTCGGAGCTCTACGGACAATTCCTTTGACCTCCATGGCTTGGTTTTCGCTCTGACATGCAATGTCAACTGTGGGATCTTATATACAGAGGTGTGTGCCTTTCCGAATCATGTCCAATCAATTAAATTTACCACAGGTGGATTCCAATGAAGTTCTAGAAACATCTCAAGGATGATCTATGGAAACTGAATGTAAACACGTTTTTTTGTTTTGATCTTTTAATACATTTGCAAAAATGTCTAAACTTGTTTTTGCTTCGTCATTATGGGGCATTGTGTCTATATTGATGAGGAACATGTTTTATTTAATCCATTTTAGAATAAGACTAACAGAACAAAGTCGAAAAACTGAAGGGGTCTGAATACTTTCCAAATGCATTATATTCAATGGGGAGTAATGGCCAGCCATAATGTAGCCCACTGTACTACACTAGACAAACAACAGTGGGACTTGACACTCCCTCTGTTGCTCCTCTACGCTTCTCCACTCCTGGGCCAAAGCCTTATCGAGGAGAGCAGGTGAGTAGCGGCTGATTACGAGACATCACGTACCTTTGATCTCTGGAGGCGTAAAGGCTCTAATCCATCTTGAAGCGGCACAGGAAGCAGATGGCGTTAAGGTAAGGTGCCCACTTAGCTCCTACACGGCTCTCCGCATCCCAAACACCACCCTCACCACTCTGCTCGGTCTCACTGCTGCTGACACGCTGCAAGACACAGGGGACAACCCAGGGATAAACAGTCTGGCTCTGACTAAACATCACTTTAGAAGCGGTAGTCCTCCATGTCACAATATCAACTGTATGTCCTCATAATATCCTCATAACATACAACGGCTGGGTCTAATCCTGAAAGCTGATTGGTTAAAAACGCATTTCAGCCAGTGTCTTTTCCACAAGTTACCACCGGCTAAATATATGACATTAAAATGCCTATTTACTCTGTTCCATCTGAAAGCCAATCCACTGTCTCATCAGTCCAGCCAGGCAATTTTATAAACTTGATCTTCACTACAAAGACATTATCTCACATTTCTTTTCGACTAACATTTAGTTTTCAACACTGGAGATTTGTATAAACCTTGCTGTCTGTCTCTCCCACATTTGCAACATTGTTTCAATACTCAAATTCGATCTCCAGCTGTCCCATAGTAATGAACGTGTCGGGAGTCGGGGACAAGACAGACAGACAGGCAGGCAGCGTTTCTCAGCCAATCGAAATCAAGAATCAGCTGGCATCGTTTTTTTATGGCTATACAGTAGGTAGAATATTTGAAAACTACAACGTCCCACAGTCCATTCTTGATTTGATGTCTCTCGTGCTTGATAGGATTTCTCTCTAGAGAAATGATTTGTTGAGTTCACAAAAAATGTACTAAATGGAATTAAAGTAATTGAACCAACATCAGAAACAACATTTCAGCACTAGCCTCTGTGCATTTCCTGGATAACTTTGAAAGTCATATTCATTCTAAACTAAACTACCCTAAACTATCATTCCCCAAACTAACTAAACTATCATTCTAAACTACCTGCCCTCCAAGACACCTACACCACCTGATGTCACAGGAAGGCCAAAAAGATCATCAAGGACAACAACCACCCGAGCCACTGCCTGTTCACCCCGCTATCATCCAGAAGGCAAGGTCAGTACAGGTGCATCAAAGCTGGGACCGAGAGACTGAAAAACAGCTTCTATCTCAAGGCCATCGGACTGTTAAACAGCCATCACCAACATTGAGTGGCTGCTGCCAACATACTGACTCAAATTTCTAGACAATCATTTTTAATAACTACAAATTGGATGTAAAAAATGTATCAGTCACTTTCAACAATGCCACTTTATATAATGTTTACATACCCTACATTACTCATCTCATATGTAAATACTGTACTCTATACCATCTACTGCATCTTGCCTATCCCGTTCGGCCATCGCTCATCCATATATTTATATGTACATATTCTTATACATTCCTTTACACTTGTGTGTGTATAAGGTAGTTGTTATGAAATTGTTAAATTACTTGTTAGATATTACTGCACTGTCGGAACTAGAAGCACAAGAATTTCGCTACACTCGCATTAACATCTGCTAACCATGTGTATGTGACCAATAACATTTGATTTGATTTGAAGAAAACTACGCCACAATATTGCAAACAAATTTTACGGCAAATGAGAAAGTAAATATAATTTACAAGACGGCATTAATCGAATGTCATTGCATTTAAATAGCGATGACATTATTCAAATTCCTTAGAGAGGGACCTAATCACATAGCACTGTGGCAAAAACAAAAAATAACTTGTGGAACCTCGACACAGCAACACCTGTGGCGTCTTCCTACATGCCTCCTTGATTAACTCTGGACTCCACTGAGAAATGACATTCCCCGGTTTACTGATTATACCCTCTTCCTTTAGAAACGTCAAAGCACGTTCAGAAGGAAGGCGTGCACAGTATTATGCCTTCAGTAGGACTATAGGAAACATGTCAAACTGATAAATATTATATATTGTAGTTTAAGCCAAGGCTCTCCATCCCTGTTCCTGGAGAGCTACATTTCATGTAGGTTTTCGCTTCAACCCTATTTTAACCAACTTTAAGATAACTTTAACTAACTAAGATTAAGCTTATCAACCAGCTAATTATTAGAACCAGGTGATTACGTTTGGCGCAAAAACGTACAGGATGGTAGCCAGGGCCGGCCCTGGACGTTCTGCCGCCCTAGGTGAAATAAAAAACTGCCACCCCCCTCCTATCCCGGCTAAACAATGTACAGCAGGTGGTCGACTATAGGTTTTCCTCAGCTAAAAATCGCAGGAACAGAACATAATATCAGCCCAATTCATAGACTTATACTACAAATTAAACACAATGTTTAATTTTACATCTGGTTACTTGTCCTTTGTATAACCCAACAACAGAAGTGCTTCCTTAAAAGCTGCCTGGGTTTAAACAAACATCTTATCTTTTCAGAAAGTGTAAAAGCTCAATTCATAGGGACAGAACAACAAAGTCCATTTAAAAAAAGAAAATCTCTTCGAATAATATAGGTTGCTGCTCAGCTTCCGAATGTCATAGAGAGGAATCAATCTATCCCCATAAACATCGAAGTCACGTCTTTCGCGGGCATTTTAATGCTCGTTTCTACCATAAGGAACGCTTTATATAATCTGAACACCTTTTACGTATTTATTTGAAAATATAAAGCAAACAACAGATATCCTTTTTGTCCTTTTCTTTAACAAAGGTTATTTGATACCATCACTCAATGCAAGCCCTGATTTTAACCAAGCACACCAAGCACACCAAGCCCTTCCCAGACACGGAGGCATTTGAGGAGTGCATTCGACAGTATTTGAGGATTTGGCTATACGGACATCTATGGATAACATAATTGTGTCTGTCAAACAGGTAGGTTTTACCACTTATTTTCTGGAATATGAAGAATAGGCTCCAATTATATATGTTATTCTATGATTATGCCCATATAGGAGGTCCTGTACCGGGCAGAAGATAATTTTACTTTAATCCCTGCATCGGAGAGTTACAATATTGCAATCACTCTGCATCACAACTGCTTACAGTAGGTAACCGATCGCTGCAGCTGTACATAGTCCATCTGTAAATAGCGCACCCAATCTACCTACCTCATCCCCATACTGTTTTTTTAAAATGTACTTTTCTGCTCTTTTGCACACCCGTATCTCTACTTGCAAATCATCATCTGCTCATTTATCACTTGTGTTAATCTGCTAAATTGTAATTATTCGCTCCTATGGCCTATTTTTTGCCTACCTCCTCATGCCTTTTGCACACACTGTATATAGACTTTCTTTTTTCTACTGTGTCATTGACAAGTTTACTGTGTTATTGGCTTGTTTATTGTTTACTCCATGTGTAACTCTGTGTTATTGTCTGTGTCACACTGCTTTGCTTTATCTTGGCCAGGTCGCAGTTGCAAATGAGAACTTGTTCTCAACTAGCCTACCTGGTTAAATTAAGGTGAAATAAACAAATAAAATAGTAGGAAAACAAGTTTCTTACTAATAATATGCCACCTGTTATCACACATGGCACGACCCCACAATTGTTACAATTACAATAAAATAACACTTATTTAAGATACTTAACATATCATTTCATATTCCTGTAGAACTGTAAAAAAAAGAGTGATCATTTGAGCTTTGGAATCAAGTGCTTTCATAAATGCATGGTAGGCCCCATTTCGCTGGAGAAGTGTAAAATAAGCATTATGTCAATTACCCAGCCTTCATGAATTTTGTTTGTTTACATATTGAATTTGATTGCCCAACATCAGTTTCAGCATTTATTTATTTCGTGGCCCGCCTAGAGGGTTCTCTTTCCTTTGCAGTGGTGCTGCATTGCAGTCAGCAACGTTTTCTCTCGGTGGCTGTCCATGGTCCTGAAATCAAATCATCTGAGACAGAGAGAGATAGAGGGGGATGTAGTCTAATTAAATAAATAAAAATACAAAGTAAACACTTGATAGATAATTGAGTAATCTAACAAATTACTCGGTTATAGAATTAATGCGAGTGTATGATCAACGCTTACCTTTTATTCAAAGTTGACTCGCCTGGCCTTCCTGGCAGCAAAAGCTTGCACTGCTTGTTGGAGGTTGATTTCGTAAGACAACTCGTGCTCAATTGATACGGTGGAGAGTCCATTGGGTCTCTCTTGACTCATAGTAGAGCGCAGGTAGATTTTGATGAGTTTGAACATGGAGAATGTGCGTTCTCAACTTACCACTGTCACTGGGAGTGTGAGAAGAGCTCTCAGCGGAAGCAAAGGCACTGGGATACAAGGAGGCCATTTGATGTCTGAATATGTACTCCAGTGCGTCAAGTGGTTTTGCCTCACTGTCCAGTCTCCTGCTCATCACTTCGATGTCCCTGGAATCCCATAAGTAAGGTAACAATTCCTGACATTTAATCAGAGTAAAGGTTCCCTGTCTTAGGTCAGTTAGGATCACCACTTTATTTTAAGAATGTGAAATGTCAGAATAATAGTAGAGAGTGATTTATTTCAGCTTTTATTTCTTTCATCACATTCCCAGTGGGTCAGAAGTTTACATACACTCAATTAGTATTTGGTAACATTGCCTTTACATTTTATAACTTGGGTCAAACTTTTCGGGTAGCCTTCCACAAGTGTCCCACAATAAGTTGGGTGAATTTTGGCCCATTCCTCCTGACAGAGCTGGTGTACCTGAGTCAGGTTTGTAGACCTCCTTGATCACACATGCTTTTTCAATTCTACCCACAAATGTTCTATAGGATTGAGGTCAAGTATTTGTGATGGCTACTCCAATACCTTGACTTTGTTGTCCTTAAGCCATTTTGCCACAACTTTGGAAGTATGCTTGGGGTCATTGTCCATTTGGAAGACCCACTTGTGACCAAGCTCTAACTTCCTGACTGATGTCTTGATGTCTTCAATAAATATATCCACAACATTTTCCTGCCTCGTGATGCCATCTATTTTGTGAAGTGCACCAGTCCCTCCTGCAGCAAAGCACCCCCACAACAAGGTGCTGCCACCCCTGTGCTTCACGTTTGGGATGGTGTTCTTCGGCTTGCAAGCCTGCCCCTTTTTCCTCCAAACATAACGATGGTCATTATGGCCCAACAGTTCTATTTTTGTTTAATCAGACCAGAGGACAAAAAGTATGATTTTTGTCCCCATGTACAGTTGCACACCACAGTCTGGCTTTTATGGCAGTTTTGGAGCAGTGGCTTCTTCCTTACTGAGCGGCCTTTCAGGTTATGTCGATATAGGACTTGTTTGACTGTGGATATAGATACTTTGTACCTGTTTCCTCCAGCATCTTCACAAGGTCTTTAGCTGTTGTTCTGGGATTGATTTGCACTATTTGCACCAAAGTACGTTTATCTCTAGGAGACAGAATGTGTCTCCATCCTGACCGGTCTGACGGCTGCGTGGTCCCATGGTGTTTATACTTGCGTACTATTGTTTGTACAGATGAATGTGGTACCTTCAGGGGTTTGAAAATTGCTCCCAAGGATGAACCAGAGTTGTGGAGGTCTACAATATTTTTTCTGAGGTCTTGGATTTTTTTATTTTCCCATGATGGCAACCAAAGAGGCACTGCGTTTGAAGGTAGGCCTTGAAATACATCCACAGGTACACCTCCAATTGATACAAAATTATGTCAATTAGCCAGAACCTTCTAAAGCCATGACATAATTTTCTGGAATTTTCCAAGCTGTTTAAAGGCACAGTCAACTTAGCATACGTAAACTTCTGACCCACTGGAATTGTGATACAGTGAATAATAGTTCTGCAGGCTCTAGTTTTGCCTAATCTTGATTATTGTCTGGTCGTGTGGTCCAGTGCTGCAAGGAAAGACCTTGTTAAGCTGCAGCTGGCCCAGGACCGAGTGTCACATCTTGCTCTTCATTGTAGTCAGAGGGCTGATATAAATACTATGCATGCCAGTCTCTCTTGGCTAAGAGTTGAGGAGAGACTGACTGCATCACTTCTTCTTTTATAAGAAACATTCATGTGTTGAAAATTCCAAATAGTTTGCATAGTGAACTTAACACCCAGCTCTGGCACACACACTTACCCCACCATACATGCCACCAGGGGTCTTTTCACAGTCCACAAATTCAAGAAAGCGTACAGTATTTTATAGAGCAATTATTGCATGGAACTCCATCCATCTCATATTGCTCAAATAAACAGCAAACTTGGTTTAAAAAAAACAGATAAAGCAACACCTCACGGTACAACGCCTCTCCCCTCTCCCATCTCATGGTGCTGAGGGGTTTCACTGTGAGTCCACCTTTTACATGCTCTTTCAGCAGGTCCCAGCGGTGTGTAGATCTGGAAAAAAATGTATAAATCTGTTGGATGGTGTTAAAAAACTCAGCCACCTCCAAGCAACACGATGCTGCATCAGAGAGAATATTCGCCCCTTGTCATACCCCTGCCCTCTCATGTTCATGCTGGCGATGCCATGTTTCTAGCCACCGTGTTTTTCCTAGCCACCGTGCTTCTACATCTGCATTGCTTGCTGTTTGGGGTTTTATGGCTGGGTTTCTATATTATAGCACTTTGTGACATCTGCTGATGTAAAAGGGCTTTATAAATACAGTTGATTGATTGATTGATTGATTGATGCCCGCCCGCCCCCGTTGTGTCAAGCAGTTCACTAAACTCCAGGAAGTGCTCTCTCGTGCGAACTGACCCACCATCCTTGGTTGAAACAAAACACACCACCATGGTCATCTGCTCTGTTTTGCTTTTGTCTGGTGTGCAGTCCAAAATGAAAGAAACGTATTTGGCTGCTTTTAGCTCACTGCACACTGTCTGCTGGATCTCTGCATGTCAATGATGTCCTTCTGGATTGTTTTACCAAGTTAGTGCATTTTGTCACTCCTTACATGCTCCTTCATGATTCCATCAAAGATACCCAGCATTTTCACAAACTTCAGAAAGTTCCAATTATTTGGTTCATTCAGCTGTCAGTGGTCCCACATAGCGCAATGTTCTGGGTGGCCATTACGAGTATCAGGGCCATGAGCGTCTTCAGCACCGGCTGCCAGTGGAGTCTTTCAGTCAATGGCCCGTTGGGCTTGGGCATCGATAATTTGCTTGGACACCAGCCTGATCTTCTTGACACTATCTAAGTGGTCATGCCACTTCTCATGCGAGCTGAGGAGGTGGTACAGATTATTCCAGTCCCTGGTTCCATCCCTGACCAGGGCAGATTTACACTTGTGCGAAAAAAGTTTGCAGCAAAACCAGAAGGCTGGATCATTTTGCTTGGAAAAGACAAGCCATGGAGTATCCACTCTCTCCCCGTTCTACATCTTCCTATGTACTGTGCCACTGAAAATGTGGCCCAGCCTGCACTAACATGTTCCGTAAAGATCCATTCATATACAGTACCAGTCAAAAGTTGACACACCTACTCATTCCAGGATTTTTCTTTATTTTTACTATATTCTACATGTATATAGATAGATGTATGTAGAAAAATAGTGAATACATCAACACTATGAAATAATACATATGGAATCATGTAGTAACCAAAAAAGTGTTAAACAAATCCAAATATATTCTATATTTGAGATTCTTCAAAGTAGCCACCCTTTGCCTTTGTCACATCCTGACCATATAAAGCCTTTATTTTCTATGGTGGAGTAGGTCAGGGTGTTCTAGTTTATTATTTCTATGTGTAGTCTAGTTTTTGTATTTCTATGTTGGCCTGGTATGGTTCCCCAATAAGAGGCAGCTGTTTATCGTTGTCTCTGATTGGGGATCATATTTAGGCAGGCTTTTCCCACCTGTTGTTTGTGGGATCTTGTTTTTTGTATTGTTGCTTTTGAGCCCTACAAGGCTGTACGTTTGTTTGTTTGTTTCTCTTTATTGTTTTGTTGCTGGTTCACATTTAAATAAATATGATGAACCCAAATCATGCTGCGTCTTGGTCTACCCATTTCGACGAGAGTTACAGCCTTGATGAAAGCATTGCACACTCTTGGGATTCTCTCAACCAGCTTAACCTGGAATGCTTTTCCAACAGTCTTGAAGGAGTTCCCAGATATACTGAGCACTTGTTGGCTGCTTTTCCTTCACTCTGCGGTCCAACTCATCCCAAATCATCTCAATTGGGTTGAGGTCAGATGATTGTGGAGGCCAGGTCATCTGATGCAGCACTCCATCACTCTCCTTCTTATACAGCCTGGAGGTGTGTTTTGGGTCATTATCCTGTTGAAAAACAAATGATATTCCCAATAAGCTCAAACCAGATGGGATGGCACATCGCTGCAGAATGCTGTGGTAGCCATGTTGGTTAAGTGTGCCTTGAATTCTAAATAAATCACTGACAGTGTTACCAGCAAAGCAACGCCACACCATCACACCTACTCCTCCATGATTCACAGTGGGAACCACACGTGGAGATAATCTATTCACCTGCTCTGCGTCTCACAAAGGCAAGGCGGTTTGAACCAAAAATCTGAAATTTGGACTCATCAGACCAAAGGACAGGTATCCACCAGTCTAATGTCAATTGCTCGTGTTTCTTGGAATAAGCAAGTCTCTTCTCCTCATTGGTATCCTTCAGTAGTGGTTTCTTTGCAGCAATTCGACCATGAAGGCCTGAGTCACACAGTCTCCTCTGAACAGTTGATGTTGAGATATGTCTGTTACTTGAACTCTGTGAAGCATTTATTTAGGCTGCAATTTCTGAGGCTGGTAACTCCTAATGAACTTATCCTCTGCAGCAGAGGTAACTCTGGATCTTCCTTTTCTGTGGCGGTCCTCATGAGAGCCAGTTTCATCATAACACTTGATGGTTTTTGTGACTGCACATGAAGAAACTTTCAAAGTTCTTGAAATGTTCCGGATTGACTGACCTTCATGTCTTAAAGTAATGATGGACTGTCATTTCTCTTTGCTTATTTGAGCTGTTCTTGCCATAATATGGACTTGGTCTTTTACCAAATAGGGCTATCTTCTGTATACCACCCCTACCTTGTCCAATGTCACGTATACTCTCTCTCCATTCTCTAGGTCATCAGGCTGCTGATTATCCAACACACCTGTCACCATTGTCAAGCACACCAGCGCCTCATGACACTCACCTGGACTCCATCACCTCCTTTATTATTTTCCCTATATTTGTCACTCCGCTTGGTTCTTTCCTCAGGTGTTATTGACTCTGTTTCATGTTAGTGCGTTGTTTGTGTTTCGTGTTTATTGTTTAGTTTATTTATTAAAACACTCACTCCCTGTACTTGCTTCCCGACTCTCAGCGCACTCGTTACAACTGATTGGCTTAAACGAAGGAAAGAAATTCCACAACTGAACTTTTAACATGGCACACCTGTTAATTGAAATGCATTCCTTGTGACTACCTCATGAAGCTGGTTGAAAAAATGCCAAGAGTGTGCAAAGCTGTCATCAAGGCAAAGGGTGGCTACTTTGAAGAATCTCAAATATAAAATATATTTTGATATGTTTTACACTTTTTTGGTTACTACATGATTCCATATGTGCTATTTCATAGTTTTGATGTCTTCAGTTTTATTGTACAATATAGAAAATAGTAAAAAAGGAAGAAAAATCCTTGAATGAGTAGGTGTGTCCAAACTTTTGACTGGTACTGTATTTTGGCCCCTCACCGGGATCTTTTATGATTTTTGTCTGGCAGTCGGACTTAGCAACAACACCACCACTGTCATCGGGGGACGTGGAGTGATGAATCTGAGTAGTAGGGTCTCCGCCGGCATTGTTTGGAGGTGTGGCTAGGCCTGGTGCAACCATCTGTTCTCGTCCACCCAGAGAGCTGTCATCATGGGTGGAAGTGGATGGCGGTTCGCCGGAGGAGTACACAAACTTTAAAACTGTTTAGGAAGACGATTAGTGATTAAGACAGTAGCCTAACCTAGCCATTTAATGTTAGCTAGCTACTACTAGTCGATATCATTTCAGCGAAAAGCTATAGAGATTTGAAACAAAATTAGTCTCTTAGACATTTAGACATTGTAGCAAAAAACTACCAGGAAGCGAATATATAAAAAAAAACTAATGATAAGAGTCACAATCTCTAAACCAAATAAATTCCCTGCTGAATCGTATTCAGCGTGCAGCAATATCCATCAGCCGGTGTGGAGAATGACAAGCATTCGCCGAGACTGACCCTGTTTGCTGGTTCTAGCAGCGAAGAGTACAATCATTTAAATGGCAGACACATTTGTATTAATGTTCCAAAATTGGATAATCCCATATAAACACACACACCACCATAGCTATCAAGAATAGTGGGAGTGAACTTCGATAGAAGCGGGAATGGGGTGGGGGGCCGGAACTGCAGCAACCACTATGAGCTAGTGTCTGGGTGGTGGTGGTCAGTGGTGTAGTAGCCGATCAGGGACGCCGGAGGGTGGCAGCCAATTGCAAAAATGCCGCTCCAAATTCAAGTGCCGCCGTAGGTGACTGCCTAATCTTGCCTAATGGGAGGGCCGGCCCTGATGGTAGCTCTCCGGGAACAGGGTTGGAGTGCCCTGGTCTAAGCCAATGAAACATAAAGGCAAAATAAACATGAAACACTGCTACTTCAAAAGCCTTGGCATGTATTCAGATCCTAAATACAGATCAAAGAAGGCCTGCCATTTGACTGGTATCATTTAAGACAGAGCATCCTAACCAGAGGTGTTTTTAATTCTCTTGGGGTTTTCTGTGGGTTGGATAGTGGAGAAAAAAACCCAAAAGATTGCCACTTTCAAAGCTTTTTTGTTCGGGCGGAAAGTGGTCGAATTCATCTTTAAGTAAATGCTAAAAGATTAAAGGTATCTATCTATCAAGAGACTATGTACAGTAGGCACGGTGGAGATGGATCAAATTAATATTTGAAGCGCTTTAATACAGTTTGAGGGTATGTAAGTAATAATAGGGAGAAAAAGTGAAGTGCTGACAGATCCAAAGTCTCAGTGGAAATGATATATTGGTGATAAAATGTCCTTCCAGTCTTCATAGACTGTGAAACATTGAGACAGCCCTAACAAAAATGAATTTGTTGTGGCAAACTTAATAGTGTTCCACAAAATGTTGAAAGAAATTTGCAAATGTTCATCAGTGGTGACTCTGCAGCAAACCTTAGACAACAACCATATTTATTGCCACTAGTGGCAAACAGTTTACCAGAAGCCATTTCTGGTGAACACATGAGTTCCAAGACCAGTAACCGTTGATGACCAATCACAGGGATTAGAAAAACCTGTTGGAAAATGGAAACCAAGCTAGCCATCTAGCTAAGCTACCTACCGAAGTTGTCCAGTGGAGTGTCTAACTTATTAAACTTCCTAATAAAGATTCAAATTGTGTTAGCTAATTGATGCCTAGTTAGCAATTTCATGTTTTATGGGATAGAGTGAAAGACATTTTGTTGATACCAGTTTCAATCTGTCAGCACCACTGACTGGCTAGCGCTTAGCTAGCTAGCTAATGTTAGCTATCATATTTCTGCACAAATAATGTAATAGCTAGCTAGCTAACTAATGATTTGCCTAAACACTTATTTTTAGGTGAATACATTGCTGTATTTTATTACCAATATGCATGTCAATATGCTACTGTCACTGTTCAGTAGCATGTTAGCTAGCACAACAGCAACAATATGAGGTTACTTGACATCAAAGCAAGACTTAACTTTTGCAGATGGATACCCTTCCCCTACCAGTGGTGTTGGAAGAGGCTGTATTGAGAGGAGGTTATCAACACACTGGAAAGATGTTTTTGGTACACTCATTCATAACACTTTTTTGGGGTGATAAATGAGTCTTCAAGATTGATAAGGTAAGTAAATGCATGTGTTATTATCATAAATGTAGCCCATACATTGTCTTTGTAACAATTAGATTGTTAATTGCTTTAAACGAGTAGTTCATGATCATGTGTTGTCCTTCTCGCTTTCTCGAAACAATCAGTTACAAGGCAAAAAGACAGATTGAGGACAGAGAAATATGTGTACACCAGGTCAAGACTTCTTGCATGGCTTTGAGATGTACTGTAAATTCACAATAATTCCTTTTGGAAAAATAATATGAATTGCCATATTAAGTATAACTCAAATGATGTTGTTTTTCTTCCACCCAAGCCTTACACACCTGAGTCAGGAAAAAGAGACAACTAATAGACAACTGTTTCTTGATGATGAAGTCCCCAGTCTAGATTGAATATCATAATTAGTTCATTAGTTTGAATCAATTGTGTTGAGGCTTGGCTGGAGAAAAATCTTGTCTGGCTCTAGGTGTAGAAGGTGAGTTTAATAAAGAAACGATGCAGATGAACAAACATGAGAGGCGTGATAGAAAACAATACCACCTAATGACTAAATAAAGGGGAAGTAATCACCGAAGAAATGATGACCAGGTGGGTGTAATGATGGGGAGCAGGTGTGCGTAATAATAGTTGCCAGGGCCGATGGTTAGTAGACCAGTGACCTCGAGCGCAAGAGGGATAGAGCAGGAGTAGGCGTAGGTGTAGGCAAAGGCGTGACAGTCCCAGTTTATGCTAGCTACATCATTTGTTTATATAGCATTTATACAAAGGCAGAAACATTGTTTCCTTGCTGAAACATATATAGAATGCCAGTATCAGTGAGAAGCTTAGCAACATCAAGGCAACTTTGAAACAGGTGACCCTGTTTTTCCAAAGCCAAACCCACACATTATCTGCTGAGTTATTAAGATGACAAACTAGAAAATGTTTTAAGTGATTGTTTTCAGTATTCTAATTTAGTTTTTGTTGTTTGAATTATTACAATTAAACGTCCTTTGGTTGGAAGCTATTGCTCAGTTATCACTAAGGTCAACATCCCCATAGTGTTTACATTTCTCAACATGTACATGTTGTAGTTAGATACAAATATTAAATAAACAATTTATTTGGGAAATATCCAGTCTTAGGTCTTTTCTTCATTAGCATGCTGATGACTTGAAATTGTATTGGATTTATTTTGATCTGTTAAGACATCGAATACATATTGTTTAGTATATTTAGTACATTTGTCATTTTTTTTATATAAATGTTTATTTAGCTTTCTCTGTAAAAATCAAGTTCATTTAAAGTTATATGTGATTTGGTTTATGTACACAAAACATGTCAACGTTGTTAACATACAGATTCCAAAAACCTGAAAAATTTGCATATTCATACTGAGTTCGCAGCACATTTGCAGCAAACAGTAGAATGTTCGCCACAAGTTGTTTGCCAGAAGTTCACAAGTCGCACATTTGCCGTAACAGTTAGCAACAAAACTAATTTGCATGTGACAATATGAGCTTGCTGCAAATTTATGGCAACTTGGCCAACGGTTTGCCAGAAGCCAATTTTTTTCCCCGGTGAGGGAGCTACAGAAACCAAGTTTAACCATGTTTTTTTTGGGGGCCCGACAGCTACAGACACCCAAAGGACCCCTGCACTCCTTTATTTATAGCTTACTCACCCATACTGTTGAAAAGTGTACTGTACAGCATGCTTTCAGCTCTACCCATGTTTAGTAAGCCAAGTACAGTATTACTAAATCTACCACAGCAAAAAAAGGGATTACACTTAGCCTGCCAGTGGCTCAAAGCATAGTGTGACGAAACATAAAGACAGAGGACACAAAGGGCTGAAGATGTACAGGCCAAAAGCGTCAGGACTGGCTGAGTGGAGCACATTAAAGAAGTTAAACCTCTCTACATTCTAACTCTACGTGACAAAAGGGTGTGTGAGTACAGCACAAATGATAGGCAAAGCAGTAATCTGAATGGTTGTTGGCATTGGGGGTTTAAAGGGACATTGCACTCCAAAATCGAAATGTGTCAAATTTTTCCAAACCTCCAAAGCAGTCTAATGTCTATATGAGTCCACATGCCATCTCATTGGGATGTGTAGATCGATGGCTATATGCCTCATCCCCAAATGAATAGAACATATAAGCCCCGAAACATGACATGGGGTTTACGTTTTCCATTCATTTTACACTGTGGCATAAAGCTGGATGTCAAAACAGACGGCCTGGGTCGTGAACACATCATGACATTAGACTACTTTTGAGGTCTGAAAGCATCTGATTTTGGACTGTATTGTCACTTTCAATTCATACCTCAGATTAAAGAAAACAAGCCATACACTTCTTTCATAGTGAGCAAATGGTTGAACAAACTTTCCATTTGAAAAAAGTTAGTGATGTTTGATTAGATGCAAGCAAATGTTCTTAATTTTTTTTTAAGTAAGCTCCATTTGATTAGGTTTTAACATTTGGGCTGTTTGAAGAGATTAAATCAAACTTGTTTCCACACTTCTGCCAATACACCAAGACGTATGCATGTAATTACGTTGTTGGGGAAATTCAGCAATTACTGATAAGATAAAATTGACTGCCGTTTTTGTTGACAAATATCTACTGTTAGTTTATTCATGATTTTCGTGAAGGCACCATTCCCTGGCTAGCTGCGGGGCACATTTTAAAATATACACAACTGGTGCAGTGCAAATGTTATATTAAAAGAGACCTTGCAAAATTGTGTTCATGCATTTTGGACCATCTGCACAGAGAAACCACAGGCTCGAGGCTCAGTGACTCTCTGTAAACTGATTAAAAAATATATATATATTCTCGGATGGAAAGTAAGGCTTTACATGATAGTATAACTATCCATTATAGTGCATGTAAATGTCCTCTATCCAAGTCATTTAAGAACCGTAGTGTACTCGTGCACAGTCAAGGTCTTTCCCATGAAAATAACATTGACCCTAGGGAGGAGGTGAAGTACAGGCTCCCCAGAGTATACTTTACCACCAGTCAGCAAGACAAACATGTCCTCTCTCTGTAAGGTTAGAGAAAACACAATGACAGAGAAGACCAGATTCCCAGTCTTCTCACGGACAAGTGGAACGATGAAGAATTCCGTGATACAAACAGCCAACCGACTAGATGTTCTTTTCCATTTATAAGGTTAACTTTTTAATTTCCAGGATGACTTGACGATAGCAGATCAGAATTTTTAAAATCCATATTAATAGTAACACAGCGATATCAGCGACATGTAAATGCTGTGACAGCCCATTTTTTTGGCACACGCAAGGACACGTACAAAGCTACTAAGGAATGCCTATAGAGGTTGATGTATTTTTGGATATATTGGGGATTACAGGTCGACCCTCATCTCACTATTCCTAAAAGTGTGTGTGTGTGTACAGGGAGAAATAAAGGAGGCTCTTTAAATGTGTTTTCACTGCATGATGTTGCAAAGATGATGGATTTTCATCAGGTGTTCAGTTCTTCATGGCTTCGCATGAAACCAGAAGTCTTTTCAGGCGTAAGAGTAAAATGCTCCCGTAAAAAGTTTTCAATGTGTTCTTTCTTTTTCTTTCTTTTCCAAAATCAGGTTTTTAGAAAACAGGTTTTTAGAAAAATGTTTATTTTTAGAAACAAACACAAAAAGGAAATATCACATTTACATAAGTATTTCCCTTGATCCTCACTAGTCTCCCAGTCCCTGCCACTGAAAAACATCTTCACAGCAAGTTGCTGCCAACACCATGCTTCACCGTAGGGCTGGTGCCAGGTTTCCTCCAGACATGAAGCTCTGCATTCAGGCCAAATAGTTCAATCTTGGTTTCATCAGACCAAAGAATCTTGTTTTGCATGGTCTGAGAGTCCTTTAGGTGCCTTTTGGCAAACTCCAAGCGGGCTGTCAAGTGCCTTTTACTGAGGAGGTGCTTTCGTCTGACCACTCTAACAAAAAGGCCTGATTGGTGGAGTGCTGTAGAGATGTTTGTCCTTCTGGAAGGTTCTCCCATCTCTACAGAGGAACATCAGGTTTTTGGTCACCTCCCCAACCAAGGCCCTTCTCCCCCTATTGCTCAGTTTGGCCGGGTGGCCAGCTCTAGGAAGAGTCTTGGTGGTTCCAAACGTCTTCCATTTAAGAATGATGGAGGCCCCTGTGTTCTTGAGGAACTTCAATGCTGCAGAAATGGTTCGGTACCCTTCCCCAGATCTTTGCCTCAACACAATCCTGTCTCGTACAGTAGCTCTACCGATAATTCCTTCAACCTCATTTCTTGGTTTGTGCTCTGAAATGCACTGTCAACTGTGGGACCTTACATAGACAGGAGTGTGCCTTTCCAAATCATGTTCAATCAACAAAATGTACCACAGGTGGACTCCAATCAAAGTTGTAGAAACACCTCAAGGATGATCAATGAAAACAAGATGCACCTGAGCTTAATTTAAAGTCTCACAGTAAAGGGTCTGAATGCTTATGTAAATAAGTCATTTCTGTTTTTAATTTTTAATAAAATAGCAAACATTTCTAAAAACCTGTTTTCGCTTTGTCATTATGGGATATTGTGTGTAGACTGATGAGGAAAATGCTTTCATTAACCCAGAAAGAGACTCAGCTGTAATCACTCAGGGGTGTGAAAACTTACAGTACCAGTCAAAAGTTTGGACACACATACTCATTCAAGGGTTTTTCCTTATTTTTACTATTTTCTACATTGTAGAGTAGGTGAATGGTTTCCACTGTAAAGCATGGAGGAAGAGGTGTGATGGTGTGGGGGGGGGCTTTGCTGGTGACACATTATTTAGAATTCAAGGCACACTTAACCAGCATGTCTAACACAGGATTCCGCAGCGATACGTCATCCCCATCTGGTTCGCGCTTAGTGGGACTATCATTTGTTTTTCATCAGGACAATGACCCAGCACACCTCCAGGCTGTGTAAGGACAATTTGACCAAGAAGGAGAGTGATTGGAGTGCTGCATCAGAAGACCTGGCCTCCACAATCAACCGATCTCAACCCAACTGAGATGGTTTATGATGAGTTGGACTGCAGAGTGAAGGAAAAGCAGCCAACAAGTGCTCAGCATATGTGACAACTTCAAGACTTCCAGACTGTTAGAAAAGCAATCCAGGGGCCTCCCGGGTGGTGCAGTGGTGAAGGAATTATCGGTAGAGCTACTGTACGAGACAGGATTGTGTTGAGGCAAAGTCTCTTTCATCAGAGACTCTGGGTTCGCGCCCAGGCTCTGTCGTAACCAGCCGCGACCGGGAGGTCCGTGGGGCGACGCACAATTGGGCTTGGCCGGTAGGGATGTCCTTGTCTCATCGCGCTAACCAAGGCTGCCTGGTGCGCAATGTTTCCTCCGACACATTGGTGTGGCTGGCTTCCGGGTTGGATGCGCGCTGTGTTAAGAAGCAGTGCGGCTTGGTTGGGTTGTGTATCAGAGGACGCATGACTTTCAACCTTTGTCTCTCCCGAGCCCGTACGGGAGTTGTAGCGATGAGACAAGATAGTAGCTACCAAAACAATTGGATACCACGAAATTGGGAAGAAAAAGGGGTAAATAAAAATAATAAAAAAATGTTTTTAAAGCATTCCAGGTGAAGCTGGTTGAGAGAATGCCAATCGTGTGCAAAGCTGTCATCAAGGCAGCTACTATGAAGAATCTAAAATATTTTCATTTGTTTAACACTTTTTTGGTTATGGGCTCCCGGGTGACGCAGCGGTCTAAGACACTGTGTATCAGTGCTAGAGGCGTCACTACCGACCCTGGTTCGATTCCAGGCTGAATCACAACAGGCTGTGATTGTGAGTCCCATGGGGTGGAGCACAACTGGCCAAGTGTCGTCTGGGTTTGGCCAGGGTAGGACGTTTGTAAATAAGAATTTGTTCTTAACTGACTTGCCTGGTTAAATAAAGGTTTAATAATTTTTTTAATGTGTTATTTCATAGTTTTGATGTCTTCACTATTATTCTACAATGTAGAAAATAGTACAAATAAAGAAAAACCCTTGAATGAGTAGGTGTCTAAACTGTTGACTGGTACTGGATGTAAAATTGATATTTCTGTATTTTTTCATTACATCAAATTTGTATTATGTTGAAATGTTTTTTTTTTTTAATTGAGTCTGTAGCGTAACAAAATGTGGAAAAAGGGAAATGGTCTGAATATTTTCCAAATGCACTGTATATGTAGTGCCTTCATAAAGTATTCATACACCTTGACTCATTCCACATTGGCCTCATGGTGAAATCCCTGAGTGGTTTTCTTCCACTCCATTAACTGAGTTAGGAAGGACGCCTGTATTTTTGTGGTACCTGGGTGTATTGATACACCATCCAAAGTGTAATTAATAACTTCACCATGCTCAAAGGGATATTCGTTTTTTACCCATCTACCAACAGGTGCCCTTCTTTGCGAGGCATTGGAAAACCTCCCTGGTCTTTGTGGTTGAATCTGTGTTTGAAATTCATTGCTTGACTGATGGACCTTACAGATAATTGTATGTGTGGGGTACAGAGATGAAGCAGTCATTAAAAAATCATGTTAAACACTGTAAACAGAGTGAGTCCATGCAACGTATTATGTGCTAAATGGTCTGCAGTGCTAAGTCAATAGCTAGTTATCTAGCTAAGTGGTTAGTTTCTTATAAAATCAAGCTTCTCTCTGTAAAAGCAGAGAATCCCCTCCTGGATCAAGAGCCTTGCTGTCTGATATTTGTTTTGTGTGTGCAAAAAACTGTGAGTAGCATTTTTTAGTTACTTGTATAACTTTATGAGCTGGGATTTCTGTCCTGCAAATAGTTTGTCAGAGACTGTATAACATTTTTGGAAGCTAGTTTTTGCCATGGGATTTAATGTACTGTTAGCATTGCTAATGTTCAGATTACAGAGGCTCAGTGGGGTTTGAAAACAGGGCCCCTTGTGTTCAGTACCGGTATTACCGAATATCCCAGGATGGCAGAATGTCGGTATGAAGGAATGACAATCTGAAACCCCCCCAAGCCTAACCAGACCCAAACATAGAAACATAATACACAGAGAAATACACTCACACAGACACAGACCCACACAGACACAGAATACTCTGACAAATAGACACAGAGCACAAACAAAGATACCCACGTACAGAGGCAAACAGAAAATGAGAGGAATTCATGTATGTCCCTAGCTTGGGAACAGCAGCACACCAAGACCCATAGGGACACTTATTCCTTCAACATCTGGGCTGATCAAAGTAACAGGGAGGAACACGGGTTGGCCACTCCAATCCCCAAACCCCATAGCTAAGCATCCATTGGCTTAGAACCCCATCACTTCTACAAATAGTGCTATTAGACAACATATGGTTAGGTGGGCTTTTGGCTAACAACAGCCAAGAGATCAGAGATGATTATTATCTCAGGAGCTGTCAACTCAGTGGGGGCATATCTGTCTCTGGTTGTTTGCCTTAGCATGTATGCATGACGTTTTGAAATCCAAAACCGTGCACTGATTGAAGTGTAATGTATCAGGGGGTGGTGTGTGTGAGTTTATTGGATGCAGTATAGCAATTGTTCAGGGCTTGTAAGAGCGATTCTTTTAAAAACCAATAAAGCACAAACAATATTCAAAGAGGGAGAGAGCGAGAGAGAGAAAGATATCAAGAGAGTATGGCGAGGGAGAGAACCTAGCAGAAGAGGCATACAATGTCTTGGAGAGAAGGGAACATTGGGACACTGGGCTTTCTAAAATAAAAGGACAGTCATTTATCACAGTTTAGTGGTAGGGCAGGAAGTGATTGCAATGAAGTGCCTCAGAAATGGAAGTGTTGTGATCTGGGGGGAGTGAGAGGGAGAGATGGAGGGAGAGAAAGAGGGCCCGTTGCCAGGGTCCGTTGCAGGACAGAACAGACTCATTTAGGTGTCTGCAGAGCTGAATGGCAGTAGTGCTTCCTCTATCAGTGGCTGGGGGGACGTGCCTAGCGTGTTGAGCAGTCCCTTCCTGTGGCCTGGGTCCTTAAATCAGCAGAGCCTGGCCAGGTCCAGCCAGCAGCTGCCTCACTCGCTGCCTCTCTCCCTCGCTCTCTCCTCTCTGCATCTCTCTCTGCTCATTCTCGTCCATTATTTCTATCTCTTTCCCTGCTGTCCCTCTATTTATCTAATTTTCTCTGCTCTCTTTCCACCCTCGCTCTCTCTTTCCCTCCTCTCCGTCTCTCTCTTTATCCAATGTCTACTCTCTCTCCCTCTTTCTCCCTCACTCTAGGTGAGAGGCACCAGCACCACGATCAGCTTCAGCCCCCAAAGAGAGACCCCAGCCAGATACACTGACCTTGACCCTGGCTAGAGGATCTACACTAAGTGTGTCCTTGTGCGAATCCCAAAGGTATCCTACTAAGGTATATTAGGCAAGCAACATGACTCCATGACTTTGAATCTTCCTAGGCCAGTTGGAGAACACCACCAGGTGTTCATGTACTGTAGTTTTTCATGTACATTTACAATGTAGGACCTGGTGAATAATCGCGGTCCCAGGGAACATGAATGCATAAACCATTTGAACCATGATGTGAATCGTAACTCAAAACAATGGCAGTGGGTTTGGCGAACCACATCATCACTATTGGTTGGTTCTCAGCAGTGGAAAACATTTACCATGGTAAAATACCAACTTTTAAGAATTGCTTCCAAAGTATACTTCTGTAGCAACATTTCCATCGGTTGCAGTTTGATAACCCACTGTCCAGTGGGCATATCCAAACATCCATATCAAGCAACATATTTCTACATCAAATCAAATCAAATTTGAATGGTCACATACAAATATTTAGCAGATGTTATTGCGGGTGTAGCAAGATGCTTGTGTTCCTAGCTCCAACAGTGCAGTAGTATCTAACGAGTATCCAAATCAAAAATCTCTTCATCCCATGAAGGGTGGAATGGAATTCTGATGTGTGCCTTTATCAAAGAACCCATAAACTCCATACAGTAAGCACATTTCCACAAGTGCATCTTAAAAATGCAGACAGACATAGTTACTGTACTATCTCTGTCCAACTCCCCCACCAAAGACAATTCAGAATTCAAAGAGAGTAGATATACTGTAACATCAAATCAAGTCAAAGTTTGTCACGTGCGCCGAATACAACAGGTGTAGACCTTAGAGTGAAATGCTTACTTACAGGCTCTAACCAATGGTGTGAAAAAAATACAAATAAAAAAGGTGTGTGTGTGTGTGTGTGTGTGTGTGTGTGTGTGTGTGTGTGTGTGTGTGTGTGTGTGTGTAAAGAAATAAAACAACAGTAAAAAGACATTTGAAAATAACAGTAGCAAGGCTATAAACAGACACCTGTCAGTCAGGCTTATTGAGGTAGTATGTACATGTAGGTATCGTTAAAGGTGACTATGCATATATGATGAACAGAGAGGAGCAGAAGCGTAAAAAGAGGGGTGAGCAAATTGAAATCAGTTCCCCATTTGGGTCATAATCGTCCAGTGGTAGTTCTGAAAGTGGAGCCAGAAAGTAAACTAAACGCCCACCCGAGTAAGGCATGACAGCCGGTAGCAATACATCTCATACATTTACCAGCTAAGTGTGGACAGGCAGAGATGAATGTATAAATTGCATCTATTACTGTACATTGCTCCTCTTTCATCAAATGTCTGTGCAGCATACCAAGATATAAAAAGACTGAATATCATGAAACGGCAACCTTTTGATGTGTATGACTGTAAAAATGGCAGAAATATTACAATTAGAAATTCACATACAGTTCAAATGACTTGGATGGCAGTTCTAGTGTTTAAACCTCCAGAAAAGATGGTCACAGAACAGGCCTTTGGAGTTAGTTTTTCTGAAGTCTCCTAAGGGAGGTAGCAAAAGGTTAGATAGAGAATAGAGCAATAATCTCACTCAGTTTAGCTCAACCTTTGCCAGACGGATATTTCCAGGCTGTACCTTAAGCAGTCAAACCTTTGGGAACAATCCCTGTGGCAACAAGTTATAGTCTGTCAGGACATGGACCTCTGCTGCGGTTCTCTCGCAATATTACGTTGCTAGATAAATGTCGACGAAGAGCTCACTTGACATTTTCATATGGCAGTCAAATACACGGGGTATTTCCACAAAATAAAATGCATACTAAGAACAGGGACAATTGAGGTGAATTGCTACAGAAGGATAGATACTGTATACTAATAGACCTTGTTGACAGTTTGAAATGTATAATTACAGAACTTTATGATGGATAGCTGGTCAAAACCACTTTTACGTGAATATAATTCCAAATGCTGTGAAGTAGTAGTTTATACTGTGTGGAGGTTAGAAGCCAGATTCCTAAATTGTATCTTAGCAGACTAATGTTCTCTAGCGAGGGAACCAATCCCGGGAGTGTCAAGAAGAGACATCATTAACAACTGCAGAGGACACTCAAAATTACAGTGCTAAGATAAATATCATAAGCTAGGGGTTGCCAACCGCGCGCCGTCGCCAAAGAGCAAGTAGGCCCCGACAATAAATAGCGCTTCAATTAACATTGGAGTTCATTTTTATTGTTATGAGGGAAGATATTTCATCTTCCCCCTACTTCAGCTTGTGTCATAACCACTCTTTCATTTGAAGCTCTCTGCGTGCCATAAACTAATTTATATGGTTCCTGATCATAATGAGCCAAATGCACCAGCGGCTTCATAAAGCATCGATGTGTCTACTGATTCCAGCCTGTCTCCGTTTTTTTTTTTACACCCTTCCCGGAGTTCGATTTGAGGTTTTTACATACAGTTCCCAAACCTGCTGTTAACGTCCTGGCTAATGAAAGGTAGCCTGGCTAAAGGGTGACAGGGATCGAACCAGGCGCTTGACCGTGAGACACCTGACATTGAGGAGAGCTTTCAAGGCCTAAGGTTGGGCCCTGGCCAGTGCCACCACCTGAATTTGAAGTAATTTATGAATGCATAAAAATATTGCCAATGATGTCGCCGGAGTCATTACATTGCACTGTGAAGATTCGAGAGAGGAACAGGAGAGAACGAGGAATCGGTCACAGACACACCATGTACATTGACATGTACACAAGCAGGGCAGCAGCTTTGTGCTCAAAATAAATCATTTCTCTGTCGTTATGGAAAGATCATTGTGGGCGTAATGGAAATCTTATAGTCGCTTGAAAGTGCTTGTTTCCATGTTCAACATATTTCGGGTCAAAAAAAGCTTTTTGATTAATGTTATAATAACCATCTTAATTACAATTCAGTTCCACAGACTCTAGTGAGCTTATATCATAATTTTAATTGGGATAAATGTTCATTAATTGATAAGTGTTCCCTCAATACAATCCTAATTTATTTTGTCCTTGTGTCTAGTATCTCTTAGCCTGCCCTCCTGCGAATGCTTTCATTGAGCGTATCGGATGCCTCCTTGATTCATGTGGATGAAGACGTGCAAGCTATCTGTGATCTCCATCTGACCTTGTGCTCCCTTGCTCCCCTGCTCCCCCGGTGGGATGAGAAACATTTCTACCTGCTACTAATGAACTAATTTGATTGTCTCAATTGTGTATTGCCTGACAGTAATTGATTTTCCTCCACTCGAATGTAGCCTGGACTGATGAAATACAGACAATTCGCTGCAACACTAGGGCTGGCACAATTACCGTACAACAGTGTAAACGACGGTTATAGACAAAGACCATGAAAATGAATTAACCGTCATAGCCGGTTATTTTAGCTGACTGAAGACGGGATGGCGGGACATTCGTGCAGTTGAGTCTGTTTCTGCGTTAACATGGACTTTGAACAACGGGATGAAACTTTGTTGCTCCTTGCTGAAATGTTGAATGTTCATTCAAATGATGTTAACCTATGTGGCTCATGAAATGGAATATATTATTTGGAATATCAGTTGAATCAACAAATCACAGCATATACTGATTGGTACACTTCCTGCTTTAACTTCCTGTTTACACTTCCTGCTTTGCTGCTACAGCTAATGGCTGCCAGTCCACCCGTTATGTGTTTCCACTAGCTTCTTCAGCCACAACGTCAGATTCCACAGCCACAAAGACAAAACTGGCTACAAAAAGTGCATTTTGGTCTTAATTTAAAGGCTCAGCACAGTCAAAAAGCAGTTTTTTTTATATACAGTTGAAGTCGGAAGTTTACACACTTAGGTTGGAGTCATTAAAACTCGTTTTTCAACCACTCCACAAATTTCTTGTAAACAAAATATAGTTTTGGCAAGTCGGTGAGGACGGTGAGGACATCTACATCTAAGTCATTTTTACAACAATTGTTTGCAGACAGATTATTTCACTTATAATTCACTGTATCACAATTCCAGTGGGTCAGAAGTTTACATACACTAAGTTGACTGTGCCTTTAAACAGCTTGGAAAATTCCAGAAAATTATGTCATAGCTTTAGAAGCATCTGATAGGCTAATTGACATCATTTGAGTCAATTGGAGGTCTACCTGTCGATGTATTTCAAGGCCTACCTTCAGACTCACTGCCTCTTTGCTTGACATCATGGGAAAATCAAAAGAAATCAGCCAATCAGCCCAAAATATTGTAGAACTCCACAACTCTGGTTCATCCTTGGGAGCAATTTCCAAACGCCTGAAGGTACCAAGTTCATCTGTACAAACAGTAGTACGCAAGTATAAACACCATGGGACCACGCAGCCGTCGATATCTCTCAGGAAAGAGACGCGTTCTGTCTCCTAGAGATGAACGTACATTGGTGCGAAAAGTGCAAATCAATCCAGAACAACAGCAAAGGACCTTGTGAAGATGCTGGAGGAAACGGGTACAAAAGTATTTATATCCACAGTAAAATGAGTCCTATATCGAAATAACCTGAAAGGCCGCTCAATAAGGAAGAAGCCATTGCTCCAAAACTGCCATAATAAAGCCAGATTACGGTTTGCAAATGCATATGGGGACAAAGATTGTACGTTTTGGAGAAATATCCTCTGGCCTGATGAAACAAAAATAGAACTGTTTGGCCATAATGATCATCATTATGTTTGGAGGAAAAAGTGGGATTCTTGCAAGCCAAAGAACACCATCCCAACCGTGAAGCATGGGGGTGGCAGCATCATGTTGTGGGGGTGCTTTGCTGCAGGGGGGACTGGTGCACCTCACAAAATAGATGGCATCATGAGGTAGGAAAATTATGTGGATATATTGAAGGAACATCTCAAGACATCAGTCAGGAAGTTAAAGCTTGGTCGCAAATGGGTCTTCCAAATGGACAATGACCCCAAGCATACTTCCAAAGTTGTGGCAAAATGGCTTAAGGACAACAAAGTCAAGGTATTGGAGTGGCCATCACAAGGCCCTGACCTCAATCCCATAGGAAATTTGTGGGCAGAACTGAAAAAGCGTGTGCGAGCCAGGAGGCTTACAAACATGACTCAGTTACACCAGCTCTGTCGAGGGGAATGGGCCGAAATTCACCCAACTTATTGTGGGAAGCTTGTGGAAGGCTACCCAAAACTTTTGACCGAAGTTAAACAATTTAAAGGCAATGCTACCAAATACTAATTGAGTGTATGTAAACTTCTGTCCCACCGTCGAATGTGATGAAATAAATCATGCTGAAATAAATCCTTCTATCTACTATTATTCTAGCATTTCACATTCTTAAAATAAAGTGGTGATCCTAACTGACCTAAGACAGGGATTTTTTTACAAGAGTTAAATATCAGGAATTGTGAAAGACTGAGTTTAAAGGTATTTGGCTAAGGTGTATGTAAACTTCCGACTTCAACTGTATATATATATATTTATTTATAATAACACTGTGGACTTGTGAATATTGTGATAATGATATTTTAGGGTAAGAGCTATTTGAAAAGCTGCCTGAAATTTCAGCCTGATGTGGTGGAATGGAGTTTTGGCCTGCCTGGTAAATTTGTTAATAGACCAAAAAGAAAGATGCAATGCTCTCGGAAAGTATTCAGACCCCTCGACTTTTCCCACATTTTGTTACGTTACAGCCTTAATTTAAAATTGATTCAATTGTTTCCCTCATCAATCTACACATAAATCCCATAATGACAAATCAAAAACTGGTTTAAAAAAAACTGAAACATGACATTTATATGTAAGTTTTCAGACCCTTTACTCAGTACTTTGTTGAAGAACCTTTCCCAGCAATTTACATTTACATTTACATTTAAGTCATTTAGCAGACGCTCTTATCCAGAGCGACTTACAAATTGGTGCGTTCACCTTAAGACATCCAGTGGAACAGCCACTTTACAATAGTGCATCTAAATCTTTTAAGGGGGGTGAGAAGGATTACTTTATCCTATCCTAGGTATTCCTGAAAGAGGTGGGGTTTCAGGTGTCTCCGGAAGGTGGTGATTGACTCCGCTGTCCTGGCGTTGTGAGGGAGTTTGTTCCACCATTGGGGGGCCAGAGCAGCGAACAGTTTTGACTGGGCTGCGCGGGAACTGTACTTCCTCAGTGGTAGGGAGGCGAGCAGGCCAGAGGTGGATGAACGCAGTGCCCTTGTTTGGGTGTAGGGCCTGATCAGAGCCTGGAGGTACTGAGGTGCCGTTCCCCTCACAGCTCCGTAGGCAAGCACCATGGTCTTGTAGCGGATGCGAGCTTCAACTGGAAGCCAGTAGAGAGAGCGGAGGAGCGGGGTGACGTGAGAGAACTTGGGAAGGTTGAACACCAGATGGGCTGCGGCGTTCTGGATGAGTTGTAGGGGTTTAATGGCACAGGCAGGGAGCCCAGCCAACAGCGAGTTGCAGTAATCCAGACGGGAGATGACAAGTGCCTGGATTAGGACCTGCGCTGCTTCCTGTGTGAGGCAGGGTCGTACTCTGCGGATGTTGTAGAGCATGAACCTACAAGAACGGGCCACCGCCTTGATGTTAGTTGAGAACGACAGGGTGTTGTCCAGGATCACGCCAAGGTTCTTAGCGCTCTGGGAGGAGGACACAATGGAGTTGTCAACCGTGATGGCGAGATCATGGAACGGGCAGCCTCATTTTACAATTTACAATTTACAATTTACTCAATTTACAGCCTCATTTCTTCTTGGGTATGACGCTACAAGCTTGGCACACCTGTATTTGGGGAATTTTTCCCATTCTTCTCTGCAGATCCTCTCAAGATCTGTCAGGTTGGATGGGGAGTGTCGCTGCACAGCTATTTTCAGGTCTCTCCAGAGATGTTCGATCGGGTTCAGGTCTGGGCTCTGGCTGGGCCACTCAAGGACATTCAGAGACTTGTCTCGAAGCAATTCCTGTGTTGTCTTGGCTGTGTGCTGTTGGAAGGTGAACCTTCGCCCCAATGTTGAGGTCCTGAGCACTCTGGAACAGGTTTTCATCAAGGATCTCCCTGTACTTTGCTCCGTTCATCTTTCTCTCTAGCCTGACTAGTGTCACAGTCCCTGCCGCTGAAAAACATTCCCGATTAGTCAGTTTGGCCAGTTGGCAGCTCTAGGTGGAGTCTTGGTGGTTCCAAACTTCTTCCATTTAAGAATTATGGAGGCCAATGTGTTCTTTGAGAATTTCAATGCTGGAGAAATTGTGCTACAGAAGTACAATCCTGTCTCAGAGCACTACGGACAATTCCTTCAACCTAATGCGTGGAGATATTTGTGGGCTATACTTGGCCTTGTCTCAGGATGGTAAGTTGGTGGTTGAAGGTATCCCTCTAGTGGTGTGGGGGCTGTGCTTTGGCAAAGTGGGTGGAGCTATATCCTGCCTGTTTGGCCCTGTCCGGGGTATCATCGGATGGGGCCACAGTGTCTTCCGACCACTCCTGTCTCAGCCTCCAGTATTTATGCTGCAGTAGTTTATGTGTCGGGAGGCTAGGGTCAGTCTGTTATATCTGGAGTATTTCTCCTGTCTTATCCGGTGTCCTGTGTGAATTTAAGTATGCTCTCTCTAATTCTCTCTTTCTCTTTTTCTTTCTTTCTCTCTCTCGGAGGACCTGAGCCCTAGGTCCATGCCTCAGGACTATCTGGCATGATGACTCCTTGCTGTCCCCAGTCCACCTGGCCGTGCTGCTGCTCCAGTTTCAACTGTTCTGCCTGCGGCTATGGAACCCTGACCTGTTCACTGGACATGCTACCTGTCCCAGACTGCTGTTTTCAACTCTCTAGAGACAGCAGGAGCGGTAGAGATACTCTCAATGATCGGCTATGAAAAGCCAACTGACATTTACGCCTGAGGTGCTGACTTGTTGCATCCTCGACAACTACTGGGATTATTATTATTTGACCATCATTTATGAACATTTGAACATATTGGCCATGTTCTGTTATAATCTCCACCCGGCACAGCCAGAGTAGGACTGGCCACCCCTCATAGCCTGGTTCCTCTCTAGGTTTCTTCCTAGGTTTGGGCCTGTCTAGGGAGTTTTTCCTAGCCACCGTGCTTCTACACCTGCATTGCTTGCTGTTTGGGGTTTTAGGCTGGGTTTCTGTACAGCACTTTGATATATCAGCTGATGTAAGAAGGGCTATATAAATACATTTGATTTGACATGCTCTGTCAACTGTGGGACCTTATATAGACAGGTGTGTGTCTTTCCAAATCATGTCCAATCAATTGAATTTACCACAGGTGGACTCAGATCAGGTTGTGGAAATATCCCTAGGATAATCAATGGAAACAGGATGTCCTGAGCTCAATTTCGAGTCTCATAGAAAAGGGTCTGAATACTTACATCAATAAGGTATTTTGTTTGTTTTTCTCCAAAAAAAAAAAATGTTTTCGCTTCGTCATTATGGGGTATTGTGTTCAGATTGATGAAAATATATATCTTTTCATCCATTTTAGAATAAGGCTGTAACGTAACAAAATGTGGAAAAAGTCTAGGGGTCTGAATACTAATAAAGTCTAGGGGTCTGAATAATAATAAAAGGTATAAAAAAAATCTAACTTTTTTTTTTTAATAAAAAAATAATCGGAAATCGGCGCCCCAAAAAACTTGAAATCGGCCATTCCGATTAATCCGTCGACTTCTACTTAGTACCCATGCCAAATCTTTTCAGTCTCCTGAGGGAAAATACGTTTTGTTGTGCCCTCTTCACGACCGTCTTGGTGTGCTTGGACCATGTTAGTTTGTTGGTGATGTGGACACCAAGGAACTTGAAGCTCTCCACCTGCTCCACCACAGCCCGGTCGATGAGAATGGGGACGTGCTCGATCCTCTTTTTCCTGTAGTCCACAATCATCTCCTTTGTCTTCACAATAAGTTGTTGTCCTGGTGCCACATGGCCAGGTCTCTGACCTCCTCCCTATAGGCTGTCTCTTCATTGTCGGATCGTTACTAACTTCAATAGACAGAAAGTCATAAACCCTGCCCATTTCTACAATTTATCTTCTGAAACATTTTATTTTAAATCTAGCTCTAACCTTAATTAACCCTAACCAAACTACAGTGCTAACCTTATGCCCAACTCTAACCTTAAAACTCCAGTGCAGATGTTTTTATCTCAATATCAAATCATTTCTGAGTAACAATACCTTACTGTGATTTTTAACATTTAAATGGTAAAAAAAATAAACAAAAATAGCTTCATAGCAAAAAACTATTTCTCAATCAATAATTTTGCTAGGTCTGTCCGGGATTGGTCGGAGCGAGTGGAGTGGAGAGGAGAGGGGAAAACTGAAAACTAGCTGTTATTGGCAGAGAGGTATTGAACTACATTACATTAGTAATGTATACATTGAAGGTTGTGCAATGTAACAGGAATATTTAGACTTAGGGATGCCACCATGAAATAAAATACCGAACGGGTTCCGTATTTCACTGAAATAATAAACGTTTTGTTTTCGAAATTATAGTTTCCGGATTCGATCATATTAATGACCAAAGGCTCGTATTTCTGTGTGTTATTATGTTATAATTAAGTCTGATTTGATAGAGCAGTCTGACTGAGCAGCAGCAGGCCCGTAATCATTCATTCAAACAGCACTTTTGTGCGTTTTGCCAGCAGCTCTTCGCAAGCACAGCGCTGTTTATGACTTCAAGCCTATCAGCCAAATGGCTGGTGTAACCAATGTGAAATGGCTAGCTAGTTAGCTGGGTGTGCGCTAATACTGTTTCAAACGTCACTCGCTTTTAGATTTGGAGTAGTTATTCCCCTTGCGCTGCAAGGGCCGCGGCTTTTGTGGAGCGATGGGTAACAATGCTTTGAGTGTGGCTGTTGTCTATGTGTTCCTGGTTCGAGCCCAGGTAGGGGCGAGGAGGGGGACGGAAGCTATACTGTTACACTGGCAATACTATAGTGCCTATAAGAACATCCAATATGAAATAGGTATATGAAATACAAATGGTATAGAGAGAAATAGTCCTATAAATACTATATTAACTACAACCTAAAACCTCTTACCTTGGAATATTGAAGTCTCATGTTAAAACTTTCATATGTTCTCATGTTCTGAGCAAGGAACTTAAACGTTAGCACATATTGGCACATATTTTACATGGCACACATTTTTACATGGCACATATTAGTTTTTTCTCCAACACTTTGTTTTTGCATTATTTAAACCAAATTGAACATGTTTCATTATTTATTTGAGGCTAAATTGAGTTTAATGATGTTTTATATTAAGTGAAAATAAGTGTTAAATCAGTATTGTTGTAATTGTCATTATTACAAATAAAAAATAAAATAAAATCGGCATCGGCCTTTTGGTCCTCCAATAATCGGTATCAGTATCGGCCTTAAAAAATCATAACCGGTCGACCTCTAGTCCTAAGATCTTCAAAAGTTTCTACAGCTGCACCATAGAGAGCATTCTGACTGGTTGCATCACTGCCTGGTATGGCAACTGCTCAGACTCCGACCATAAGGCACTACAGAGGGTACTGCGTACGGCACAGTACATCACTGGGGCCAAGCTATACCAGGCGGTGTCAGAGGAAGGCCCTAAAAATTGTCAAAGACTTCAGCCACCCTAGTCATAGACTGTTCTCTCTTCTACCACATGGCAAGCGGTACCAGAGCATCAAGTCTAGGTCCAAGAGGCTTCTAAACATCTTCTACCCCCAAGCCATAAGACTCCTGAACATCTAATCAAATGGCTACCCAGACTATTTGCATTGCCCCCCCTTTTACACTGCTGCTACTCTCTGTTATTATTTATGCATAGTCAATTTAATAACTCTACCTACATGTACATATTAACTCAATTACCTCGACGAACCGGTGCGCCCGCACATTGACTCTGTAACGGTACCCCATTTCCAAAAGTATGTGGACACCTGCTAGTCGAACATCTCAAAATCATGGGCATTAATATGGATTTGGTCCTTCCTTTGCAGCTATAAGAGCCTCCACTCTTCTGGGAATGCTTTCCAATAGATGTTGGAACATTTCTGCGTGGACTTTCTTCCATTCAGCCACAAGAGTATTAATGAGGTCGGGCACTGATGTTCGCAGTTGGTGTTCCAATTCATCCCAAGGGTGTTTGATGGGGTTGAGGTCAGGGCTCTTTGCAGGCCTGTCAAGTTCTTCCACACATCTTGACAAACCATTTCTGTATGGACCTCGATTTGTGCACAGGAAAGGGCCTTCCCCAAACTGTTGCCACAAAGTTGAAAGCACAGAATCGTCTAGAATGTCATTGTATCCTGTAGGGTTAAGATTTCCCTTCACTGGAACTAAGGGGCCTAGCCCAAAACATGAAAAACAGCCCCTAGACCCTTATTCCTCCTCCACCGCATTCTTTGGATGCAACTCAGCATTCTTTGTACTCCAAACACGACGAGTTGAGTTTTTACCAAAAAGTTCTATTTTGGTTTAATCTGACCATATGACATTCTCCCAATCTTCTTCTGGATCATCCAAATGCTCTCTAACAAACTTCAGACGGGCCTGGACATGTACTGGCTTAAGCATGGGGACACGTCTGGCACTGCAGGATTTGAGTCCCTGGCGGCGTAGTGTGTTACTGATGGTAGGTTTGTTACTTTGGTCCCAGCTCTCTGCAGGTCATTCACTAGGTCCCCCCGTGTGGTTCTGGGATTTTTGCTCACCGTTCTTGTGATCATTTTGACCCCATGGGGTGAGATCTTGCGTGGAGCCCCAGATCGAGGGAGATTATCAGTGGTCTTGTATGTCTTCTATTTCCTAATAATTGCTCCCACAGTTCATTTCTTCAAACCAAGCTGCTTACCTATTGCAGATTCAGTCTTCCCAGCCTGGTGCAGGTCTACAATTTTGTTTCTGGTGTCCTTTGACAGCTCTTTGGTCTTGGCCATAGTGGAGTTTGGAGGGAGCCAGAAATCTTGCTTGTTTGTAGGTGACCAAATACTTATTTTCCACCATAATTTGCAAATAAATTCATAAAAAATCCTACAATGTGATTTTCTGGATGTTTTCTCTCATTTTGTCTGTCATAGTTGAAGTGTACCTATGATGAAAATTACAGGCCTCTCTCATCTTTTTTAGTGGGAGAACTTGCACAATTGGTGGCTGACTAAATACTTTTTTGCCCCACTGTATATAGCATGTGTTTACCACATGGCCTCACATGTGAATCCTTAAATAGATGGGTGGGACTAAAGTTTAAGGGTGTGGACGATGCTGAATGGGTGTAGACAAAGAAGAATGGGCGATCTCAAGGGCCATTTTCTCAAAAGTGTGGTTACAAGTTGATCATCTTTCAAAGCCAAATTACTTTCCCATTGTATCTCAACTGCAGTGTATCATATACCATTTTCTAGCTCTGAGTCTGTACTTTTATCCAATGTAAAAACACAATTTCAAATTTTGCTACATAAGACCGAATCGAGGCGGTCGGTCACATACTGGCTAACAACGTGTGCCCTGATCAAGACAAACATTCAACATCCCCTAGACTTTACTGAAGCTGTAATTCCACTGCTCCGAATTAAGATTCAAAGATGTCTGCAGAAATAATGGGGTGTCAGCTATGACATGGCACATTATGTTCTGGTAAGTGAAGTGGATTTACACCTGGTATCAGAATTACGGTAACGCAAATACATCATGGGTATCCCTAATATGATAATTATGGATATGAATGTCATTCTCCTCAAGTTTCACAAGTTTGGACATCACAGCAGAGCAGAGTAGAGTAAAGTAGAGTTTACATTTACATTTTACATTTAAGTCATTTAGCAGACGCTCTTATCCAGAGCGACTTACAAATTGGTGCATTCACCTTAAGACATCCAGTGGAACAGCCACTTTACAATAGTGCATCTAAATCTTTTAAGGGGGTGAGAAGGATTACTTTATCCTATCCTAGGTATTCCTGAAAGAGGTGGGGTTTCAGGTGTCTCCGGAAGGTGGTGATTGACTCCGCTGTCCTGGCGTCGTGAGGGAGTTTGTTCCACCATTGGGGGGCCAGAGCAGCGAACAGTTTTGACTGGGCTGCGCGGGAACTGTACTTCCTCAGTGGTAGGGAGGCGAGCAGGCTAGAGGTGGATGAACGCAGTGCCCTTGTTTGGGTGTAGGGCCTGATCAGAGCCTGGAGGTACTGAGGTGCCGTTCCTCTCACAGCTCCGTAGGCAAGCACCATGGTCTTGTAGCGGATGCTTGTTTGGTACAGTAGAGTACAGTATAGTTCAGTACAGTACAAAATACTCTACTCGACTATTACACTACGTTTCTTTGCTTTTGCTGTACTGTATTACTGTATTAGACTGTACTCTGTGCTCTACTCACTGTAATGTACTCTCCTGTCCTCTACTCACTGTACTGTGCTATCCAAACTTGTGAAACGTACGTCTATGGTAGTGAAGGGTCTGGAAAAGTCATAGGTCAGTTTGGTGTCCTTACGGCCAAATTAATGTAATAAAGACTTAGACATAGAAGCGGGGTCATAGTGATTTGCATTAGCAATATACAGTACCAGTCAAAAGTTTGGACACACGTACTCATTCCAGGGTTTTTCTTTATTTTTACTATTTTATACATTGTCGAATAATAGTGTAGACATCAAAACTATGAAATAACACATGGAATCAGGTAATAACCAGAAAGTGTCAAACAAATCAAAATATATTTTAGATTCTTCATAGTAGCCACCCTTTGCCTTGATGACAGCTTTACACACTCTTGGCATTCTCTCAACCAGCTTCACGAGGAATATTTTTCCAACAGTCTTGAAGGAGTTCTCACATATGCTGAGCACTCGTTGGCTAGTTTTCCTTCACTCTGCGGTCCAACTCATCCCAAACCATCTCAGTTGGGTTGAGGTCGGGTGATTGTGGAATGCAGGTCATCTGATGCAGCACTCCATCACTCTCAAATAGCACTTACACAGCCTGGAGGTGTGGTTTGGGTCATTGTCCTGTTGAAAAACAAAATTATACTCCCACTAAGCGCAAACCAGATGGGAATGCATTCCAAGTGACTACCTCATTAAGATGGTTGAGAGAAAGCCAAGCGTGTGCAAAGCTAAAATATATTTTGATTAGTTTTAAACAATTTTGGAAACTACAGGATTCCATATGTGTTATTTCATAGGTTTGATGTCTTCACTATTATTATACAATGTAGAAAATAGTACAAATAAAGAAAAACCCTTAATGTATAAATATGCCTCTGTGTCTTTTGTTTGTAGTGATGTCCAACGGGCCTTCGAAAAAACAAAATACTTTCTGACTGTTATCATAGAATATGGGGTATTCCAGCAGGTGGTTTCTGAAACTAATGAACTCTTTGTAAGAATCAAATCAAATCAAATCAAATTCATTTATATAGCCCTTCGTACATCAGCTGATATCTCAAAGTGCTGTACAGAAACCCAGCCTAAAACCCCAAACAGCAAGCAATGCAGGTGTAGAATCCATTTGGTCTAAGTTAGGGAGGATTCCCTACCAAGGTAGAGAGAGAAGGCCCTGTTGTACTGCTTTGACCCTTTTTTTGCACAAACTCTCTTGCACTGTCATTAACCAAAACATTCTACTTTGATCTTCCCCCCTGAGCAACATACAGGTCACAAAAGAAAAAGCTACGGCACGCCAACGCAGTGCATTTTTTGGGATGGTGTTTCAAAGTTTTGTGTTCAAGGAAGAAAAGGGCAGGAATGTAACAGCTCAATGCAAACTATATTTAACCACGGTAAAGCTGCTGCCGACATCCAGACACTCAACTTTGAACCTGAAGAAACACATGGAGGTAAGGATAACAATTTGCAGGTGTGGCACGTTAGCTTGGGTTTATCAAGACAGGGGCAGGCAATAGAAAGTGAATCATATGTTTCAAAAGGGTGGACAAAAGTTGGGTAAAGCTACAATCATTAATTGAAACAATAACAAGGTGCTCACTCCACTGTTCTTTCACTTATACTGTAATGTCATAGTTAAGTAATTCATTACATTTAGTTTTTTCAGAGGATGCATAACAATCAATGGAAGACCCAGCCAGATGACATGGAGGAGTGCAGAGATGTACAGCCATCTACAGATGGCCAAAAAGGGACATCTTGTACACCATTTTGAAACAAGCAAAACTACAACCAAGAGGACCACACACACCTCACAAAGCCGGGTTAATCACCTGGTATTTGACTTCATCATAGAGGATGTGCGACCCTTTTCACTAGAAGATGGGCCGACATATTCCGCAAGCCAGTAGAAGGAATCAGTGGTGGGAGAACGGTCATGTGTAGAAAGAGACTTTGATGCAACGAATTGAAAGGGAATCTCTCCACCAAACTCCAGTGTAAAGTCAGTGTGCACCACAGCAGACATCTGGTCTGCCCATAACATAAAGCTTCTTCGGCATGACATGTCACTGGATCTAGCAGGACACCTTGGAGAGGAAGTCAGCTGCTTTGGCTTGTGCGAGACAGAGAGAACGTCATACGTGACTGCTGCCAAGTTAAGTGAAATACATGCAGACTTAGAAATTCAACACAAAGCGAGGTTCATAGTGACAGACGATGGGGAAACAACTTTGTAAAGGCATTCTGGGAGTTCAGTGGAAATGATACGGCTGATGGAGGGAGGTTTGATGATGTGGTTGAGGTTATTCAGGAGGTTGAGCAAGAACTGAACTGTTTACTCCATCACCGTTGTGGGGCACACACCCTCAACCTCACCGCCACCAATGACGTGGACAAAGCTGCATCCCAAGGACCATCACCGACAATTGTACAGAAGTGCAATGTCAAAATGTTCCAGCGTTTGGAACAAAGCACACAGGTCCACATTTAGCTTAAGAGGCAATAGAGGACATTGCAAGCATGAAAGGTAACTGCCATGTGTGACAAGATGGAGCTCAGCGTACTGTGCCATCTGCAAACTCATATAACCCTCACAGATGACCAGCTGTGGCAAATCTGTGAAGACCTGGGTGTGAGCAGCAAACGACATCCTTGTGAGATTGCTTTTCTCAAGGATTAGAGTAGAGTCCTACAGCCCCTCACATTCTCTATTGACCTTCAGGGAGAGAAGTGTTTTCTTGGCTTTCTTTTCCCAATAATACCAAGCTTGAAGTCTAAGCTCTCAGAGAAAATACCTCTTGCACACATCATCACTGCAGTCATTGCTATAGACTGCCGGTTTGGACCTATGCGAAGCAAAAATGGCAACTGCTATCGTGCCAAAGTTTGGACTGTGTTGGCTCAACCCTGGAAAGAGAAAGGAGATGCGGAGCACATTAGTTCAAGAAGCAGCTTCCGTGGAGAACACACACTGCACAGACTATTTTTTGTTGTTGTGTTCGGTGGTGCAACAACAAGGGCCAGTGGCACTGCAGAGGATGAGGTGAGGATGTACCTCAAAGACAAAGAACAAGTGGACTGCTTGAAATCGCTCCCCATAGTCCGGAACTTGTTTTCCGAACTACAAAACTACGCTAGCCTCCAGTGCCCCTGTTGGGTGCCTTTTCAGCTATGGTGGAAGCCTATTTACCCCTCAGCGAAACAGGATGTCTGATGCTCATCTAGAGCAGGTCCTCTAGCTGTGATACAACAGCAAGTTATGCAGTCAACCATGTAGGTAGGCTAGCTTCAGAATAGTCCTACTGCAATGCCATGTCTGATAGGTGGATTTATTGCAGCTAACTGCACTTTTTTTGGCTTAAACTTAAACTACTTGGTGGACTCAATGTGTGATTACACTGTGCATATTTCTATTTCTTATTTGAGTCATTATCCAGAGCGACTTACAGTAGTGAGTGCACACATTTTTTAATACTTTTTTGTGCTGGTGTCCCGTGGGATACGTGTTCAGCACCATCCATGTTGCTGTGTTTATTTAAGCACTTACTTATACCTGCTTTAACATGTATCCTTTGTCCTGCACATTGTGTTTGTGCCCAGATTGTTAGACAGGTGTACAGTACATGACTAAAAGACACATTGTGGTCTGACTGCAATTAGATCTTACAGGTCTACATGGACAAGATCAGGATGAAGGTGGCATTTGAGAGGCAGGTATATACAGGGCTTAAATACATTTTTGTCACTATGTTTTGTGATGTGCTCTAACTTGGCTCTGCTTATTAGTGGCTCAAACATCTTGCAATAAATGTTCAATTGGTCATCTTTTTTGTTGTTGTGTTTTGCGGGTGAAGTAATTCAAAGTAAAAGTAATCAGATTACGTTATCAAAAATAAAGGAGGACCAAGGCACTCTTCATATAATTAATTAAAATGCCTTTATTTGTATGGCATGTTCAATAGAAGCATGGCCTTCGTCATGGAGTACAAAAAATAATACAATGTCCTCTTTTTAACAGCTTTTCCAATTTTCCAAGCTTTCCGTTACTGAGTTTAGGTCATCCAAAAGTTACATTACTGATTACAATTTTAGGCAGGTAACTAGTAACTAACGGATTACATTTTAAAAAGTAACCCACCCAACCCTGTGGCTGGATTACCTTTGCAAAGAAGAAATGCTCACTAACAGGATGTAAACAAATTTCTGCACAACATTTTAAAGAAATATGCTTTTTGTGCGCATGGAATATTTCTGGGATCTTTTATTTCAGCTCATGAAACATGAGACCAACACTTTAAATGTTGCGTTTATATTTTTGCTCAGTATATACACTACTGTTCAAAAGTTTTGGGTCACTTAGAAATGTCCTTGTTTTTTTTGTCCATTAAAATAACATCAAATTGATCAGAAATACAGTGTAGACATTGTTCATTTTGTAAATGCCTATTGCAGCTGGAAATTGGAGTAAAAAAAAAAATGGAATATCTACAAAGGCGTACAGAGGCCCATTATCAGCAACCATCACTCCTGTGTTCCAATGGCACGTTGTGTTACCTAATCCAAGTTTATCATTTTAAAAGGCTAATTGATCGTTAGAAAACCCTGTAACAGAAGTATGAGTTTTAATCACTTAATAATTCCGAAACAAATGTGATATTAGTAAACACTAACTAATTGGTAGCTCTTCTTACTTCTGTGAACTTTTATTATCCTTCCTCCTCATGAGGGAGAGAAATTAGAAAATATCTTAAAGATATGTAGGGTTTTTGTAATGGAATTACAAGGCCCTATAATTTACAGAACGTAAACAATTTCTCAAAAATTACATATGTGTTGATATTAGTTGGCAGGGGCCTTTACGTCAACATTATTGTGTTTTGAAATCCAGAAATCAAAGCCTTTACTTATGCCACATTTTTGAAGACGGATACATTTCAATTTTTTTTTTACATCTCTTAATTTCCCCAAAATATAGACTCTTAGCTTTCATTTGACACTCAATTTGATATGTTCCTATGTACTTAATATTGGTGCTCATTGGTCATTTTCAATAGAAATGCCCTGTAGTAAAGCTGAGACGATAAACAAAAAATGATCGACACAGACCAAACCGACCACTTCTTGTGGACATTTTGCTGATATCGTTCATTACAATAAATAACTTACAGTATAGGGCCCTACTAGAGAAATGTGAAGTTTTTAATTAAATAAGTTTGCTATTGGGGACAATTGATAACTACAACATTGAAAGGAGTAGTAGTTTTAAGAGTAATAAAAAAAAAGAACTGTGGTGCACATTAATGTTATAAACTTATCGTTAAATGTATCATTATCATGATAATTCAGTACATTTACCGTGATATGGATTTTTTTTCCCCATATCGCCCAGCTCTAGGCTGTAATATATATTAAAGCTACTTGTCTGATTCTCCAGAGAATGTACAGTATCAGCATCCTGCTCTGTACTTAACTTAAATCTGTATGGGATGCAAACAGCAAAGCAGTCACCCCACCATGATTTTGGTAAAGAGCTGATCGATTGAGGCTGCGGAAATTGAATCGCATGCAAGTTATATTTATTCAAGAATCAATTTAGTCTCGAATATCCTAGACCCTGGAGCAACGTAAGGTAGATAACGGAACAGGGTCTAGGGATGACGTCACCTTCTCGCTGACATTTCGAAAGGGGAAACAAAATGGAGGATCCTCTTCAGACAGACAACTTTATTGACATTGAAGGGTATGTTTGGTATAACACAACATACAAACTAATGTGAAAGACACCAGAGGCTCTGGGGGAGTGTGGATATGTGTACGGTCTAATATGATGAAAGCATATGAAATTATCGATAAAGCCATATAAGTAATTACTGGTTTGCGCTTTGAACACAGGGAGTCAGATTATTGTTTTGTTGTGTTTTCATGCTATTTGCCACCTGAACAGTCCACATGCGGTAGAGTCATTTGTTAAGTTAAGTATACTGTACCTGTATACAGAAGTGGATGCTATTTACATACAGTATGTGGGGATCATAACAGTCGAATTGGGAGATTATAGATGACTATATAATTGATGTTGATAACATTCCATTGCGTGTTGCTTTGGATGGTTTTGTTAATCATTCCTTCGGGACTCTAAACTGTGTATCATTAATGGAAGGATATCCCCCTTAAGCGATAACTTTACATCTATATATGGCAAAGGAAACGCTGTTGTGGACTATATAGTTACCCTCCACGACTGTAGTAAATTGTTTGAAATTTAAGGTGTTGGTTTATTTATTTTTATTTCACCTTTATTTAACCAGGTAGGCAAGTTGAGAACAAGTTCTCATTTACAATTGCGACCTGGCCAAGATAAAGCAAAGCAGTTTGACACATACAACGACACAGAGTTACACATGGAGTAAAAGAAACATACAGTCAATAATACAGTATAAAAAAGTCTATATACGATGTGAGCAAATGAGATGAGATAAGGGAGGTTAAGGCAAAAAAAGGCCATGGTGGCAAAGTAAATACAATATAGCAAGTAAAACACTGGAATGGTAGATTTGCAGTGGAAGAATGTGCAAAGTAGAAATAAAAATAATGGGGTGCAAAGGAGCAAAATAAATAAATAAATAAAATAAATACAGTAGGGAAAGAGGTAGTTGTTTGGGCTAAATTATAGGTGGGCTATGTACAGGTGCAGTAATCTGTGAGCTGCTCTGACAGTTGGTGCTTAAAGCTAGTGAGGGAGATAAGTGTTTCCTGTTTCAGAGATTTTTGTAGTTCGTTCCAGTCATTGGGGCGGCAGGGTAGCCTAGTGGTTAGAGCGTTGGACTAGCAACCGGAAGGTTGCAAGTTCAAACCCCCGACCTGACAAGGTACAAATCTGTCGTTCTGCCCCTGAACAGGCAGTTAACCTGCTGTTCCTAGGCCGTCATTGAAAATAAGAATTTGTTCTTAACTGACTTGCCTGGTTAAATAAAGGTAAAATATAAAAAATAAAATAAAAATTGGCAGCAGAGAACTGGAAGGAGAGGTGGCCAAAGAAAGAATTGGTTTTGGGGGTGACCAGAGAGATATACCTGCTGGAGCGCGTGCTACAGGTGGGTGATGCTATGGTGACCAGCGAGCTGAGATAAGGGGGGGACTTTACCTAGCAGGGTCTTGTAGATGACATGGAGCCAGTGGGTTTGGCGACGAGTATGAAGCGAGGGCCAGCCAACGAGAGCGTACAGGTCGCAATGGTGGGTAGTATATGGGGCTTTGGTGACAAAACGGATTGCACTGTGATAGACTGCATCCAATTTGTTGAGTAGGGTATTGGAGGCTATTTTGTAAATGACATCGCCGAAGTCGAGGATAGGTAGGATGGTCAGTTTTATAAGGGTATGTTTGGCAGCATGAGTGAAGGATGCTTTGTTGCGAAATAGGAAGCCAATTCTAGATTTAACTTTGGATTGGAGATGTTTGAAACAGACACCTAGGTATTTGTAGTTGTCCACGTATTTTAAGTCAGAGCCGTCCAGAGTAGTGATGTTGGACAGGCGGGCAGGTGCAGGCAGCGATCGGTTGAAGAGCATGCATATAGTTTTACTTGTATTTAAGAGCAATTGGAGGCCACGGAAGGAGAGTTGTATGGCGTTGAAGCTTGCCTGGAGGGTTGTTAACACAGTGTCCAAAGAAGGGCCAGAAGTATACAGAACGGTGTCGTCTGCGTAGAGGTGGATCAGAGACTCACCAGCAGCAAGAGTGACATCATTGATGTATACAGAGAAGAGAGTCGGTCCAAGAATTGAACCCTGTGGCACCCCCATAGAGGTTCCCCCATACACAGATGGTTGAAGAACGCAGAGAAAAATTAGAGTTCCTGATCATTCTTTTTTTATTTATGATATTTTATGTTGACCATGAACTTTCTCAACCAGGTATTACTGTGCATCACTCAGTGCAAAATATACATTTCCCGTATACATTGCATTCGGAAAGTATTCAGACCCCTTTTTCCACATTTTGTGAAGTCAGCTTTATCTAAAATTTGTTAAATATTTGTTTTCCTCATTGATCTACACACAATACCCCATAAAGACAAAGTGAAAACAAGTTTTTAGACTTTGTTTCTCATGGTCTGAGAGAGTTCCAGAGTTCCTCTGTGGAGATGGTTGTCCTTCTGGAAGATTCTCTCACCTCTGGAGCACTCCACCAATCAGGCCTTTATGGTAGAGTGGCCAGATGTAAGACACTACTCAGTAAAAGGCACATGACAGCCCTCTTGGAGTTTGCCAAAAAAAGGTACCTAAAGGATTCTCAGACCATGAAAAACAAGATTCTCTGGTCTGATAAAACCAAGATTGAAGTCTAGAGGAAACCTGGCACCATCCCTAAGGTGAAGCATGATGGTGGCAGTATCATTCTTGGGGATGTTTTTAAGCGGCAGGTACTAGGAGACTAGTGAGGATTGAGGGAAACATGAACACTGCAAAGTTCAGATAGATCCTTGATTAAAACCTGCTCCAGCGCGCTCAGGACCTCAGACTGGGGCGACGGTTCACATTCCAACAACCCTAAGCACACAGCCAAGACAATGCAGGAGTGGCTTAGGAATAGTCTCTGAACGTCCTCGAGTGGCCCAACCAGAGCCCGGGCTTGAACCTGATCGAATAGCTCTGGAGAGACCTGAAAATAGCTGTGCCGCGAAGCTCTTCGGAGAAGAATGGGATAAACTCCCCAAATACAGGTGTGCCAAGCTTGTAGCATCATACCTAATATGACTTGGGGCTGTAATCGCCTCGAATAGGTGCTTCAACAAAGTGTCTTAATGTGTAAATGTGTAATATCATATATTCTGAATTGGGAAACAATTATGTGAATAAAGAATACTGTACACCCCCAAGTTCAATAAAGTTTACAAGCTGAACAAGCCTTATTGGAATGATGAGTTAAGGAACCTGTGGTCTGTAATGCGCAAGACTGAGTATTTATTCTTACAGTGTAAAGATAAGAGAACATTTTAGGTTGGAATTTAAGAAAAACCTGCATGGTTGATATAAGACTCTCTCTGCCTATTCAAACTGAGATATCAAAAGGCAGTTATTCCACCTTGATGATACAGACAAGAAATCCTCAACAGTTTTGGAGACAAATAAGTTAAGACCAAAACAACATAAGAAAATTCCAATGGAATTCAGGGAACAGCAGTGAGGGCTGAACTGATAGTACACAGGTACTGTGGCAAAGAAGGGGGTAGAGTGATACATGGCAGATATGTGAGAGCAGAACTAATAAACTAAAATGGCCACCTCACTAAAATGGCACCCCAATCAGAACTACAGATCACAAAATGGCCCAGAAGCAATTCCCAGAAGCAAGGGGGGCCAATTCCTCAGAAGGTGGGGCCCGAACCCACAGATAAAGGGTCAAGACAAACCAGGAAGAGAGAGAGAGAAAGGGCTGGAAGGATCTATGAACCATAGAGAAAGAGACAATATATATCGGCTGGATTTACCGTGTATGAGCTGGACTATATATTTTACCTCTTGGGGATGTCATTCGAAAACATTATGTTAACTTTCACTGCTATGCGGATGACACACAGCTGTACATTTCAATGAAACATGGTGAAGACCCAAAATTGCCCTCGCTAGAAGCCTGTGTTTCAGACATAAGGAAGTGGATGGCTGCAAACGTTCTACTTTTAAACTCGGACAAAACAGAGATGCTTCTTCCAGGTCCCAAGAAACAAAGAGATCTTCTGTTGAATCTGACAATTAATCTTGATGGTTGTACAGTCGTCTCAAATAAACCTGTGAAGGACCTCGGCCTTACTCTGGACCCTGATCTCTCTTTTGACGAACATATCAAGACTGTTTCAAGGACATTTTTTTTTCCATCTACGTAACATTGCAAAAATCATGAACTTTCTGTTCAAAAATTATGCAGAAAAATGTACCCATGCTTTTGTTACTTCTAGGTTAGACTACTGCCATGCTCTATTTTCCCGTTACACGGATAAAGCACTAAATAAACTTCAGTTAGTGCTAAATACGGCTGCTAGAATCCTGACTAGAACCAACAAAAATGTATCATATTACTCCAGTGCTAGCCTCCCTACACTGTCTTCCTGTTAAGGCAAGGGCTGATTTCAAGGTGTTACTGCTATAACCTACAAAGCATTACATGGGCTTGCTCCTACCTATCTTTCTGATTTGGACGCAGGACGCAGGCCTCCTAATTGTCCCTAGAATTTCTAAGCAAACAGCTGGAGGCAGGGCTTTCTCCTATAGAGCTCAATTTTTATGGAATGGTCTGCCTACCCATGTGAGAGACGCAGACTCGGTCTCAACCTTTAAGTCTTTACTGAAGACTCATCTCTTCAGTGGGTCATATGATTGAGTGTAGTCTGGCCTAAGAGTGTGAAGGTGAACGGAAAGGCTCTGGAGCAATGAACCACCCTTGCTGTCTCTACCTGGCCGGTTCCCCTCTCTCCACTGGGATTCTCTGCCTCTAACCCTATTACAGGGGCTGAGTCACTGGCTTACTGGTGCTCTTTCATGCCGTCCCTAGGAGGGGTGTGTCACTTGAGTGGGTTGAGTCACTGACATGATCTTCCTGTCTGGGTTGCCCCCCCCCCCCTTGGGTTGTGCCGTGGCGGAGGTCTTTGTGGGCTATACTCGGCTTTGTCTCAGGATGGTAAGTTGGTGGTTGAAGATATCCCTCTAGTGGTGTGGGGGCTGTGCTTTGGCAAAGTGGGTGGGGTTATATCCTTCCTGTTTGGCCCTGTCCGGGGGTATCGTCGGATGGGGCCACAGTGTCTCCGGACCCCTCCTGTCTCAGCCTCCAGTATTTATGATGCAGTAGTTTATGTGTCGGGGGCTAGGGTCAGTTTGTTATATCTGGAGTACTTCTCCTGTGTCCTGTGTGAATTTAAGTATGCTCTCTCTAATTATCTTTCTTTCTCTCTCTCGAAGGACCTGAGCCCTAGGACCATGCCTCAGGACTACCTGGCATGATGACTCCTTGCTGTCCCCAGTCCACCTGGCCGTGCTGCTGCTCCAGTTTCAACTGTTCTGCCTGCGGCTATCGAACCCTGACCTGTTCACCGGACGTGCTACCTGTCCCAGACCTGCTGTTTTCAACTCTCTAGAGACAGCAGTAGAGCGGTAGAGATACTCTTAATGATCGGCTATGAAAAGCCAACTGACATTTACTCCTGAGGTGCTGACTTGCTACACCCTCAACAACTACTGGGATTATTATTATTTGACCATGCTGGTCATTTATGAACATTTGAACATCTTGGCCATGTTCTGTTATAATCTCCACCAGGCACAGCCAAAAGAGGACTGGCCACCCCTCATAGCCTGGTTCCTCTCTAGGTTTCTTCCTAGGTTTGGGCCTTTTCTAGGGAGTTTTTCCTAGCTACCGTGCTTCTACACCTGCATTGCTTGCTGTTTGGGGTTTTAGGCTGGGTTTCTGTACAGCACTTTGAGATATCAGCTGATGTACGAAGGGCTATATAAATACTTTTGACTTGATTTGACTGTTTGGAACTTACCTCTTGGTGTTTGGACATGGACCTAACAAGAACCCGATTTGTGTACCGAACCCTGCTATCCTTGACCTTACCTGCGGCCTGGGTGGACCAGGACGGAGAAACAAACACAGGTACTGTCCTGTTCAAAATAACTCATTCTGGGGTGATTTTGGTGACAATTTCCCACTTAATTTGTGACAAACGCTCCTAATCTTGAAGAGATTTGCCACAGTACTTAAAGGAGTGGGAGTTTGAAAGTTTGTTCTCAGGTAACAAAAATGTGGCATATTGAGACAATGTATGTTCTCTGAAAACTAAACTGGAAAACTCAATGTTAGAACTTTTATATATGTAACTCGTACTTAAATGAGGAGCTGTCTGTGGCAGAAGTTAAGGTGTTTGATGCTGCAAAAAATGGGAAAGCATTTGGCATTGAACTTCCTAATGAAGTTAAAATCCCCTCAATTAATTGACATCCTATATGATTTGCTCCAAATGTGTTTTGAGTACAGTATACTGCCATCCACTTGGTATAAGTCTATAGTGAATCAAATTCCCAAATCTTAAAAATATGACCAGAGAGTGCCTATAGAAGCATAAGTTAACTAAGTGCGGTCTTTAAGGATCCACCCCTTTCTTTCAATTTTCGCCTAAAATGACATATCCAAAACTAACTGCATGTAGCTCAGGCCAGGAAGCAAGGATATCCATATTCTTGGTACCATTTGAAAGGAAACATGTTGAAGTTTCTGGAAATTTGAAAGGAATGTGGCAGACTATAACACAATAGATCAGGTAAAAGATAATACAAAGAAAAAAAACGTTATTTTGTATTTTTTTGTACAATCATCTTTGAAATGCAAGAGAAAGGCCATAATGTATTATTCCAGCCCATGTGCAATTTAGATTTCGGCCACTATATGGCAGCAGTGTGTGCAAAGTTTTATACTTATCCAATGAACCATTGCATTTCTGTTCAAAACTTTGTATCAGACTGCCCAAATGTACCTAATTTGTTAATTAGTAACTTTTCATGTTCAAAATTGTGCACTCTCCTCAAACAATAGCATGGCATTGTTTCACTGTAATAACCACTGTAAATTGGGACAGTGCAGTTAGATTAACAAGAATTTAAGCTTTCTGGCAATATCAGATATGTCTATGTCCTGATGTCCTGTTACTTACAACCTCATGCTAATCGCACTGGCCTACGTTAGCTCAACAGTCCCATGGACGGGACACCGATCCCGAAGAAGTTTTAATCCATCCTCAACAGTAGGCTAATGACATTTTTGGAGCATCAAAACATTCTGGTGGGAGTTCCGGTTTAGCATGTGAATGGAGAATAAGCTCGTGGACGAAGCTCCTACGCATTAGTTCATTTTCCCAAATTTGTACTTTGCATTCCACTTTCTTACATACCATATTTGATTGATGAGTTCGTAAATTACCTTCTTGATTCAAATGTCACACGACCCGAGGAGCAGAAGACCTGTAAATAACGTTTAAACCGCCTTGGCAAACCTGAATGATAATGGTGCCGACTCCAGTCCAACTGTTACAGAGCCTCATGCGTTCACACTCCCCACAGATCTTTAGAACCTCCATACGATTCTGGCCTCAGAAATTACATCTATCATTGCCACTCAGCTCAAAACTGCCATCAATGCTGCTCTGGCCCCCTTCTTCTCCGTCCTAGATTGTGTTCGAGCCGCTGCGGATGAACAAGGCTGCCGACTTGACAGCTTTGCACATGACCTGTGTGACTACAGTGATCGCATAGTAGCACTCCAGAAAACCAAAACCTGATTGACAAGACTGATGATCTGGAATCCTGCTCTCGCCACTGCAATCTTGGTATTGTTGGTATACCAGTGAAATGTGAAGGAGGGGACCCAGTTAAGTTCATATCAGAATTCTTTGCGGATGTGCTGGGTCCCGCCATCTTTCCATCACCCCCGAAGCTGGACAGAGCCCACCACATTGGCCCCTCCCCAGCGGGCGGAGACGACAACTCCAAGCCTAGAGTGTCTGTTTTCACTACTACGGTGACAAGGAGCGCATCCTCTAGAGGCAGGGCAGAGACCAGCTACAATTGTTAATCTTTCCTGACCTCAGCTCAAATGTCGCCAAGAAAAGAGCTAAATTCCTCGACATGAAACGCAAACTTCATGAGAAGAAAGTGAAGTTCTCTGCTCGTCTGCACATTGAACATGCCGGGTGGGGAGGGGGGGGGGAGCTACAATTCGACTCCCATGAGGATGGCCAGCGTTGGACAGTCACTTCTGAGCCGTATCTTGGATCTATGACCTACTGTTTTGCCGGGTAGCATGCATAGCCTAGTCTCTAAATTTGACTTTTACAGCAGGGCATTTTCTTCTCCCTGTTGCCATTACTTTTCTACTTGGGAGGCCCTTTTTTGGCCCTTTTTAACGTAGTAATGTATGGTTACAATTCCAGGCTTTTGCAGAGCTTTCCTGTTGTTTTTGTCTTTCTTTGTGTCTAGCTACTTACTGAAGGACTTCTGAAAACTTTGCTCCCCTTCTGGCGCAAATGAAAACTGGCTTTCAGAGATGGGGTAGCTTGCCACTATCACTTATAGGAAGGATTTAATGCTGTAAAAATTCACATTTAATCTATTTCAATCTATCCCATTGATTTTACAATCAGGCGGTTACCACATTTATCCGGGGAGGAAAGGTACCCAGAGTCAGTAGATCTTTAGTCAAGAGATGCAAGTTTAGTGGGCAGCCAACTTTCAGAAATTGCCATTCTGGTAACATGCTCCAGATACACCATGGTGCCACCTAGAGGCACATTCTTGTATTTATTCTCCTCTTCCTGCTTTACTCTGCTCTTCTCTCCCAACATCCCTCTCTTGCTATACTCCCAATCCTGTAGTGCTTTCCACACTCAAGATTTGGTATCAGTTTCGACAACATTTTAAATTCTCAGCTGCATCTACTGTGGGTCCTATTGATAAGAATCACTTATTCCCCGCTTCTCTAATAGATAATGCCTTCTCTTACTGGACAAGGTAATGTATTAAGTCCTTCCAAGACTTCTATGTAAATATACACTGCTCAAAAAAATAAAGGGAACACTAAAATAACACATCCTAGATCTGAATGAATGAAATATTCTTATTAAATACTTTTTTCTTTACATAGTTGAATGTGCTGACAACAAAATCACACAAAAATGATCAATGTAAATCAAATGTATCAACCCATGGAGTCAAAATGAGGCTCAGTAGTGTGTGTGGCCTCCACGTGCCTGTATGACCTCCCTACAACGCCTGGGCATGCTCCTGATGAGGTGGCGGATTGTCTCCTGAGGGATCTCCTCCCAGACCTGGACTAAAGCATCCGCTAACTCCTGGACAGTCTGTGGTGCAATGGTGGATGGAGCGAGACATGATGTCCCAGATGTGCTCAATTGGATTCAGGTCTGGGGAATGGGTGGGCCAGTCCATAGCATCAATGCCTTCCTCTTGCAGGAACTGCTGACACACTCCAGCCATATGAGGTCTAGCATTGTCTTGCATTAGGAGGAACCCAGGGCCAACCGCACCAGCATATGGTCTCACAAGGGGTCTGAGGATCTCATCTCGGTACCTAATGGCATTCAGGCTACCTCTGGCGAGCACATGGAGGGCTGTGCGGCCCCCCAAAGAAATGCCACCCCACACCATGACTGACCCACCACCAAACCGGTCATGCTGGAGGATGTTGCAGGCAGCAGAACGTTCTCCAGACTCTGCCACGTCTGTCACGTGCTCAGTGTGAACCTGCTTTCATCTTTGAAGAGCACAGGGCGCCAGTGGCGAATTTGCCAAATTTGGTGTTCTCTGGCAAATGCCAAACGTCCTGCACGGTGTTGGGCTGTAAGCACAACCCCCACCTGTGGACGTCGGGCCCTCATACCACCCTCATGGAGTCTGTTTCTGACCGTTTGAGCAGACACATGCACATTTGAGGCCTGCTGGAGGTCATTTTGCAGGGCTCTGGCAGTGCTCCTCCTGCTCCTCCTTGCACAAAGGCGGAGGTAGTGGTCCTGCTGCTGGGTTGTTGCCCTCCTTACAGCCTCCTCCACGTCTTCTGATGTACTGGCCTGCCTCCTGGTAGCGCCTCCATGCTCTGGACACTACGCTGACAGACACAGCAAACCTTCTTGCCACAGCTCGCATTGATGTGCCATCCTGGATGAGCTGCACTACCTGAGCCACTTGTGTGGATTGTAGACTCCGTCTCATGCTACCACTAGAGTGAAAGCACCGCCAGCATTCAAAAGTGACCAAAACATCAGCCAGGAAGCATAGGAACTGAGAAGTGGCCTGTGGTCACCACCTGCAGAATCACTCCTTTATTGGGGGTGTCTTGCTAATTGCCTATAATTTCCACCTGTTGTCTATTCCATTTGCACAACAGCATGTGAAATTTATTGTCAATCAGTGTTGCTTCCTAAGTGGACAGTTTGATTTCACAGAAGTGTGATTGACTTGGAGTTACATTATGTTGTTTAAGTGTTCCCTTTATTCTTTTGAGCAGTGTATATTTGTTCTAGTTTTCCCAACCTGGCCTTTAAATACTCTTTGCCTCCATCTCACTTTTTCCGTTACCTTCAAATTAGGCATTGTGTCTCCTCCCAATTTTCTGGCTTCCCTGCTCCACCCCCTTGCCAACCCTGGGATGGCATATTGACTCTATTATCTCGACAGAAAACAGTCATTTCTCAGATCTATCTGTGCATTTTGCCATTGGACAAACACTCCACTCCACTCCGCTTGGGAACGGGAAATGTGTGTTGAATTTACACAGGAGTGGTGGGATGAGGCGATTGATAGAGTACGCTCCACTACATCTTGTGCTCGTCTTGGTCTCATACAATTGAAGGTTTTTACACAGGGTGCATTTTCTCCAAATCCAGATTGTCTGACATATATCCAAATGTAAATGATGAGTGTGATAGATGTCATGTCTCACAATTGTGACCTGAGGCACATGCTCATTCAATGCTCCAAACTAAAAAATTACTGGGATTCTATTTTTAAAACTTCATCTGAGATGCTTGAAATGAACCTGCAGCCATGTCCCTTGATAGCTGTTTTTGGTATTTCAGAAGACTTGTTCTCCTTGGACCCCAAACATTCCGATATGGTTTCTTTTACATCCTTATTAGCTTGACGTAGAATTCGTCTCCCGTGGAAGTCTGCTCAGCCCTCCTCTACTTCTCAATGGCTCAACGATGTAATTTTCTTCCCTCGAGCTTGAGAAAATGAACTATTCTCTTAGGGGTTCCAATGATACATTTGTTTCAAAATGGCAACCATTTATATCATACTTTAATGGCTTGCAGAGGCTCCCCTCTGATGAGATGCTTTAAGGTTTCCCAGTAGCCGCTACCAGTAGTCATTACATAATAGGTACAGTCATCAATATAATGCTAACCAGTCCAAGCAAGTTTGTCTAAGGTTTACTGATCATTTATTTATGTCTGTTTTTGTATTTTGAATCTGTGTTATTGTTTGTATTCCCCCCCGTTTTCTTGTTTATTTGTTGTGAATTCTCTGTAGAATTTTTGAGGACCGAATTGAGGGAGTGTGTGTGATGGTTTTGCTATATGGGGTGATCAGGGTGGGTGGTTGGAAGAGGGTTGGGGCTGGGTGGTTGGGAGGGAGGGAATCGAGGTGGGTGGACTGAGATAGGGTGGGGCTAGGTGGGTTGAGTGGATGTGTTGTATGGAGGGAGGGAGCGAGCGAGGGTGGTTGGGATATGGTAAAATCTTTGTTCTTACATTGATGTCCATTTTGTTAAAACTTGAATAAAAATCTATAAAAAATAAACATTTTGGTGGAAGAACAAAATGGTTTTCGTAAATCCAGAGCCTGTATAGATCATATCTTCTCGGTCTGTATAATAGTCAGAAATAGATTACAAGATCACCCTACTTTTTTGTATGTTTCATTGAATTCCAGAGAGCTTTTATTTTGTAAATAGGGATATTTTAGCCTATAGTTTGTTAAAGACGGGTTTATTGGAAATTTTATCACGCAATCCAGTCTGTCTACAAAGCACGAATTGCTTGTGTGCGTGTTAATGAATATTGTACAGATTGGTTTCCCTCACCCTCGGGTGTAAAACAAGGAGACGCCTTATCACCCACTTTGTTTGCTATGTTTATTAATTAAACACAGTTACATATTGGAGTAAGATATGATGATGAAATGCTAAGTACCCTTTTATATGCTGATGATGTTATTTTGATGGCAGAAACTGAGCATGATCTGCAGAAAATGTTATTATATACAGTAAATTGGTGCAAAAGATGAAGACTCATGATCAACCAGAAAAAAACACAGATAATGCATTTTAGAAAACCAGGTACTAAGAGAAGTGTTTTTCCGTTTTGTTTAGGTGAAGACATTCTTGAGTTTACTGGCAATTAGAAATATTTGGGTATTTTTATTGACGAACATACTACTTTTCTATACGGGACATCTACCCTGGCCGACTCAGCAAGTACAGTCGTGGCCAAAAGTTTTGAGAATGACACAAATATTAATTTTCACCAAGTCTGCTGCCAGTTTGTATGATGGAAATGTGCATATACTCCAGAATGTTATTAAGAGTGATCAAATGAATTGCAATTAATTGCAAAGTCCCTCTTTGCCATGCAAATGAACTGAATCCCCCCCAAAAACATTTCCACTGCATTTCAGCCCTGCCACAAAAGGACCAGCTGACATCATGTCAGTGATTCTCTCGTTAGCACAGGTGTGAGTGTTGATGAGGACAAGGCTGGAGATCACTCTATCATGCTGATTATAATTGTTGTTTGGATAACCTTATTTTTTATGTATTTTTCAATCATTATGTGATACACACTGCAGAGATCACCAGAATAATTACCACAGTGAATTATTGTAATGTTTGTTTGTGTCAATTAATCCCATAAGGGATAGGCCATAAGGGATAGGTTGCAGATTGGCGATTTGACAACAACAACAAAAAATGTAATCAAAAGTGTACGTCTGCCTGTCTACCTACTTGATCACACATCATACATCAGGCAGAATTACTTCCTCAAAGCTTCCCTGGTTGGCACAGACAAACCACAAGTATAAATATAAGTAAATACTGTAAGTTTTGCTTTGATTGTATCTAAATATGTTTTTTTTTCCGGGTGAAAGAGATGGTAAGCTCTGCCTTGACATTTTAAAGAGTACATTTCATTGTTAATTTTCATGAGTGCTAGGCCTGTTTGGCATTTTGCTGATTTGTTCGAAATGAAATGTCTTGGAATCTCAACCTCTCAAAGTCCTTCAGATCATCTCCATTTCTTACCGTGATGAATTGTCACGAAACAAATAATTATTTAAGTAATATCCCATGTTTAATTTGCATAAACTAAATAAATCTATCAAAATAAAGTATGAGATTGAACAACAACTTTAGTCATTATGCGACATACAGTATCTCCATTTTCCCCTGTATTTTCTCTCTTTCCAAGGACAAGACTGTCCGAGACTGATGGTCTTGTCTGTACCAGAACATGCATGGAGAAGCCATCTTTCTGAGGAGGACTGTGGTTAGGGGCTTGCGTTTTAAGTCAGTCTTGAGATGGAACTACAGGGTCAAACAAGAAGTCTACCAAACATGTCCAGCTAATAAGTTAAATGAAAAATACAGGTAAAAAATAAAGAATATAATTCATGATATAATCAGTAATACTATATTGAGACACTATCGCCTGTATTAAAATTTCAAGACGGCTTGGAACGACATAGTTAAAATGTGAGTGGTGGTAATAAGCAATAAAAAGTGACTGCAGAATATAGGAAAAAGAGAGAATTTAGTCTTCTTTGGGGCATTCTTAGTAAAGGTCATTTGTATAGCCTGACACATCCTCCATTTAGTCCTTGCTCTGTGTAATGTGTGTGCTTGTCTTGGCTTAATGGAATTTATAATGAAGAACAGTAACAGTCTTTTCAGAAACCTCTCAAAGTGGGACAAGATAATGAAGTAATGTCTGCTGTCTCTGTCTGCCATCTCACTGGAGGAAACAGGCCAAGCGCTATCTTGGGGTGACGCATGTACAGTGCCTTCAGAAAGTATTCACACCCCTTTACTTTTTTCCACATTATGTTGTGTTACAGCCTGCATTTAAAATGGATGAAATTGATATTTTGTGTCACTGATCTACACACAATACACCATAATGTCAAAGTGGAATTATGCAAAGCTGAAATGTCTTGAGTAAATCAGTATTCAACCCATTTGTTATGGCAAGCCTATTTAAATTCAGGAGTAACAGACTCAACCACAGATTCAGGGATTTCACCATGAGGCCAATGGTGATTTTAAAACAGTTACATGGCTGTGATAGGAGAAAACATTGTAGTTACTCTACAATACTAACATAAATGGCAGATTTCAAAGAAGGAAGCCTGTACAGATTTGTTTTATTTATTCCAAAACATGCATCCTGTTTGCAATAAGGCAGTAATACTTTACAGTAAAACATGTGGCAAATAAAAAAAAATCCCCCCCTGAATACCAAGCTTTATCTTTGGGGAAAATCTATCAACACAGTACCGAGTACTAGAGGTCGATCGATTAGGATTTCTCAACGCAGATACCGATATCGATATTTGGAGGACCAAAAAAATCAGATGCCGATTTTTATTTTATTTTATTTGTAATAATGACAACTACAATACTGAATGAACACTTATTTTAACTTAATATCATACATCAATAAAATCAATTTAGCCTCAAATAAATAATGAAACTTGTTCAATTTGGTTTAAATCATGCAAAAACAAAGTGTTGGAGAAGAAAGTAAGTGCAATATGTGCCATGTAAGAAAGCTAACGTTTACGTTCCTTGCTCAGAACATGAGAACATATGGTGGTTCCTTTTAACATGAGTCTTCAATATTCCAAGGTAAGAAGTTTTAGGTTGTAGTTATTATAGGAATTATAGGACTATTTCTCTCTATACCATTTGTATTTCATATACCTTTGACTATTGGATGTTCTTATAGGCACTTTAGTATTGCCAGTGTAACAGTATAGCTTCCGTCCCTCTCTTCGCCCCTACCTGGGCTCGAACCAGGAACACATCGACAACAGCCACCCTCGAAGCAGCGTTACCCATGCAGAGCAAGGGGAACAACTACTCCAAGTCTCAGAGCGAGTGGCGTTTGTAACGCTATTAGCGCGCACCCCGCTAAGTAGCTAGCCATTTCACATCGGTTACACCAGCCTAATCTAGGGAGTTGATAGGCTTGAAGTCATAAACAGCGCAATGCTAGAAGCATAGCAAAGAGCTGCTGGCAAAATGCACGAAAGTGCTGTTTGAATGAATGCTTACGAGCCTGCTGGTGCCTACCATCGCTCAGTCAGACTGCTCTAACAGATCATAGACTTAATTATAACATAATAACACACAGAAATACAAGCCTTAGGTCATTAATATGGTCGAATCCAGAAACTATCATCTTGAAAACAAGACATTTATTCTTTCAGTGAAATACGGAACCGTATTGTTTTTAACAAAAATTGAAAAAAACTTTAAAAAACGGCCAAATCGGTGTCCAAAAATACCGATTTCCGATTGTTATGAAAACTTGAAATCTGCCCTAATTAATCGGCCATTCCGATAAATCGGTCAACCTCTACTGAGTACCACTCTGTCACGCCCTGTCCATAGAGAGGCTTTTTATTCTTTATTTTGGTTAGGCCAGGGTATGACTAGGGTGGGCATTCTGTCCTTTTTTCTATGTTTGGTATTCCTATGTCTTGGCCTGGTATGGTTCTCAATCAGGGACAGCTGTCTATCGTTGTCTCTGATTGAGAACCATACTTAGGTACCCTTTTCCCCCCACCTGTTTTGTGGGAAGTTAACTTTGACTTTGTTCAGGGCACATAGCCCAAAGCTTCACGGTTTGGTTTTGTTCTTTGTTTTGTCGGCGTCAATTTTAATAAAGACAAAATGTACTCTTACCATGCTGCACCTTGGTCCAGTCCTTCAGCCAGCCGTGACACACTCTTCCTATTTTCAAGTATGGTGGTGCCTGTATCACGTTATTGGGATGATTGACATTGGCAAAGGACTAGGGGAGTTTTTTCCTAGTGAATTTAGTTATTTCCAACAGACACTGGGAGACAAATTCACCGTTCAGCAGAACAATTACCTAAAACACAAGGCCAAATATACACTGGAGTTGCTTACATTGAATGTTCCTGAGTGGCCTAGTTACAGTTTTTACTTAAATCGGCTTGATCATTGCTAGACTTACTATAGATTTCAACAGGCAGCTTGACAGAGCTTGAAGAATCTTTTAAGAATAACAGGCAAATATTATACAATCAAGGTGTGCAAAACTCTTAGACTTAGCCAGAAACTGCCAAATCCATAGATTTATGGGGTTGAATACTTATCTAATCAAGGTATTAGTGTTTGATTTTCCATTCAAAAATGTGGAAAAAGACAAGGGGTGTGAATACTTTCTGAAGGTACTGTATCTACAGTATAGGTTCAAAGTTCTTGATCAACACGGACTACTGAATAGGTCTACTGAGACTTCCTCATCAGTCCAAAGCTACATATATGTACAGTGGGGAGAACAAGTATTTGATACACTGCCGATTTTTGCTGGTTTTCCTACTTACAAAGCATGTAGAAGTCTGTAATTTTTTATCATAGGTACACTTCAACTGTGAGAGTCGGAATCTAAAACAAAAATCCAGAAAATCACATTTGTATGATTTTTAAGTAATTAATTTGCATTTTATTGCATGACATAAGTATTTGATCACCTACCAACCAGTAAGAATTCCGGCTCTCACAGACCTTGGTTTTTCTTTAAGAAGCCCTCCTGTTCTCCACTCATTACCTGAATTAACTGCACCTGTTTGAACTCGTTACCTGTATAAAAGACACCTGTCCACACACTCAATCAAATAGACTCCAACCTCTCCACAATGGCCAAGACCAGGGGGCTGTGTAAGGACATCAGGGATAACATTGTAGACCTGCACAAGGCTGGGATGGGCCACAAGACAATAGGCAAGCAGCTTGGGGAGAAGGCAACAACTGTTGCCGCAATTATTTGAAAATGGAAGAAGTTCAAGATGACGGTCAATCCACCTCGGTCTGGGGCTCCATGCAAGATCTCACCTCGTGGGGCATCAATGATAATCAGGAAGATGAGGGATCAGCCCAGAACTACACGGCAGGACCTGGTCAATGACCTGAAGAGAGCTGGGACCACAGTCTCAAAGAAAATCATTAGTAACACACTACGCCGTCATGGATTAAAATCCTGCAGCGCACGCAATGTCCCCCTGCTCAAGCCAGAGCATGTCCAGGCCCGTCTGAAGTTTGCCAATGACCATCTGGATGATCCAGAGGAGGAATGGGAGAAGGTCATGTGGTCTGAGACAAAAATAGAGCTTTTTGGTCTAAACTCCACTCGCCGTGTTTGGAGGAAGAAGAAGGATGAGTACAACCCCAAGAATACCATCCCAACCGTGAAGAATGGAGGTGGAAACATCATTCTTTGGGGATGCTTTTCTGCAAAGGGGACAGGACGACTGCACCGTATTGAGGGGAGGATGGATGGGGCCATGTATCGTGAGATCTTGGCCAACAACCTCCTACCCTCAGTAAGAGCATTGAAGATGGGTTGTGGCTCCGTAAGAAGCATCTCAAGGTCCTGGAGTGGCCTAGCCAGTCTCCAGACCTGAACCCAATAGAAAATCTTTGGAGGGAGCTGATAGTCTGTATTGCCCAGCGACAGCCCCGAAACCTGAAGGATCTGGAGAAGGTCTGTATGGAGGAGTGGGCCAAAATCCCTGCTGCAGTGTGTGCAAACCTGGTCAAGAACTACAGGAAACTAATGATCTCTGTAATTGCAAACAAAGGTTTCTGTTCCAAATATTAAGTTCTACTTTTCTGATGTATCAAATACTTATGTCATGCAATAAAATGCAAATTAATTACTTAAAAATCATACATACAATGTGATTTTCTGGATTTTTGTTTTAGATTCTGTCTCTCACAGCTGAAGTATACCTATGATAAAAATTACAGACCTCTACATGCTTTGTAAGTAGGAAAACCTGCAAAATCGGCAGTGTATCAAATACTTATTGCTCCTCATATAGATACAGTGGGGAGAACATCTCAGACCCCTTCTTCACTACCACTACTATACACTCCCCTTAGTATTTATTTGGACAGTTCAGCTAAAATGTGTCAAATTTGCTTTATACTCTAGCATTTTGGAATTGAGATCAAAAGATGTATAGACAGTGCAGATTGTCAGCTTGTATTTTAATATATGTTTTACCATTTAAAAATGAAAGTACTATGTACAGTGCATTCGGAAAGTATTCAGACCCCTTCACTTTTTCCACATTTTGTTACTTTACAGCAATTTTTTGTGAATGTATAATTCTTTTTTGTTTGAAATATACATTTACATAAGTACTCAGACCCTTTTATTCAGTACTTTGTTGAAGCACTTTTGGCAGCCTCAAGTCTTCTTGGGTATTACGCTACAAGCTTTGCACACCTGTATTTGGGGAGTTTCTCTCGTTCCTCTCTGCAGATCCTCTCAAGTTTCGTCAGGTTGGATGAGGAGTGTCACTGCACAGCTATTTTCATGTCTCCAGAGATGTTTGATCGGGTTCAAGTCCAGGCTCTGGCTGGGCCACTCAAGGACATTGAGAGACTGTGTTGTCTTGGCTGTGTGCTTAGGGTCATTGTCCTGTTGGTAGTTGAACATTTGCCCCAGGCTGAGGTCCTGAGTGCTCTGGGGCTTGTTTTCATAAAGGATCTCTCTGTGCTTTGCTACGTTCAGCTTTCCCTCGATCCTGACTAATATCCCAGTCCACACTGCTGAAGAACATCCCCACAGCATGATGCTGCCACCACCATGCTTCACCGTAGGGATGGTGCCAGGTTTCCTTAAGACGTGATGCTTGGCATTCAGGCAAAAGAGTTCAATCTAGGTTTCATCAGTCCAGAGAATCTTGTTTCTCATGGTCTGAGAGTCCTTTAGGTGCCTTTTGGCAAACTCCAAGTGGGCCGTCATGTGCCTTTTACTGAGGAGTGGCTTCCGTCTGGCCGCTCTACCATAAAGGCCTGATCGGTGGAGTGCTGCAGAGATGGTTGTCCTTCTGGAAGGTTCTCCCATCTCCACAGAGGAATGGAGCTCTGTCAGAGTGACCATCTGGTTCTTGGTCACCTCTCTGATCAAGGCCCTTCTCCCCCGATTGGTGATTGCAAGCTTCTTCCATTTAAGAATGATGGGGGCCACTGTGTTCTTGGGGACCTTCAATGCTGCAGACATGTCTTGGTACCCTTCCCCAGAGCTGTGCCTCAACACAACCCTGTCTCAGAGCTCTACGGACAATTCCTTCGACCTCATGGCTTGGTTTTTGCTCTGACATGCATTGCAACTGTGGGACCTTATATAGACAGGTGTGTGCCTTTCCAAATCATTTCCCAATCAATTGAATTTCCCATAGGTGGACAATCGGGGGAGAAGGGCCTTGGTCAGGGAGGTGACTAAGAACTGGATGGTCACTCTGACAGAGCTCCAGTGTTCCTCTGTGGAGATGGGAGAACCTTCCAGAAGGACAATAAAGTTGTAGAAACATCTCAAGGATGATCAATGGAACCAGAATGAACCTGAGCTCAATTTCGAGTCTCATAGCAAAGGGTCTGAATACTTATTTAAATAAGTAACTTTTCTCTAACTTTCTCATTCATCATTATTCACAATTATCCATGATCTTATTTAGTGTGACTACAAAGTGACAAAATACATTATTCACCATTCAGTTTTTATTGGGCAAAACATAATCCAAAACACATCCAAAACAAACTGAAAATGCATCCACCAAGTTTGTAGAGTAACTAGGTTGATGTAGTCATTGCATGCACAGAATATGGGACCAAATACTACTAACGTTTTAGCTTCACTGTCTAAATAAATACAGAGGGAGTGTAGATATTAAGTAGTTGGACTTAAGTGCTGTCATAATTACATGTAAAATTGGGGTAATTTGACATCCTTTACAGCGGTATTTGCATTTAAGTCTGAACATTAAAAGTGTTCATTTTAAAAAGTGGTCTAATAAATCCTTAATAGGGACAAGGTGGTCACAGCTCTCTCTCATGCCTTTGAAGATGTCATTCTAGCCCCTCCATTAATAATAGAAATTGGACAACATCCAATCCTCTGTATGACCATCAGATTGGATTAAAGTGGATAAAGCTGCTCATATTTCAGGGCACAACTTCAGGTTTAAAATCACACAATGACTTTCTCAGTGTCATCTACAGATTAAAAGTTATAGCGTCTGTTCTATAGCTCTACTTTAATCAATTATTAATCAATAATACTTTTTTCAACGAGCCTATATTGCCAAACATACTGTATGTGATCATTATCATCAATCAATTTCACACAGAATAGGCCACAAATGGGTTATCTTTTGAATAATGAATCGATGATGAGGTCACTCTCCTTTCACTCACAATAGTCCAGTAACAGACTAAAGAGACCTCTTTATTTGTCCAGCTCTTGACACCAATTCATCCCATGCCAATCCATCTCCGGGAAATGGCAAAAAAATATGTAAATGAAGTCAGGAAAGTGCTAATGAGCTAATGACCACGTCTGATAAGATATAATGCCGGAGATGGATGATGATGATGACGGTGTAGAAACGGACATTAATGAAAAAGAGAGAGCGACTGGTTGATTAAGGGGTGGGTAAGTGAGTAGCCTGTGGTACAATCTGTCACTGAGATGACACCGTTCCTCCAAACAAACACCTGCAAGCGCACACACACGGCAGGCACACACTAACGCCACACACTGAGTGTCCAAAACATTGGGAACACCTGCTCTTTTCATGACATTGACTAAGTGGATCCAGGCGAAAGCGTTGATCCCTTATTGATGTCACTTGTTAAATCCACTTCAATCAGTGTAGATGAAGTGGAGGAGAACGGTTAAAGAAGGATTTTTAAGCCTCGAGACAATTGAGACATGGATTGTGTATGAGTGCCCTTCAGATGGTGAATGGGCAAGACAAAAGATTGAAGTGCCTTTAACGGGGTATGGTAGTAGGTGCCAGGCGGACTGGTATGAGTGTGTCAAGAACTGCGACGCTGCAGGGTTTTTCACGCTCAACAGTTTCCTGCGTGAATCATGAATGGTCCGCCACCCAAAGGACATACAGCCAACTTGACACAACTGTGGGAAGCATTGGAGTCAACATGGGCCAGCATCCCTGTGGAATGCTTTCGACATCTTGTAGAGTCCATGCCCCGACGAATTGAGGCTGTCCTGTGGGCAAAAAAAAGGGGGTGCAACTGAATATTAGGAAGGTGTTCCTAATGTTTTGTACACTGTGTATGCACGTCCAGTACTGTACATGCACACGCCTGCAGACACACACACACACACACACCTGAACTTGTAGACGGACAGCTCAGAACACCCTCCACCTACAACTAGCTTATGCCATAAGTCGACCACGCCCCACCGCCCCCAAACACAAAATAAAAGGGCATAAAATACCAACCTGGCGATGTCCAACCTATTCACATCTTAAAGCCTGTTTTAGCAAATAAACTCTATGGAGACCAATCGATGACATCCGAGTACAAAAAAAACAAACAAGAGACACAGAAACTGCTCAATGATTGAATGTTGATTTGGGATGCAGGTGAGCAGCAGCCGTTTAGGATACAACATCAAAGCTCTGTCTTACACACCAAGGCAGGTAGGTTGCATCTTTGAGATGCTGTGTGTGTGTGTGTGTGTGTGTGGCATAGTGACGCTCTATACATCAGTGTCACTGGAGAAACAGGGAGGAGGAGAATGTTCAACAGGAAGCACTAGACCAGAGCCATGTATTCAGATGGTCTGTTGACTTGATAGTCAACATACGTTTCAAACATGGAGTAAAACATGGAGAAATATAATGGACGGTTGGTGGAAATGTAGTGTTTCTCTGATGCAATATGATACCAGCATAAACCATGATAGACAAGCAAATGGATTCACTGATCTGCAAATCTTTTGTGGTGCCACTGGACAGTGATAAAATAGGTAAGTTAACATTTATTTATTGCAATTTTAAATTAGATACTTGTTTAGCTACCTTATATATCTACCTCAATTGTTATTTCTAACAAGATACAGAGCCTTGCAAAGGTATTCAGTGTTACAAAGTGACATTAAAATGGATTTGTCATTTTTTTCATCAACAATCATACACAAAATACTCTAATGTTAAAGTGGAAGAAAAATGATATTTCTTTAAGATAAATAAAACATCCATAACTAAAATACAGTATAATTGTTGCATAAGTATTCAGCCCATTTGTTTAGACAAGCCTAGTTAGTTCAGGAGTAAAATGCTGCTAAACAAATCACATAATAAGTTACATGGACTCACTCTGTGTGGAATAATAAGGGGTGTGACATTCTTTCTTGAATGACTAACCCTTCCTCTGTCCCCCATACATACAACATATGCAAGGTCCCTCAGTTAAGTATTGAATTTGAAGCACAGATTCAACTACAAAGACCAGGGAGTTTTTCAAAAGGCCAGTAATTGGTAGATGCGTAACAATAACAAATCCGACATTGAATATATCTTTAAGCATGGTCAAGTTAATAATTATGCAGGTGGCTTAGGTATTAAATCACCCAGACACATCAAATATAGTTGTCCTTCTGAACTGAGCTGCAGGGACATGAATGACACTGCTCAGGGATGTCACCATGAGGCATTTGGTGATTTTAAAATAGCTACAGAGTTCAATGGCTGTAATGGGAGAAAACTGAGGATGGATCAACAACGTAGTACATAAATGACAGAGTGAAAAGAAGAATACAAATATACTGAATACAAATATTCCAAAACATGCTTATTGTATGCGACAAGGCACTAAAGTAATACTGAGGGGGGAACACAGCAAATGAATACACTGTTTGACCTAAATGCAAAGCCTTCTGTTTGGGGAAAATCCAACACAACACATCACTGAGTAACTGCCTCCTTATGCTCAAGCATGGTGGTAGATGCAAAAATAAAAGCTAAATCTACACTGGACTTGCTTATCAAGATGACAGCAAAATCATTTTAAGAAATCTTTTATATTAAATATGTTTTTTAATTATTAAATATATATTTTTTCTAATATATTTTATAAAATATTTTATTTTATTTTAAGAATATGGCAAATAGAAATCAAGCCTGGATGTTCTTCAGAGATAAATGGGAGGGGTTGAGGGTATAGCTGAAGGACGGAACTAAAAACAAACAAAATAGCATTATTGTAAAATATACTGTGTCCGTAAGATTTATATAGTGTATATAAGCTGGAAATAGAAGTAGATGTGTTGTTGAAAAAAAAGAGAAAGAATAATGGGCTAATATTGCACAATCCAGGTGTGCAAAGCTCTTATAGACTTAACCAAGAAGACTCACAGCTGTAATCGATGCCAAAAGAGTTTCTATCATGAATTGAAGCAGGGAGCTGAATACATATGCAATATATTTTTGTTATTACATTTTTATTAATCTTAAAAATAAAATAAAAATTCTTCCACTTTGATATTAAGATTATTTTGTGTAGATTGTTGACAAAAAATTACAATTAAATAAATGTTACTCCCACTTTGTAAGACAATAACATTTGAAGAAATACTTTCACAAGGCACTATATTGAAGATGTGTCTATCTCAGAAACCAGCTAACTAGCTAACTTAGCTAGCGTTAAGCATTTTGAAATGTATGAATTGCATTCCATTGGTTGTTATTGCATTGAAATGTATGAATTACTTTGCATTGGTTCTTTTGTTCCCTTGACTCCTATCTCTTTTACTAAGCTCTGTTAGTGTGTGGTCACCTCCCCAACCAAGGCCCTTCTCCACCGACTGCCCGGTTTGGCCGGGTGGCCAGCTCTAGAAAGTCTTGGTGATTCCAAACTTCTTCTATTTAAGAATGATGGAGGCCACTGTGTTTTGGGGGACCTTCAATGCTGCAGACATTTTTGGGTACCCTTCCCCAGATCTGTGCCTCGACACAATCCTGTCTCTGAGCTCTACGGACAATTCCTTCGACCACATTGCTTGGTTTTTGCTCTGACATGCACTGTCAACTGTGAGACCTTATAAAGACAGGTGTGTGCCTTTCCAAATCATGTCCAATCAATTGAATTTACCACAGGTGGATTCCAAGTTGTAGAAACGTGTCAAGAATGATCAATGAAAACAGGATGCACCTGAGCTCAATTTCTAGTCTCATCGCAAAGGTTCTGAATACTTATGTAAATAAGGTATTTCTGTTTAGTTTTTTTTATAAATGTGCCACATTTTCTAAAAACTGTTTTTGCTTTGTCATTATGAGGTATTGTGTGTAGATTGATGAGGAAAAGGATTCATTTGATCCATTTTAGAATAAGGCTGTAACGTGGAAGGGGTCTGAATAATTTCCACATGCTGTGTATATGAGCAAAAAAATATTCCACTTTATTTGGAATGGCAAGCCAGACAAAATTAAGGGGGCCTATTTATATAATGAATATGAATTCGGAGGGCATAAATGATTAAATATTAAAGCATTGGACCTCTCAATTCAGTCAGACAAAAACTATACTTAAATCCGAACAGGTTCTCTAACAGATTAGTAAGAATGGCTCGCCCTTTGTTCAAGAATGGCCTTTTCCCCTTTATTCATATTACAACCTCTCACGTTCAGTTATTTGAAAATGAAATTGTCTCCAAAATATCACTATTTTTAAAATAAGTCATAGAAAGCTGGTTTTTGCAATTTCAGTTTAATCCACCAGAAAAGACAACAAATATTACAATAAATATTATAGTTAAACTCAAATAGTGGCCTTTTATTGTCCCCAGCACAAGGTGCACCTGTGTAAGGATCATGCTGTTTAATCAGCATCTTGAGATGCCACACCTGGCAAAGAAGAAATGTTCACTAACATGGAAGTAAACACATTTTTGCACAACATTTGAGAGAAATTAACATTTTGTGTGTATGGAACATTTCTGGGATCTTTTATTTCAGCTCATAAAACACTGGACCAACACTAAACATGTTGCGTTTATATTTTTGTTCAGTATGGATCTCTGATCAATAGGTCAACGTCGTTGAGGAGAACTAACACTGGCATTCTTTCATGTGTCTCTGTGTACTATCCTACGGCCTTTATTTCACTCCCTTGCGTGGACAAATGTCCTTACAACATGCCTGCCTGCACTAGACCTGTGTCATGTTCAGTAGGCAAACTGTAGAAAGATGTTTTGCAACAGAAAACAAAATTGGTGTTTAATATTAGATAAGGTCATGTAGCACCTCTCCATTTCACTTAATTTCAAAACTTTTTCTCCCTTCTGAACACCAGCTAGTTGTGGTGGGCAGATATGTGTAAACAGTCAGGGACTGTTGGGACCCTCCAGCTAGCCAAAGCTGGAGGTATCTGCTTCTCAAACAACTCTGCCAGCAGTCACATAGCATTAAAGTGATTTACAGCTGTGCCAGACTGGTCCGGTAGTAACACAAGCTTTGATTCTACCTCTACCCCTACTACCGCCCACTCCCATTAGCCAGAGATAGATTGGCACACCTTCAATAAATCAGAGGCTACACCTTGTCATTTCTGTGTCTTTTAGTCCCAGGGGGGAGGATATAGCAAAGAAAACTGTGAGGATATGGTTCGACAAGACTCTTACTTTAGCACACTGGGATCTCTCCCAAGGTCGGCAAGTTTTTTACTCTTTCAGGGGTGATGTGCTTCACTGTCATCTCCCTCCTGAGAAGTCTTTCCTCTCGTTCAAAAGGAAAGCATTGTTGCCTTTCAACAGAGATCGAGAAAAATGCAAGCTAGGCAAGGACATGGTGAAGGAGCACACACGACTCGAATAGAGATGAGTTTAGAGTGGTTGGCAGTCAAGATGGGAGAACTTAGAAAAAGGGGAGAGCATGGTTCTTATGAGGCTTTTATTGCAAGATGATGCTATAGCCTTGATTAATGACTTTCCAAACATAATAGCATTGATTATACCTCACTGATAAGAAATGGGTTAAAAATAACCCAGTACCTACCTCTCATTGGGTATTTTAACCCAACACATTGGGTTATCTATACTGAACAAAAATATAAAACGCAACATGTAACAACTTCAAATTCACATAAGGAAATCAGTGAATTGAAATATATTCATCAGGCCCTAATCTATGGATTTCACATTACTTGGTAGGGGCATGGATCAGAAAACCAGCCTCTGATGTGACCACCATTTGCCTCATGCAGAGCGACACATCTCCTTCTCATAGAGTTGATCAGTCTGTTGATTGTGGCCTGTGGAATGTTGACCCACTCCTTTTCAATGGCTCTGCAAAGTTGCTGGATATTGGTGGGAACTGGAACACCTTACCTTCTCCCCCTTCCACTTGCCTCCTCCATCTTTGCGGTAAGGCTGCAATCAGTTGGTTGTAATTTTGGATAGAGCAGAAATGTCCATACATTTGTGTAAACTGCATGTGTGAGAGAATTCCACCATGTTATCATTCACAAAGCCTATACCGTAAAAAAATAAAAAATAATAATTAAAATAATGTTTGTTATCAATTAGTATATGTGACTCGTTTCAGGAAACTAGGCATACGTCGTGCATCACTACTTCACAGGAGAGCCATTCGAACTCAAACTTTTTTTTTCTTAAAAAAAAAAAAAATCAAAATGCGTTTTTTTGAGCAGAAATGCCTTCTGGAACATGTGCCTTGATAACAAACGTGTACGTTATCTGTAAATACGAATACAACTCTTAAATTACGAGCCTAGTTGGTTTAGCCATGGAAAAAGACAGGAACTTTCCTGCTAGCCGTGATTGGCTGAGATAATGGATGGGCTGGACATGCCGAGAGATGAGTTTGAATTGATCTGCAATGTAGCACGCTTTTGTCTTTAACATGAGCTGGTCAGGATGTGTAGGTAATCCTTTATAACGCAGTTTTCTTTTAAAGGTATCTCATAGTAGAACCACTGTGGTAGAACTGCAAAAAGTGTTGCTCTCCACTTTCTGGAGGACTGAGTTTTGAAGTCAGTGGAACGCACGGTGTAATTCGAGTATGATAGCTAAGGAGATGGAGAAAATTCTGGTGTTTGACTGCAAATAAGTAGAGGGAGTCAAAGAGAACACACAGAAGGCTGTTGTATAAAACACCTTTCTCCGGATTACATCTTCAAACTAAGGGCAACCATAGCATCCGTGACAAGTAAGATAATCTAGCTAGCTACATTTTCAGATATTATACATTTCTAATTTGTTAGAAAGTCGTTTACATTTCAAGTTAAAGCATACCATTAGCCAGCTAGCTAACGTTAGCTGGTTGGCTCGCTAGCTAACGTTACATGTATGATATGCGTAGTAATATTATTTGTATCTCAGAGCCATTTGCATTTCTAGTTATTGCCTAATGTTAGCTAGCTGGATAACATTTAACCTGGTTGGTTAGGTAGTTACATGCAAGTTCATGCAGGGTAGTAAAAAAATTGTTCATTTTTTAGCTAGCTACAAATCTAAGAAACCATTTCACTACACCTTCTGTATCCTGTGCATGTGACAAATAAACTTAGATAGTATTTGATATAGTATGTGTTTACCAGAGACGGTAATGTGAAGAACAACATCACCTGCACCAAAGTCAAATTAGGATACAACGTTAGGCCAACGAGACAGTGTGCAAGTTCAAAACATTTCCGGTAGAATGCCTTGCTTTTATTTCGTCACAATCACAAGCTATTTTCTGTAATTGTCTTGTCATTAACTTGTAAATAATGATAATGTTTTGAGTTTATTTTCCTGTAGTAATAAAGACAAATGATGCAAAGTGAAGATGTTGTCAGCTATATGATATAGTCATTGTTTTGAACTGGCTAGCCAGCTAACTTAACTTTAGCTAGCTAGCTAATAAGCTAGAAACTAACCAAAACATTGTTTAGAAAGTTGCATTATGTTGCCTGGTTTGCCACATTGATGTGTTAAAATACACTAGTTATGCTATTTTGGATCACCAATTTTGGACCAGCCTGTAGTTTTTGTGTTTATAATTTTTCATAATGACAAGTTTTTATGCTGTAATAGTTTGTGTCGGGGGCTAGGGTCAGTCTGTTATATCTATTTCTCCTGTCTTATCCGGTGTGAATTTAAGTATGCTAATTCTATCTCTATTTCTCTTCTCTCGGAGGACCTGAGCCCTAGGACCATGCCTCAGCACTACCTGGCCTGATGACTCCTTGCTGTCCCCAGTCCACCTGGCCGTGCTGCTGCTCCAGTTTCAATTGTTCTGCCTGCAGCTATGGAACTGTTCACCGCATGTGCTACCTTGTTCCGGACCTGCTGTTTTCGACCTGTTCACCGCATGTGCTACCTTGTTCCGGACCTGCTGTTTTCGACTCTCTGTAACTACAGCACCTGCTGTCTCTAACTCTGAATGGTCAGCTATGAAAAGCCACTGACATTTACTCCTGAGGTTGCACCCTCTACAACCTGTTGCACCCTCTACAACCACTGTGATTATTATTATTTGACCCTGCTGGTCATCTATGAACGTTTGAACATCTTGGCCATGTTCTGTTATAATAATATTCACTCGGCACAGCCAGAAGAGGACTGGCCACCACTCAGAGCCTGGTTCCTCTGTAGGTTTCTTCCTAGGTTCCTGCCTTTATAGGGAGTTTTTCCTAGCCACCGTGCTTCTACATCTGCATTGCTTGCTGTTTGGGGTTTAAAGCTGGGTTTCTGTATAGCACTTTGTGACATCGGCAGATGTAAAAAGGGCTTTATAAATACATTTCAATGATTTATGTCGGACGACAATAGAATGTTCATGATGTCACTGTGACAACTGTTCATAGACGTAGTATAAACCAACCTTTAGTCTTGAAATCTTTGATTGTTTAGTACATGGCCTCACACGTGGATCCTTAGAGTGAACACCCTGAATAGGTGTAGACAGAGGGGACAGAGGGGCGCTCCAGTAGGTGCTCTCTCTGACATTTGTGACAAATGTGACATTTTCTTAAAAAGTTTATCAACTTTCAAAGCAGAATTACTTTCCCATTTTTCCTCAATTGTAGTGTATGATATACAATTTTCTAGTTCTGAGTCTCTACTTTTATGCAATGTAAAATACACCATTTCAAATTTTTATACATAAGACCAAATCGAGCCGGTCGGTCACAAAAATGTGCAGTTTTGTCACACAACACAATGCTACAGATTGTCTCAAGTTTTGAGGGAGGGTGCAATTGGCATGTTGACTGCCGGAATGTCCAACAGAGCTGTTTCCAGAAAATGTCATGTTCATTTCTCTACCATAAGCCTCCTCCAACATAGTTTTAGAGAATTTGGCAGTACGTCCAACCGGCCTCACAACCGCAGAACGCGTGTAACCACACCTGCCCAGAACATCCACATCCAGCTTCTTCACCTGCGGGATTGTCTGAGGTGGGGACTCATTGTGGGGGAAAAACAATTCTGATTGGCTGGGCCTGGCTCCCCAGTGGGTGGGCCTGGCTCCCAAGTGGGTGGGCTTATGCTTGCCCATACCATAACCCAATACCGCAACAGTTGGGATAATGGAACAATTAATTTCTTATCCCTGGTTTGAGGTATGTTTTTCCGAGACATATTTCGAGCCAGCTCTGTGGTGTCTTAATCTACAGAGGAAGTCTGTCCGACCTTTGTGCAGCTGTAAGCAAGCGGGTCGGATCGGCTGGCTACCCAATAAATTGCCCCTCTGGGGTAAATCACCTCACCTCAGGGCTTCTATTAGAAATGTCTTTGTGAGCTAGTTTCTCTATAATAGCATTACTTCCAGTGCAAAAACTGATGTGCCCCTGAAAAGGGCACTTAACCATTATTTGCTCCAGTGGCGTCATACTACTATGGCTGACCCTCTCAAACATTTCACTGCACCTACTGTACCAGTCAAATGTTTGGACACACCTACTCACTCAAGAGATTTTCATTATTTTTACTATTTTCTACATTGTAGAATTATAGTGAAGACATCAAAACTATGAAACAACACATATGGAATCATGTAGTAAGCAAAAAAGTGTTACATTTACATTTAAGTCATTTAGCAGACGCTCTTATCCAGAGCGACTTACAAATTGGTGCATTCACCTTATGACATCCAGTGGAACAGTAGTGCGTCTAAATCTTTTAAGGGGGGGGGTGAGAGGGATTACTTTATCCTATCCTAGGTATTCCTTAAAGAGGTGGGGTTTCAGGTGTCTCCGGAAGGTGGTGATTGACTCCGCTGTCCTGGCGTCGTGAGGGAGTTTGTTCCACCATTGGGGGGCCAGAGCAGCGAACAGTTTTGACTGGGCTGCGCGGGAACTGTACTTCCTCAGTGGTAGGGAGGCGAGCAGGCCAGAGGTGGATGAACGCAGTGCCCTTGTTTGGGTGTAGGGCCTGATCAGAGCCTGGAGGTACTGAGGTGCCGTTCCCCTCACAGCTCCGTAGGCAAGCACCATGGTCTTGTAGCGGATGCAAGCTTCAACTGGAAGCCAGTGGAGAGAGCAGAGGAGCGGGGTGACGTGAGAGAACTTGGGAAGGTTGAACACTAGACGGGCTGCGGCGTTCTGGATGAGTTGTAGGGGTTTAATGGCACAGGCAGGGAGCCCAGCCAACAGCGAGTTGCAGTAATCCAGACGGGAGATGACAAGTGCCTGGATTAGGACCTGCGCCGCTTCCTGTGTGAGGCAGGGTCGTACTCTGCGGATGTTGTAGAGCATGAACCTACAGGAACGGGCCACCGCCTTGATGTTAGTTGAGAACGACAGGGTGTTGTCCAGGATCACGCCAAGGTTCTTAGCGCTCTGGGAGGAGGACACGATGGAGTTGTCAACCGTGATGGCGAGATCATGGAACGGGCAGTCCTTCCCCGGGAGGAAGAGCAGCTCCGTCTTGCCGAGGTTCAGCTTGAGGTGGTGATCCGTCATCCACACTGATATGTCTGCCAGACATGCAGAGATGCGATTCGCCACCTGGTCATCAGAAGGGGGAAAGGAGAAGATTAATTGTGTGTCGTCTGCATAGCAATGATAGGAGAGACCATGTGAGGTTATGACAGAGCCAAGTGACTTGGTGTATAGCGAGAATAGGAGAGGGCCTAGAACAGAGCCCTGGGGACACCAGTGGTGAGAGCACGTGGTGTGGAGACGGATTCTCGCCACGCCACCTGGTAGGAGCGACCTGTCAGGTAGGACGCAATCCAAGCGTGGGCCGCGCCGGAGATGCCCAACTCGGAGAGGGTGGAGAGGAGGATCTGATGGTTCACAGTATCAAGGCAGCCGATAGGTCTAGAAGGATGAGAGCAGAGGAGAGAGAGTTAGCTTTAGCAGTGCGGAGCGCCTCCGTGATACAGAGAAGAGCAGTCTCAGTTGAATGACTAGTCTTGAAACCTGACTGATTTGGATCAAGAAGGTCATTCTGAGAGAGATAGCGGGAGAGCTGGCCAAGGACGGCACGTTCAAGAGTTTTGGAGAGAAAAGAAAGAAGGGATACTGGTCTGTAGTTGTTGACATCGGAGGGATCGAGTGTAGGTTTTTTTCAGAAGGGGTGCAACTCTCGCTCTCTTGAAGACGGAAGGGACGTAGCCAGCGGTCAGGGATGAGTTGATGAGCGAGGTGAGGTAAGGGAGAAGGTCTCCGGAAATGGTCTGGAGAAGAGAGGAGGGGATAGGGTCAAGCGGGCAGGTTGTTGGGCGGCCGGCCGTCACAAGACGCGAGATTTCATCTGGAGAGAGAGGGGAGAAAGAGGTCAGAGCACAGGGTAGGGCAGTGTGAGCAGAACCAGCGGTGTCGTTTGACTTAGCAAACGAGGATCGGATGTCGTCGACCTTCTTTTCAAAATGGTTGACGAAGTCATCTGCAGAGAGGGAGGAGGGGGGGATTCAGGAGGGAGGAGAAGGTTGCAAAGAGCTTCCTAGGGTTAGAGGCAGATGCTTGGAATTTAGAGTGGTAGAAAGTGGCTTTAGCAGCAGAGAGAGAGAGGAAAATGTAGAGAGGAGGGAGTGAAAGGATGTCAGGTCCGCAGGGAGGCGAGTTTTCCTCCATTTCCGCTCGGCTGCCCGGAGCCCTGTTCTGTGAGCTCGCAATGAGTCGTCGAGCCACGGAGCGGGAGGGGAGGACCGAGCCGGCCTGGAGGATAGGGGACATAGAGAGTGAAAGGATGCAGAAAGGGAGGAGAGGAGGGTTGAGGAGGCAGAATCAGGAGATAGGTTGGAGAAGGTTTGAGCAGAGGGAAGAGATGATAGGATGGAAGAGGAGAGAGTAGCGGGGGAGAGAGAGCGAAGGTTGGGACGGCGCGATACCATCCGAGTAGGGGCAGTGTGGGAAGTGTTGGATGAGAGCGAGAGGGAAAAGGATACAAGGTAGTGGTCGGAGACTTGGAGGGGATTTGCAATGAGGTTAGTGGAAGAACAGCATCTAGTAAAGATGAGGTCGAGCGTATTTCCTGCCTTGTGAGTAGGGGGAAGGTGAGAGGGTGAGGTCAAAAGAGGAGAGGAGTGGAGAGAAGGAGGCAGAGAGGAATGAGTCAAAGGTAGACGTGGGGAGGTTAAAGTCGCCCAGAACTGTGAGAGGTGAGCCGTCCTCAGGAAAGGAGCTTATCAAGGCATCAAGCTCATTGATGAACTCTCCGAGGGAACCTGGAGGGCGATAAATGATAAGGATGTTAAGCTTGAAAGGGCTGGTAACTGTGACAGCATGGAATTCAAAGGAGGCGATAGACAGATGGGTAAGGGGAGAAAGAGAGAATGACCACTTGGGAGAGATGAGGATCCCGGTGCCACCACCCCGCTGACCAGAAGCTCTCGGGGTGTGCGAGAACACGTGGGCAGACGAAGAGAGAGCAGTAGGAGTAGCAGTGTTGTCTGTGGTGATCCATGTTTCCGTCAGTGCCAAGAAGTCGAGGGACTGGAGGGAAGCATAGGCTGAGATGAACTCTGCCTTGTTGGCCGCAGATCGGCAGTTCCAGAGGCTACCGGAGACCTGGAACTCCACGTGGGTCGTGCGCGCTGGGACCACCAGATTAGGGTGGCCGCGGCCACGCGTGTGGAGCGTTTGTATGGTCTGTGCAGAGAGGAGAGAACAGGGATAGACAGACACATAGTTGACAGGCTACACAAGAGGCTACGCTAATGCAAAGGAGATTGGAATGACAAGTGGACTACACGTCTCGAGTGTTCAGAAAGTTAAGCTTACGTAGCAAGAATCTTATTGACTAAAATGATTAAAATGATACAGTACTGCTGAAGTAGGCTAGCTGGCAGAGGCTGCGTTGTTGACACTACACTAATCAAGTCGTTCCGTTGAGTGTAATAGTTTCTACTGTGCTGCTATTCGGGGCTAGCTGGCTAGCTAGTAGTGTTGATTACGTTACGTTGCGTTAAAAGAACGACAATAGCTGGCTAGCTAACCTAGGAAATCGCTCTAGACTACACAATTATCTTTGATACAAAGACGGCTATGTAGCTAGCTACGATCAAACAAATCAAGCCGTTGTACTGTAATGAAATGAAATGAAAAATGTGATACTACCTGTGGAGCGAAGCGAAATGCGACCGGATTGTTGAGTGCGGAAGTTCTGTTCGGTAGACGTTGGCTAGCTGTTGGCTAGCTAGCAGTGTCTCCTACGTTAAGGACGACAAATAGCTGGCTAGCTAACCTCGGTAAATTAAGATAATCACTCTAAAACTACACACTCTAAACTACACAATTATCTTGGATACGAAGACAGCAAAGACAACTATGTAGCTAGCTAACACTACACTAATCAAGTCGTTCAGTTGAGTGTAATAGTTGTGCTGCTAATCGGTAGACGGTGGACTAGCTAACGGTGGACGTTAGCTAGCTGGCTAGCTGCAGGGCAGTGTAGACTGCGTTAGGACGACGAAATACGATAATTACGCAATTATCTATGATACAAAGACGGCTATGTAGCTAGCTAAGAAGAAATTGCTAAGATTAGACAAATCAAACCGTTGTACTATAATGAAATGTAATGAAATGTAATACTACCTGCGGACCGAGTGCAGATGCGAACGCTCAGGAGACTACTAACTATCACTAGCTAACAGGAGACTATCTTATCCTAAACTGATGCGGAGGGATTGGAGTCTATGCTGGAGTCTATTGCGACCTGACTGTTAAACAAATCAAAATATATTTTATATTTGAGATTCTTCAAAGTAGCCACCCTTTACCTTGTTGACAGCTTTGCACACTCTTGGCATTCTCTCAACCAGCTTCACCTGGAATGCCTTTCAACAGACTTGTAGGAGTTCCCACATATGCTGAGCACTTCTTAGCTGATTTTCCTTCACTCTGCGATCCAAATAATCCCAAACCATCTCAATTGGGTTGAGGACGGGTGATTGTGGAGGCCAGGTCATCTGATGCAGCACTCCATCACTCTCCTTATTGGTCAAATAGCCCTTACACAGCCTGGAGGTGTATTGGGTTATTGAAAAACAAATGATAGTCCCACTAAGCCCAAACCAGATGGGATGGTGTATCGCTGCAGAATGCTGTGATAGCCATGATGTTTAAGTGTGCCTTGAATTAAAAATAAATCACAGACAGTGTCACCAGAAAAGCACCCCCACACCATCACACCTCCTTCTCCATGCTTCACGGTGGGAACTACAAATGCGGAGATCATCCATTCACCTAGTCTGCGCCTCACCAAGACAAGGCGGTTGGAACCATAAATCTCCAATTTGGACTCCAGACCAAAGGACATATTCTACCGGTCTAATGTCCATTGCTCGTGTTTCTTGGCCCAAGCAAGTCTCTTCTTCTTAATTGTGTCCTTTAGTAGTGGTTTCTTTGCTGTAATTCGACCATGAAGGCCTGATTCACACAGTCTCCTCTGAACAGTTGATGTTGAGATGTGTCTGTTACTTGAAGTCTGTGAAACATTTATTTGGGCTGCAATTTCTGAGGCTGGTAACTCTAATGAACTTATCCTCTGCAGCAGAGGTGACTCTAGATCTTCCTTTCCTGTGGCGGTCCTCATGAGAGCCAGATTCATCATAGCGCTTGATGTTTTTTTTTTATACAGGTAACAAGCTGAGGTTAGGAACACTCCCTTTAAGAGTGTGCTCCTAATCCCAGCTCGTTACCTGTATAAAAGACACCTGGGAGCCAGAAATCATTCTGATTGAGAGGGGGTCAAATAATTATTTCCCTCATTAAAATCCAAATCAATTTATAACATTTTTGACATGCGTTTTTCTGGATTTTTTTGTTGTTATTCTGTCTCTCACTGTTCAAATAATATAATTTATAATTATAACTACCATTTCAAATTATAGACTGATCATTTCTTTGTCAGTGGGCGAACGTACAAAATCCGCAGGGGATCAACTACTTTTTCCCCTCACTGTAAGAATACAAATTCACACACACAGGCAGTCACAGACGCAGGCACGCATGCATGAACACGCAAACAAACACCTCACTCCTTTTGATGATCATACCAGATGACTGGCAAGTTGACCACAGCAGATTGTTAAAAAGATGGCTAAAATAGGCGACTTTGTAGAGCAAAAATTATTTAATGACAGATAAAAACTACAAATAATCTATTGTGTTGTAGAGTAGGCCGCAGTGACAGATAAACATAGTTGTGGGGTGGTGAACATAAAAAGCACACTACTAATACTCTACGGTGTGGCCAAAAGGTCATGGCAGAGTGAAGTGAACTGACCTTTGTCTATGTGTTTTAAATAAATATATATATTTCACCTTTATTTAACCAGGTAGGCAAGTTGAGAACAAGTTCTCATTTACAATTGCGACCTGGTCAAGATAAAACAAAGCAATTCGACACATAGAACAATACAGAGTTACACATGGAGTAAAACAAACATACAGTCAATAATACAGTAGAAACAAGTCTATATACGATGTGAGCAAATGAGGTGAGATAAGGGAGGTAAAGGCAAAAAAAAAGGCCATGGTGGCAAAGTAAATACAATATAGAATAAAACACTGGAATGGTAGATTTGCAGTGGAAGAATGTGCAAAGTAGAAATAAAAATAATGGGGTGCAAAGGAGCAAAATAAATAAATACAGTAGGGAAAGAGGTAGTTGTTTGGGCTAAATTATAGATGGGCTATGTGCAGGTGCAGTAATCTGTGAGTTGCTCTGACAGCTGGTGCTTAAAGCTAGTGAGGGGATAAGTGTTTCCAGTTTCAGAGATTTTTGTAGTTCGTTCCAGTCATTGGCAGCAGAGAACTGGAAGGAGAGGTGGCCAAAGAAAGAATTGGTTTTGGGGGTGACCAGAGAGATATACCTGCTGGAGCGCGTGCTACAGGTGGGTGATGCTATGGTGACCAGCGAGCTGAGATAAGGGGGGACTTTACCTAGCAGGGTCTTGTAGATAACCTGTAGCTAGTGGGTTTGGCGACGAGTATGAAGCGAGGGCCAGCCAACGAGAGCGTACAGGTCGCAATGGTGAGTAGTATATGGGGCTTTGGTGACAAAACGGATGGCACTGTGATAGACTGCATCCAATTTGTTGAGTAGGGTAGGATGGTCAGTTTTACAAGGGTAAGTTTGGCAGCATGAGTGAAGGATGCTTTGTTGCGAAATAGGAAGCCAATTCTAGATTTAACTTTGGATTGGAGATGTTTGATGTGGGTCTGGAAGGAGAGTTTACAGTCTAACCAGACATCTAGGTATTTGTAGTTGTCCACGTATTCTAAGTCAGAGCCGTCCAGAGTAGTGATGTTGGACAGGCGGGCAGGTGCAGGCAGCGATCGGTTGAAGAGCATGCATTTAGTTTTACTTGTATTTAAGAGCAATTGGAGGCCACGGAAGGAGAGTTGTTAACACAGTGTCCAAAGAAGGGCCAGATGTATACAGTTTTTGAGGTGATACAAATCATTTGCATATAACATATTTTAATAATCGACAGCCTTTGCACTGAAAAGTGGTGAAACTTTACACAAGTGTTTATAGTGAAACAAAAGAAGCTGCCAAATAATGATTTGAGTAAAACTGAAGAAAAACTAAATGGGGAAAAAGGTGTTTAATGAAAGCGATAAACAATGAAGATACGACAGAAACGACCCATGAGGAGCAAAGCTACCAATAACAAGCAATAGGCAACACCTCCATACAAATATGTATAAGGTAGTTGTTGTGAAATTGTAAGATTACTTGTTAGTTATTACTGCACTGGCAGAACTAGAAGCACAAGCATTTCACTACACTTGCATTAACATCTGCTAACCATGTGTGTGTGTGTGACTAATAAAATTTGATTTGAAATGTAGCTGCTATATGACTAACACCATGAAGTCACTCGCCAAATTGGATATGAACTGCCTCATATTAACTGAACTACTACTGTACATCTGCGTGGTTACTGCAGAAATAATTGTGTACCTGTGTGTTTCTCTCACCCGAGCTCCAGCATCAATGATCCAGTAACCAGTCATCTGTCACTGGCATTGTAATTAATCTGCTGGTATTTAGTGGATAATGAGATGCTGTTGTGTCGTATTTTGTGTGGCTAGCTCAATTTTTCAACTCTTTTCTCTTTTCCCCGTGTCTGAAGTGAATTTAAGTTCCTGAGGATAAGTCAATAGAAGCCTCTAGCCAAACCTGACGAGATGGGCTTCTTAGCCTATTTACTTAACAGTATGTCCCTGTTTGTCATTCTCATGTTGCTTTCTCCTACCAGGCTTTTTTTACAATAGCTGAGCATATTGGAAATCTAGGAGCTAGCGTCATGCCAAAGACAGGGGATATGTCAGAAGTTGTCTCAGCTTAAATGACAAAAGCCTTTGTCTTTCTGCATCTGCTGAGCAATAGTGTGATCATGTGAACTGTTCCATATTTACCAGATTGCTGGGAAGAGGTGCCAATTTCACTAAACTAATCTGACAGCAATGGCCGTGTCTGCTGCACACAGATAAATCTTTTTCAATCATGAGTGAAAATTAAATGCCGGACTAGATGGGCGCTCTCGGCTCTGAGATGGAAATTGTACTGCCACATGTAATATCTCACACTGAGCTATTGATCATTTGCACTCTTTCACTCGTAAAGGACCCCCCCAGAGGAAGTTGCTGCACACTATTTAGATGTAATTTCCTGTCCTTAGAGGAAATGCACATTTAGATTCCACCTCCGAAGAATGACAAAGGCTACTTATCAGTGGAGGCTCCTCAGAGGACGATTGGAAGGACTATCCTCCTCATGGAATTTCAAAAATATGAAAATACTGAAATATTTAAAAAGTTATCCTTTTTTAGATAAAACTATTCTAAATATATTCACCTCATAAAATGACTGATTACCACCCAATCAAATTATCAGAGAATTAATCTAGTACTGAAAGCATAAGCTAAAGCTAGCTAGCACTGCAGTGCCACAAATGTGGTGAGTAGCTGACTCAAAGAGAAAGACAATAGTTGAACTAATGTATTTCTTCAAAAAAGGAGAAGCAAGAGACCGAGAGCGAGAGCTAGCTATATTTCGTTGTATTTTTTTTCACTTCACTTACTTAGCTAGCGAATGCAGCTAGCTAGTTTAGCCTATTCAAACACCCGGCTCAAGCAGAGAGGGATGCTATGTTAGCTAGCTGGCTATGGCTATCCAACACTGGAACTTTTTCAAGTCAAGGTAAGCTTTTAGTTTTATGAATGTATTGCCACTGGGGCCCACCAGTGTAACTGCTAAACTGCTTGCTGTACACTGTACTGCATGATTGTAGCAGGTTTACTAACGCCTTAGTTCTAATAGAGGAAATGGCACCGACAGATGGGGCTGCCATGCTTCAAGCTCTTAGGAAACTATGCTGTATTTGTTTGTTTTTTGTGTTGTTTCTTACAATTTTTTTGTGTTATTACATACAGCCGGGAAGAACTTTTGGACATCAGAACGGCAGTAACTCACCAGCATTTCGACCAGGAATATGACTTTCCCAAACCAAATCCTTTGTTCGTACCCCCGAGGACAATTGAACTGATCCCAGAGGCTGTTCCAAAACTCAACTGATGGAAAAGGGGTACTCGAAGCAGACTTTTAGTTCGATTCAGGAGGCTCGCACAACACCCACTGCTTTCAAGTATATTACTCGCTAATGTTCAGTCTCTGAATAATAAAGTTGACAAGCTCAGGGCAAGGATTTCCTTCCAGAGAGACATCAGGGATTGTAGCATACTCTGTTTCACAGAAACATGGCTCTCTCAGGATATACTGTCTGAGTCCGTTCAGCCAGTTGGGTTCTCAGTTCATCGCGCAGACAGGAATAAATATCTCTCCTGGAAGATGAAGGGCGGGGGTGTATGTTTCATGATTAACTACTCATGGTTTGATTGTAAGAACATACAGGAACTCAAGTCTTTTTGTTCACCCAACCTAGAATACCTCACAATCAAATGCCAATCGTATTACCTTCCAATAGAATTCTCTTCGGTTATAGTCACAGCCATGTATATTCCCCCTTGTATTTTTTTTATTTTTATGTCTGGTCAGACCAATCAGGGATTCATGCTTTAAGATTGTTTGATCACACGGACTGGGATGTGTTCCGGGTAGCCTCCGAGAACAACATAGATGAATACACTGACATCAGGAAGTATTTTGGAGATGTTGTATGACTATTAAAGCCTACCCTAATCAGAAACAGCATTCACGCAAAACTGAAAGCGAGAACCATCGCATTTAATCAAGGCAAGGTGACTGGGAATATGGCCGAATTCAAACAGTGTAGATATTCCCTCCGTAAGGCAATCAAACAGGCAATGTCCATATGTGTTATTTACTAGTTTTGTGTGTAGAAAATAGTAAAAATAAAGAAAAACTCTTGAATGAGTCAGTATTTTAAAACTTTTGACCAATTCGTGTATGTTGTAAACTTTCATTCCTCGGCTAGGTTGTACAATAGCAATAGTATCGGGGAAACTTGAGTATGATGTAGAAGCCTAAACCTATCAATGTTACATTGAGCTGGGTGAATGAAATATGGTAGACAGTCATCCAATATGCTGTAATATAAATGTGGCCATGCTCATAATAAAAATGTTTTTTTTGTCCTCCCTCAACTTAAATGGCACTGACCGCCACTGCTACTTACACATATTTACGAATTGGTTGTGGGAATTTCCATGTGGAGTTGATAAACATCAACAAATAGGGCACTGACAGCTGTCAGTGTGGCTAGCTAGCATGCTACCCTTATCGAGCTAGCTAGCTAAGCCCAATGTACTTCTATATGCTCATTTTGAACCTACAGTAAGCTTGTCGCCTGCCTTCCCGCCTTTGGGATGACAGAGACATGAGCATCTCTGTCACCCCCTGACGCCCTGACCTTAGTATTCTTTGTTTTCTTTATTATTTTGGTTAGGTCAGGGTGTGACACGGGTGATATATGTTTTTGTCTCATCTAGGGTATTTGTACTGTCTAGGGGTTTTGTAGATTTATGGGGTTGTTTCCATCTAGGTGTTTATGTAGGTCTATGGTTGCCTAGATTGGTTCTCAATTAGAGGCAGGTGTTTATCGTTGTCTCTGATTGGGAACCATATTTAGGCAGCCATCTTCTTTGGGTATTTCGTGGGTTATTGTCTATGTTATGTTGCACGTTAGCACATTGTTTATATAGCGGTCACATTCGTTTTGTTGTTTTTGTTTAAGTGTTCTTCATTAAATAAAGAAGAATGTATTCTAACCACGCTGCGCTTTGGTCTACTCCATACGACGATCGTGACAATCTCATCATTATACACACATCTCTAGTGTAAATTACAAGGTGCACAGCACAGAAGGAGCGAATAAGACGAGACCAAAAAGACAACATGAGAACAAGCAGACATAAACACTCAAAAATAATGAATACAGCCATTTGTTATATATCGCGCAAAAACATGAACACAAATTAATTTGGCATATCACCCAGCCCTAATGTCAGGTACACAGTAAATATTTACCTACATCCTCTCCTTTTAAATGGGAAAGAAGGGGTCACAGAGTATAGTACCTAGCGATGACAGCTTGGCCCGCACGTTCGTTCGCCTCCTTTTCAACTTCCAAGTGCATCTTAATGGCCTCTTTGGCTGATCATCTCAGGCCAAATGCAGGATTAAATTTGTATGAAAATTGCCTGATTACACAACAAAGCAGAATCTCGGTAGGCCAGGTAAAAAATAAAGTTTGTGAGGCTGTTTACTTCACTTCATATTTGCCGTCAAGAGCTTTCATTATCAGCAGTTTGTTGCTAAACCCATTCCAGTTGATAGAGTCCCCTCAGCTTACCAATGGAGAGGTGAGCAAATGAGCAAATCACGACTCTCGAGTCAACAAGCAGTATGCAACGAGGTTATGGGGTAAATGGAAAATACGTTTAAAAAAGGTGGCTGGCTAATACTCTATATTGAGTGAAGCAGTACCTGGTGGTGCGTTCATGAGCGCTCGCTATCTGTGGATGGGTCTCATTTGAGAGATGGGTGTTTATCAGTGAGTGCTGGGGGTGGCGCAGTCAAGCATAATTTGGCTGACCATGCTTCCTAGGTACACCGTTAATGGCAGTTTGAGTGCAGCGTGAATTGGTGTGAGGCACTCAATGAGGCTACACCACAAAAAAACATTTGCATAGCCACGTTAGTCAGCCAGCCAGTCAGACATCAACCAACGCCAACAGTGGGAAGTCTTAATCTAAACCATTCAAATTCAATGTGTCACTGTGATGATTTCGACAGATCAGCATTACCGAGAGACAATGCTCAGACAGATATCAAGCCTGTGCACTTCAGATTTCATGGTGCACCTTGTTTGTGTAATAGACTCAAAGCACCACGTCATACCATCCATGGCAGCTTGCTTGTGCCTCTGCACATTAATTTGACTGTCAGTTCGGCTGGCGAGGGTAAGTAATGTATGAGAGACACTAGGATATGAAAGGACTTGTTCTTAATCATCCTGCCAATCACCCTACAAGCTGGGGGAATGTAGAGCAGCCCAAGATACCCGGAGAGGTACACACGCATGTATGCACGCACATACGCATGCACACAAGCACACATGATTGCACAACAACACACAAATCAAATCAAAGTTAATTGGTCGCAAACACAGATTAACAGACATTACAGCTGGTGCAGCAAAATGATTGTGTTTCTTGCTCCTACAGTGCAGTGTATATATAAGGTCCCACAGTTGACAGTGCATGTTAGAGCAAAAACCAAGCCATGAGGTCGAAGGAACTGTCCGTAGAGCTCAGAGACAGGATTGTGTCGAGACACAGATCTGGGGAAGGGTACCAAAAACATTCCACGCAGTGGAAGAAGTTTGAAACCACCAAGACTCTTCCTAGAGCCAGCCAAACTGAGCAATCGGGGGAGAAGGGCCATGGACAGAGCAACAGAGTTTGTCTGTAGAGATGGGAGAACATTTCAGAAGGACAACCATCTCTGTAGCACTCCACCGATCAGATCTTTAAGGTAGAGTGGCCAAATGGAAGCCACTACTCAGTAAAAGGCACATGACAGCCCGCTTGGGAGTTTGCCAAAAGGCACCTAAAGGACTCAGACCATGAGAAACAAGATTCTCTGGTCTGATGAAACCAAGATTGAACTCTTTGGCCTGAATGACAAGCGTCACGTCTGGAGGAAACCTGGCACCATCCCTACAGTGAAGCATGGTGGTGGCAGCATCATGCTTTGGGGATGTTCTTCAGTGGCAGGGAAAGGGAGTCTAGTCAGGATCGAGGGAAAGATGAATGGAGCAAAGTACAGAGAGATACTTGATGAAAACCTGTTCCAGACTGCTCAGTGCCTCAGACTGTTGTGAAGGTTCATGTTCCAACAGGACAACGACCCTAAGCACACAGCCAAGACAATGCAGGAGTGGCTTCTGGACAAGCCTCTGAATGTCCTTGAGTGGCCCCGCCAGAGCCTGTACTTGAACCAGATAAATGTAAATGTATAGAGACATGAAAATACATATAACCTGAAAGCGCTTGAGTGGATATGCAGAGAAGAATGAGAGAAACTCCCCAAATACAGATGTGTCAAGCTTGTAGCATCACACCCAAGAAGACTCAAGGCTGTAATCGCTGCCAAAGGTGCTTCAACAAAGTCCTGAGTAAAGGGACTGAAAACTTATGTGAATGTGATATTTCAGTTTTTATTTTTAATAAATTTGCAAACATTTAAAAAAAAACTTGTTTCTGCTTTGTCATTATGGGGTATTGTGTGTTGATTGGTGAGGGAAAAAGTGAGGGTGGAAAAAATGTAATCCATTTTAGAATAAGGCTGTAACGTAACAAAATGTGGAAAAAGTCAAGGGGTCTGAAAACTTTCCGAATGTACTGTTGGTCCATTAGATCTTCTACATACAGTTGATGTGGGAAGTTTACATCCACTTAGGTTGTAGTCATTAAAACTCACTTTTCAACCACTCCACAAATGTATTGTTAACAAACTATAGTTTTGGCAAGTCAGTTAAGACATCTGCATGACACAAGTCATTTTTCAAACAATTGTTTACAGACAGTTCACTTATAATTCACTGTATCACAATTCCAGGGAGTCAGAAGTTTACATACACTAAATTCACTGTGCATTTAAACAGCTTGGAAAATGACTGAATATTATGTCATGGCTTTAGAAGCTTCTGATAGACTAATTGACATCAGTTGAGTCAATTGGAGATGTACCTGTGGATGTATTTAAAGGCCTACCTTCATTCAAACGTGATATGCAACTGTTCAGGGAAGTTAGGAACCAATATACACAGGCAGTTAGGAAAGCTAAGGCTAGCTTTTTCAAACAGAAATTTGCATACTGTAGCACAAACTCAAAAAAGTTCTGGGACACTGTAAAGTCCATGGAGGGTAAGAGCACCTCCTCTCAGCTGCCCACTGCACTGAGGCTAGGAAACATTGTCACCACCGATACTGTAAATCCACTATAATTGAGAATTTCAACAAGCATTTTTCTACGGCTGGCCATGCTTTCCACCTGGCTACCCCTATCCTGGTAAACTGCCCTGCACAATTCACCCAAGCCTCCCCATTTCTCCTTTACCCAAATCCAGATAGGTGATGTTCTGAAAGAGCTGCAAAATCTGGACCCCTACAAATCAGCCGGGCTAGACAATCTGGACCCTGTATTTCTAAAATGATCTGCTGAAATTGTTGCAACCCCTAATACTAGCCTGTTCAACCTCTCTTTCGTATCGTCTGAGATTCCCAAAGACTGGAAAGATGCCACGATCATCCCCCTCTTCAAAGGGGGAGACACTCTAGACCCAAACTGCTACAGAGGTCTTCGAAGGCCAAGTTAACAAACAGATTAGAACATTTCGAATCCCACCGTACCTTCTCTGCGATGCAATCTGGTTTCCGACCTGGTCATGGGTGCACCTCAGCCACGCTCAAGGTCCTAAACTATATCATAACCGCCATCGATAAAAGACATTACTGTGCAGCCGTATTCATCGACCTGGCCAAGGCTTTCACCACATTCTTATCGGCAGACTCAACAGCCTTGGTTTCTCAAATGACTGACTCGCCTGGTTCACCAACTACTTCTCTGATAGAGTTCAGTGTTTCAAATCTGAGGGCCTGGTGTCGGGACCTCTGGCAGTCTCTATGGGGGTGCCACAGGGTTCAATTCTCGGGCCGACTCTTCTCTGTATACATCAATGATGTCGCTCTTGCTGCTGGTGATTCTCTGATCCACCTCTACGCAGACGACACCATTCTGTATACTTCTGGCCCTTCTTTAGACACTGTGTTAACTAACCTCCAGACGAGCTTCAATGCCATACAACACTCCTTCCGTGGCCTCCAACTGCTCTTAAATGCATGCTCTTCAACCGATCTCTGCCCGCACCTGCCCGCCCGTCCAGCATCACTACTCTGGACGGTTCTGACTTAGAATATGTGGACAACTACAAATACCTAGGTGTTTGGCTAGACTGTAAATTCTCCTTCCAGACTCATATTAAGCATCTCCAATCCAAAATTAAATCTAGAATCGGCTTCCTATTTCACAACAAAGCATCCTTTTTTTTTATTTTACCTTTATTTTAACTAGGCAAGTCAGTTAAGAACAAATTCTTATTTTCAATGACGGCCTAGGAACAGTGGGTTAACTGCCTGTTCAGGGGCAGAACGACAGATTTGTACCTTGTCAGCTCGGGGGTTTGAACTTGCAACCTTCCGGCTACTAGTCCAACGCTCTAACCACTAGGCTACCCTGCCGCCCCTTCACTCATGCTGCCAAACATACCAGTGTAAAACTGACCATCCTACCGAGAGATGAACATATTTTAGTGCGAAATGTGCAAATCAATCCAAGAACAACAGCAAAGGACCTTGTGAAGATGCTGGAGGAAACAGGTACAAAAGTATCTATATCCACAGTAAAATGAGTCCTATATCGACATAACCTGAAAGGCCGCTCAGCAAGGAAGAAGCCACTGCTCCAAAACCGCCATAAAAAAGCCAGACTACGGTTTGCAACTGCACATGGGGACAAAGATCATACTTTTTCGAGAAATGTCCTCTGGTCTGATTAAAAAAAATAGAACTGTTTGGCCATAATGACCATCATTATGTTTGGAGGAAGAACACCATCCCAACCGTGAAGAACGGGGGTGGCAGCATCATGTTGTGGGGGTACTTTGGTGCAGGAGGGACTGGTGCACTTCACAAAATAGATGGCATCATGATGGAGGGAAATTATGTAGATATATTGAAGCAACATCTCAAGACATCAGTCAGGAAGTTAAAGCTTGATCACAAATGGTCTTCCAAATGGACATTGACCCCAAGCATACTTCCAAAGTTGAGTCAAAATGGCTCAAGGACAACAAAGTCAAGGTATTGGAGTGGCCATCACAAAGCCCTGACCTCAATCCTATAGAAAATGCGTGAGCAGAACTGAAAAAGCGTGTGCTCTGTCAGGAGGAATGGGCCAAAATTCACCCAATTTATTGTGGGAAGCTTGTGGAAGGCTACCCGAAACGTTTGCCCCAGTTAAACTATTTAAATGCAATGCTACCAAATACTAATTGAGTGTATGTTAACTTCTGACCCACTGGGAATGTGATGAAAGAAATAAAATATTAAATAAATAATTCTCTCTACTATTATCCTGACATTTCACATTCTTAAAATAAACTGGTGATCCTAACTGACCTAAGACAGTGAATTTTTAATGGATGAAATTTTATATTTGGTTTTAGTTATTTAGGTTTACACTGAAAGCATTGTTCCATCCCAAAAATTTATAAAATAAAGTATTTTACCAAGGATTTAAATGGCATCAACATGAAG